>NC_069501.1:1184896681-1185261681 GCF_027579735.1 Bombina bombina | reverse complement strand
AGGGGATTCTGTGTCAGGAGTTTGTTGGCAGCTTTGAGGGAACTATCTCTGGGGACCATCTCTGGGGAACAAGGTTGTTGCAGGTAGAGAAGAAGGCTGAGCAAGGTGGTAACCAAAGTAGCTAAGGAAGTTTGGGTAGCACAATTCTGCATGGGCAGTGGTTAGACTCTCAGACAAGCCGGTCAGGGAGCCGGAACTATGAGTGGTGCACACAGCCATGTCAAAGTCTTGTCTTTGCTCTTTTAGGTTTGCATTAAACTTTGGATACTAGGGACACAATTTACAAATGGGAATTTATTGAAATTTTTCATTATTACCTCTTTGAAGTTCCTGAGAATACTAGAAAGGATGTGGCAAAAATAGAAGAGGAACGAAAAAACCGTTATCGCAAACTTCCTAAAACTTTTTAAAATTGGTTCCAGATCTTTGTCTTTGTTATATATGCAAGTGTCTTGGTGGGGAATTTCCTGATCAAGGGGCTACGCAGCAGTTAAACCTGATATGAGGTGGGATGACAGGGCCATGGAGCTTTGGTTCAGGGTCAACAGAACCATTTACAACAGTGGATTTAATCTTTGTATTGGAACTTCAGCTCTGTAATCAGAACTCTAAGAAGGCAGTACCAGGGACATGCAACATGGAATTAGTCTCTGAGATGTTTAGTCAATGGTGAGTGCATTTACTATGTTGAAAAATCTTATGAACTGAGTATATTTTTGAGGAGGAGTAAAACGAATCAAGAAGGTAAGGTTAAATACGTCACTGATTTGGTGACCTTCCCTTGTTTGCTTCTTCAAAAATGTTTAGATGTTCAGTCCCCTCTTGTAAATTAATGAGCATGGTAGTGCATTGTTGCAGTTTCAGTTTAGGGCCGTACTTAGCAATGCTTAGTTAAAGTTAGGCTTGAGGCCTTGTGATTTTGGTTCTCATTCCTTTAGGATTTGGGCTGCTACAGAAGTGTCTGTGTTGGGTATGGATGAGCAAGTGTTGAAGGATATTGGCAGGTGGGGGTATCAGAAATACCGCTTGTATGCTTGCCCTGATTTGAGGGTTTAATGCATTCTGTTGTTCTTGCATTTTTTGTTTGTGTAGTAGGTTGTAAAATAATTCTTTATTGTACTGGGCTAGGAGGACGGCTGTAAGGAAGGAAAATTTAATTCAGTTAGGTTTTCCCAAAGAGCAGGTTGAGGTGAAGTGTTTTGGAGTCCAAGGGCTCTGTTGTGAGAATTTGTTGTTGTTGGTGGATTACTGCAAGCAATTTCCTCAGCCCGATGTTTTGGTGATCCATGCGAGTGGTAATAATTTGGAGTTTATGTCACAGAGAGAATTGGTGCAGATGATTAAACATGATCGGGAAAGGTTGCTGTGTTTGTACCCTTCAATGCAGCTTTTGTGGTCTAATATGCTCCCTAGGTTGGTGTGGCAGCTAGCCTGGATTCCAGTTAAACTGAACAGAAGCAGAAAAAATGAATAAGTTGTTTATATCTTTTATTAGGAGAATAGGAGGTAATGTAGTTCATCATCCTGACTTGCAGATGTAGGGCCTTTGACCCTGAGATGAAATGAGGCCCTGTTGGTGGGATAGGGAAGCTGCTTGTGGGCGGGATTTGTGAATGTGGTTAAAAGGGGCCAAGCAGAAGAGAGGCAAATCATTATAAAATTATCTTCTGGAACATCATCTCCCACCCTCCCTAGGTTTTGTAATTTTAAAGTCCTCCTTATGTGGAGACATAATAAATATGGCAATATTATCAATACATTTTTGCCTCCCCGTGGTGTGGAAGAGCATAACAATAACCAGTTTTAAATATTTAAAAAAATGAAATCTTCTATGTGAAGAACATTGGAATGTAAAATATTCAGAACTACTTTTGGCTTTAGAGATGTTGGTTTTATGCATGTCGCGTTAGCGTACAAGCGATATGTGTTAGTTTTTTTTAACAGCATCCTCCATTGAAGTCTATTGTGTTATCCGAAGTCCTAAAGTTAGCTAGCAGCGTGTTACAGTCTGAGAATTTATTAATGTACCAGAACACTATGAGAATCTTCCTATTGCTGTATCACAAAAGACAAGGGTTTCCCTGAGACACACTATACTTTTACACTTTAAATTTCTTTAGTAGCATTGCCAGACTCTTAGTATGGCTGTCTGTATGGATTGGAACAGCCTCCATAGTTGTTAAATCTCTTTGAAGTATCAGACGAACATATTCTGTGATCTTAACAAGAAGCCAATGCCCAGTATTTGGTTTCCTCATTGCTGCTTAAGGGACTAAATGTTCTCAGAATTTCATTCATCGTCCTGCGCAATTGTTATGCTGAAATAATGATTTAGCAGATCAGCACCACCAAATACAATAAGAAAAAATATTTTAAAATTCTTAAGAAAGTGCAAAAATCATTCTAGGCAATGCTTAAAAGCAAAACATCATAAGAAATCCCACTGTGCCTGAAGTTCTACATTTGACAAAAGAGACAATGGTTTGAATATATTTAAACGACATGAGGATATGTATAAAATAAAGTATTTAAAGAAGGCAGTGCATTTCAGAGGAGCTAAAAGATTAAAGCAGCATGCAAGAAACTGTCTGAAAATGCAGATGCATATACCTTGCTCCAGGACAATTTTATCCATGTTCTGTTATCTTTATTTTTTAGCACAGATGAAAGGTCAGGGGGACTTAAAAGAGACATAGAATTCAAACTAAAACTTTGATAATCTAAACAATTGATAATCCAATTTACTGTATTGTCCTGAGTATAGGCCACACTTCCCCCCCCCTATTTTAAATCTTTAACTTAGGGGTGCGGCCTATAATCGGGATGTTATCGACGGTGTCCAATGTCATTCGATATTATTGATGGCTGTTACATTCGATAATGCTATTTCAAATATTAAAACTTTATTTGTATACACTCATGTGCTGTTAACTGAATGACTTATTGTTACCATAGTTTAATTGATCACTTTTGCTCTCAAGTCACATTTCTAAGGGATAATGGTTTCAATGAGAGTCTTACAGAGAGTCGTACAGCTACCGTATAACATATCCTGTCAAAAGCAAGGCTAACTGCATAATTGATACCAAAAGCGTTAAAAATACGGTATATGTGTTCCTATTCATTATTAAAATACTGTTTTACTGTTCTACTAATGTGTATATTTTCATTAAAAATTTAATTTTCTTTAACATGGCACCAAACTTTAAGGGTATGGCTTATAATCGGGTGCGGCTTATACTCTGGACAATACGGGTAGTTATAATATTACTACAGGTGCAAACCTCAAATCCAGAATTTAAATATCCAAACTTTTTAATTAATATTACTATTTTTTCCCGCCACAATCTTCTCTTCCTGTGGTTTTTTGTGTGTTCTAAAATGCAAATAATAGTCTATTTAAAACTAAACATATTAGCTTACTGATTAGAGTACTGTACGTTCTTTCTGAGGGTACTATATATATACAAAGGTAATAAAGGTGATATAAACCTACCTTTAGTTACATGAATAAGCTGTATTGTGACATTTAAAATATTGCCTAAATGACATAAGATATTGCTGTTTACACTTGGTCCCTTCCACTCTACAAACTTTCCCATATCAAAGATGCGAATATTCCAAAATCCAAACTATTCCAAAACTCAAACCTTTTCCAGATCCAAGCAGTTTGGACAAAGGGATTTCTAACTGTATTACTGCAAACACTGCTGCCATTTAATGTTCATGTGCACACTCCTGCTCCTACCTCAGTATGCACCCATGGAAAGGAGCCAAGTTTAAACAAAGAATAAAGAGAAAGAGGTAAATGTGATAATGTAGGTAAATTCAATGGAAAGAGTAAAGCTGGGAGCCTGGGAGCATAGACACTTTTTGTTTAATGTTGGATATTTGAGAGTACTGTAATATAGAAAAAAGAAAAAGGCGCTCCAATGGTGCAGAAAATCCAGAAATAATCCAATATTTCCCTCCACAGAGTAATACTCACAAAGGGAGTGCACTATAATGCAGTGCAAGTCACACAGGCTGGATGAAAGTCCACAGTCTTTATCTGCAAACTAGCAGGCTGTTCCAGAATTATTAGAAAGTTCAAATGACAACAGGAA
The DNA here is from genome assembly GCF_027579735.1 of Bombina bombina. Taxonomy (NCBI): domain Eukaryota; kingdom Metazoa; phylum Chordata; class Amphibia; order Anura; family Bombinatoridae; genus Bombina; species Bombina bombina. Next base: position 1,185,257,575 of record NC_069501.1, on the reverse strand, counting down.
AACAGTGACCACTCAACCAGATATGGCTAAATGAGTCAGGTAAAGTATCCAACGAGAGTCAGGAACTATCACATAGACCAGCGCTCACCCGGTACAATGGACCCCAGGGAAACTGGACTACTTATTGCACTTTGTGCAGTCCACAGTGTACCCAGCCATTGTCCTTAGGTGACTTCGGATGGAAACGCTTTGGCGTTCCCTCTCCGTTTGCGCTTAGAGACTTCCGTGTCTGATATTGCACCTGCGGTCATGTGATCCACCTTGTGCCAATCAGATTCCTCTTGCTCCGTGTACACGATATGGTAGGTTAATTCAGCCTTCCTAAAGATAACAGAGAGCTCTATATTTTCAAATTAGGAATGTTTTCAGAAAGAGTGAGACTCTTTTCAGAAAACGTTCCTAATTTGAAAATACAGAGCCTCGATAAACCCCTCATAATCTAGTCCTATGTTTTTGTTATTTCAATGCATCTGTTTTTCAATTGACACAAAATACGATGCTAAATTCTTTCAGAAAGAGATCTCTACGTGTCTCTGATAGCATTTTGGAGTCTGCATACAGTATATTTTGTAGCTTCAGTAGTTCTGCGTAGAGAATATATTATTTTACACATTCAGCAAAGTAGATTTAATATTTCAGTTGCCATTCAAAGACTCACAATAAGCAGCACTGCCAGGCAGATAGATAGTAAGTGGAAGGTAATGTGAAGTAATTGTGCAGATTCATATGTATTTGTATTGTAGTGCTGCAGAAGACATGACTTAGTCCATCACAAAATCTTGATTAAATAAAAAGCTAGGCACAATGAAGAATTTTAGAAATAAATGCACTAATTTAATGTGATTTAAAACCCACTACTCTAGGTAGATGCATTAAGAGGACAAATGTTGATTACACTGCTGTGCTCTGTAATTTTCTCAGTAATTGTAGTCGGTTACTTTTTTTTTTCATCTCTAAGTAGGAAGCTGTTTTTTATTTGTTCCTGCTGTGTACAAAGGGAAATTATTATGGCAACAATTGATCATGAATTGATAAGTAAATATTGAGTAAAATTGCCATGTATGTTATGTTAAAGAGTATTAAAAGGTAAGTTACATTTATTCTATTTCTCTAGAATTATATGGTACTTAAAGTGATTGTAAAGTTTAATGAATTAAAGCCCAGTATCTAAAAATAATCCGAAAAACATAGACACTATAATTCATTAAACTTTACGAAGAAACATTTAAAAAAAATATTTATCATTTAGTTATGGTAAACATAGTACTGTTCCTCCTCCCAGCATCTCCTGCTGTATTTAGCATATCGATGAAAAATCTGGCTTCCTCCAATCGCTGCGTGGCCCAAGAGCTGGACACCGAAGGAGGCACTTAACGATTGGAGGAAGCCAGATTGAATTAAAGTGCCCATGTTTTTAAGATTATTTTTAGATACTGAGATTTAATTAATTAGACTTTACAATCACTTTAAGGGATCATATTTAACAGGCAGTGTACGACTTAGCTCACTTTCACCTAGATTACAAGTTTTGCGCTATAGATGGTGTGAAACGAATGCAACAAAAGTTGCGTTATTTCACCCCTCATAGCGCTGCCATTAAAAGTTTCTAAAATGCCACCTTGTGCGTGCGATATGGTGGCGATGAGCTCCATACCGCACAAAATACAAGCGCTGCTTTGACGTGCTTGTGCACGCTTTCCCCATAGATATCAATGGGGAGAGAGTGTTATAAAAAAACTAACACCTGCGAATGCGGAATGAAAAAATCCATAACACAGCCCCATTGATGTCTATGGGGAAAAAAAAGTTAAGTTTAAACTTAACACCCTAACATAAACCCCACGTCTAATCGTCCCCAACATCACTGACACCAACATGATGTTATTAACCCCTAATCTGCTGCTCCCAACATCGCTGACACCAAAATAAATTTATTAACCCATAATCTGCTGCTCCCGATATCGCTGGCACTATAATAAAGTTAATAACCTCTATTCCCCCATACCCAAACATCGCCCACACTATAATAAAACTATTAACCTCTAAACCAATGGCCCCCACATCACAACCTAAATTAAACTATATTAACCCCTAAACCTAACCATAATCCTAACCCTAAACCTAACACCCCCTAACTTTAACATTATTAAAATAGACCTAAATTAAAGTTACAATTATTAACTAAATAATACCTATTTAAAACTAAAAACAAACTTACCTGTGAAATAAAAATAAAACTTAAGCTAGCTACAATATAACTAATGGTTATATTGTAGCTAGCTTAGGTTTTATTTTTATTTCACAGGTAAGTTTGTATTTATTTTAACTAGGTAGACTAGTTAGTAAGTAGTTATTAACTATTTACTAACTACCTAGTTAAAATAAATACAAACTTACCTGTGACATTAAAGTAAAACCTAAGCTGCCTTACACTAAAACCTTACATTACAAAAATAATAACTAACATTACAAAATTAAAAAAATACCATTACAAAAATAAAAAACACTAAAAATTACAAAAAATAAAAAACTACCATTACAAAAAAAAAATTAAAAATGAAATTATCCAAAACAATAAAAATTATTCCTGTTCTAATACCCTGTTTAAAAAAAAAAAAAAAAAACAGCCTAAAATAAAAAAAAACCTAATCTATAATAAACTACCAAGGGCCCTTAAAAGGGCTTTTTGTAGGGCATTGCTCTAAAGAAATCAGCTCTTTTTCTAAAAAAGAAAAACAAACACCCCCTAACAGTATACAAACCCTCACCTCCCAAACCCACAAAGTAAAAATAAAGTTAAACCTAATCTACCCATTGCCATGAAAAGGACATTTGTATGGACATTGACCTTAAAAGGGCATTCAGATTTTTTAATACAAGCCCAAACCCTAATCTAAAAAAAAAAACACCCCAAAAAACCTTAAAAAACCTAACACTAACCCCTCTTTAGGTACTCACAGTTGTTGAAGTTCGGCTTGAATAAAGTGGATACATCTTCATTCAGGCAACTCCATCTTCATCCAGGCGGCTCCATCTTCATCCATCGAGGGACCTGCATCTTCTTCATCCCTGCGGAGGTCCAGGATGATGGTCCATCGATCCGATGGGGAGGTCGATGCACAGATGTGGAGGTCCAGACGGAGGTCCAGACGGAGGTCCATCGATCCGATGTGGAGGTCCTCTTCATGCAATTGTCCACCACACACTGAAGATTCAAATGCAAGGTGCCCCTTTGCGAAGAGGGGTGAGGGTAGATGGCTGACTAGAAATCGATTTATCATAGGCTAAGATTTTATCCCAAACTCGCAGTATAGATGCAACATAATAATTTGTGTTCACTTCTGGAGGTCTGGCTTTGGGTGGGATCCAACATAAATCTCTGAGGTTATATCCTCCTATCAAGAAGGATTCTAGTTGTACCCAGAGCTTATTAGGTTGAGAATGTTTCCATGTAGTGATTTGTGCTATGTGGGCTGATTTATAATAATCTATATGGTTTGGAGCTCCCAAACCACCATGCTCTCTGCTAAGGTATAATGTATTCTTGGTAACTCTAGTACTTTTTTGTGCCCATATGAATACTTCAAACATTTTTTGTTGTTTCATTAAATATTGAAGGGAAAGATCTAAAGGGAGGACCTGAAACCGGTATAGATATTTAGGGAGAAGGTTTATTTTTATTGCATTAATACGCCCCATCCAGGAGAGATGGCCTTGTTTATTTGGGATTCTTTTTGAAGGGGGTATAATTAAGGTCAAATAGGTCTGACTGATTAGGAGATATATCAATTTCTAAATAGCGTATTTTGTTTGTAATCTGGAAGTTGATATGCATTGAAATAAATCGGGATTCCTCCTCTGAGATATTTAGAGGCATTAACATTGATTTCTCCATGTTAATAGAAAAATTTGAAACCTGTTTACAGTCATCAAGCTCTGTGAGGAGGGTAGGTAATGAAGTAGTCGTGGAGCAAATTGTAAATATAATATCGTCATAATATTGTAGGCATTTTTGTTGGGCCACTCCAAAAGAGATACCCTGTATTTTAGTATTATTTCTAACTCTAGACGCCAACACCTCCACCACTAGAGCAAACAACAAGGTAGAGAGGGGGCATCCCTGACGTGTTCCATTTCTAATGGGAATCTGTTGAGATAAAGAGTTGTTAGCATTAATTCTGGCAATTGGATTATTATATAATACTTTTACTCGGGTGATTAATGTATTGGAGAATCCAAATTTTGACAGTGTGGCCCAGAGAAAGTCCCAGTCCACCCTGTCGAAGGCCTTTTCCACATCCATAGATAGTAGGATTAGGGTGGGGGTTTAGAGGGATTATCAGAATACAGGGTTTGTAATACATGGATAGTATTATCTTTGGCTTCTCAACCAGGGATGAAGTCAACTTGATCGGTGTGAATAAGAGTGAGGAGTATTTTATTTATTCTTATTGCCAATAATTTTGCATATAGCTGAATGTCAATGTTTATCAAGGATATGGAACAGTAATTGGAGATGTGTTCCGCAGATTTCCCTGGTTTTGGGATGACAGAGATTGTGGCCTCCAAAAGAGACTGCTGTAGAAGGCATTTATGATCAAGGGAATTATACATTTTGAGAAGATGAAGACTTAGATAAGATTTAAACAAGTGGTAGAATTTAGGAGTGATCCCATATGGGCCTGGGGCTTTTCCCTGAGGGAGAGTTTTAATGGCTATAAGGGGTTCTTGTAAGGAAAACTGCAAATCCAAGGACTTGCAGTTCTCTAAAGATAAGGAGGGGAGTTGGACCTGTAAGAGATAGTCATGAATTAATTTGACTTTATGGTTTGAATTTGAAGTTGGAAGATTATAGAGGGAGGAGTAGTATTTCGCAAACTGATTGACTATATCTATATTAGTAGTATATGAGGACCCAGAGGAATCCACAATTTTAGTAATAAACTTTTTATATATTTTCTTTTTTAAGGGATCTGGCCAAAAGGTGCCCTGTTGTATTGCTTTCAATAAAAAAAAAAAGATTTTGTTGTGAGTGCACAGAGGTAAGCATTCTTGATCAGTTAGTGATTTAAGGTTTCTCTTGTTTGTTTTGACTTTAATAAGAGTTGCAGGGATTGATTCCCAGGTAAGTTTTTATTTATTTTAAGATAGGGACATAGTAATTTTAATTTAAAGTTAGTGGCTTGTAAGGTTTGGGGGATTAATAGTTTAATTTAGTTTTTGGTGATGTGGAGGGCTGGCGGTTTAGGGGTTAATAACTTTATTTAGTGGCGGCGATGTCGGGGAGCGACATAATAAGGGTTAATATCTTTATTATAGTGTGAGCGATGTTGGGGTGCGGGGGAATAGGGGTTAATAACTTTAGTGTAGTGGCGACAATGATGGGAAGCGGCAGAATAAGGGTTAATAAATTTTATTAGTGATGGCGATGTTGGGAGCGGCAGATTAGGGGTTAATAACTTTAAAATAGTGTTTTCAATGTGGGAGGGCCTTGGTTTAGGGGTTAATATGTAGTTTATGGGTGTTAGTGTACTTTGGAACACTTTAGTTATGAGTTTTGTGTAAAAAAGCATCATTTTTTTGAGTGTGGAAAGGGTTGCAGTACAGCTATACCGACAAGACTTGTAATGGCTGCGTTGCTGTTTTAACGCTGAAATTGCCATTTTTTTCATTGTTAAAACACGAAAGCAAAACTCTTAATCTAGGTGTATGTTATATAAGCTATTATAAGGGCCAGATTGCAAGTGAAGCGCTAATAAATACAGTTAAAAGTAAACTGTTGTCGCTCTAGTGGTAACCCAACTAAAAATCTGATGTTAGAATATCACATGCGTGTTCACGTATTCTCCTATAGAAGTCAATGGAGAAAAAAAGGTAAAAAAAAAACCTAACACTCTACTCTTGCACAATTGCATATTCTTATTTGTGCTAACCCGACATGAAAATATGAATATTTCTTATTCCAATATTCTGCACATAACACAATGTTATATTTATTCATAAATGCATTTCTACATATTTCTGATGTTTTTTTTGGTATAAAAACAGGTAGAGATAGTTGCACTACCACTAACAAGCTTTATATGTCAGGGTGCTAAGAGTAGTAGATAGAGCTGAAGGACAAAGCACTCTCTTATCAAGCTAAAGCTGAACAGGGAGTTATGGTGGAAATATCATTGAGATGTTCAGTAATCCTAACACGGACTTCCCTGGTAGTCATTCCTACATATTGTAGGTTACAAGACTGGCAATTGACCAGGTAAACAACATATTTGTTGCTGCAATTTGAAAATTGTTCTACATCATTCATTCTTTGTGTAACACAAGATTGAAACTGCTTAGTTACCAAAGCATGTCTGCAAGCCTTACAGTTGTTTTTTTCCGCATCTGAAATGACCCTTGGTCGTGAGCCAACTACCCTGTGGATGTAAGTTGCGTACCATGCTTGGGGATAAGTGGTTTCCCAGAGTTTGATTATGACGGGAGACAAAGCGGAAACCCTTTTTGACTATGGGATTCAAAACTTCATCTCCCAGATGTATGGGTAAATTCTGTTTAACAATTTTAACTATTGCATCAAATTGCCTGCTGAACTTTGTGCTGAAAATTATTTTATCCTCCTCAGTAATACTTTTGCTAGTCCCTGGTTTAGGTTTCAAAAGAGTCAATCTATCCAAATTCTGTACCTGTAATATTACTTTTTCAATCATGGAGATATCATATCCTCTTTCAATAAATTTTTGTTGTAGCAAGGCACCCTCTGAAGAGAAGGTTTCCTCGCTAGAACAGTTTCATTTCAACCTAATGCACTCCCCTTTTATCATGCCAAAACCTTTACTCTTAGGATGCAAACTCTTTGCATGCAGAACAGTATTAGATTTAATTGGCTTTGAGTATAGCTCCGTGTTGATGATGTTGTTGCATGAATCACCTATCAATGTAAGGTCAAGATACGGTACTTTAAAGGAATCACAAAAATATGTGAATTCCAGGCCACAGTTATTATCATTGAGTGATGCAACAAATTCATCTGCTTTTTCAGCTGTACCTGTCCAGATAAAAAGTAAGTCGTCGATGTAATGTCTGTAAAATTTAATATATTGACGAAAATAATTTTGTTGTCCATAAACGTGGAACAGCTCCCACCAACCCATATAAAGGTTGGCATACAAGAGGGCAACTTTGCCCCCATTGCTGTTCCACATTTCTGGAGAAAAAATTCATTTTCAAAAAGAAAATAATTATGATTGAGTAAAAACCCTATTACATTAATAATATATTCTGTAAATTCTACAGAAAAATTACTAAATTTGTCTAAGAAAAATCTTATGGACTGCAGGCCCAAATCGTGTAGAATGGCCGAACACAGCCCCACAACAACCACAGAAAGCCAAATACTATCCTGGGACCAGTCTTCTTTATCCAGTAGATTTAAAAGATGTTTGGTATCTTTTAGGAAGCTAGGAACAAGCTGAACAAGAAGTTGAAAAATACTGTCTATCCAGGCTGATATTTATACCAAATTATATGTATATATATATATATATATATATATATACACATACTGTATACACATATATATATACAGTATATATACTGTATATTTAAGCCCATTTTAATTTTATCAGAAAATAAAGTGTTCTATATTTATGGAGCAGTGCAATTTCTTTATTTTTATCTTTTATTTAATAAAAAAAAAAATATATTGTTTAAATATGTTGTAAACACAGACATTGTTCCTTACTAGATAATAGAATGTATTTTGTGTGTATGTGTGTGTGTGTATATATATATATATATATATATATACATTGCGACAGAACCCAAGGCATAGTAATGGAAGGTGTCTATATTCCCTCAAAAGTGCTGCAGTGCGGGGTATGGTCTGACAACCCCAGGGAGAATTGTTATGTTTGTTTGCCACATAGAGAAAATATGTGATTTATTTCTGGTTCCCTGGGGTGGAGTATTTGGAGAGTAGGGTGGGCCAGTGCTCCACCCCGCAGTTTGCAAGTAGCACATTATGTCAAAAAGTCCAGTCCAGGAATTCTGTCTGACTCAGCTAGCTACTCACATGCGTGTGGTAATTAACAGCAGGTGCTAATAAAATCCCCAGTCAGGGGTTGAGAGGTAGATTTGCCAGCAGTAAAGGAAAACTGCAAACACTCTCCTGAGAGACTGACAGAAATTATCTCTAAAGGACAAAGTTTGAAAGGTCTGTGCAATATTACTTTTGTGAAAAGCTACTTAGTGCAGACAGTTGTACTTGTTAGTAAGTGCTCAGTGGAGCAAGCCTCTTTTGTTTTGTTTATGTTTATTTTGCCTGTTTTTGCCAGACCTGATAATAAACAGACTGTATTTTATAAAGCTACAACATTGTGTGGTGTTTCCAGCTTTGAGGACTGTGTGTTTCCAAGATCCCAGGTCACAATATATATATATGTATGTTTATATATATATATATATATATATATATATATATATATATATATATATATATATATATATATATATATATATGTATATATATATGTACAGGGAGTGCAGAATTATTAGGCAAATGAGTATTTTGACCACATCATCCTCTTTATGCATGTTGTCTTACTCCAAGCTGTATAGGCTCGAAAGCCTACTACCAATTAAGCATATTAGGTGATGTGCATCTCTGTAATGAGAAGGGGTGTGGTCTAATGACATCAACACCCTATATCAGGTGTGCATAATTATTAGGCAACTTCCTTTCCTTTGGCAAAATGGGTCAAAAGAAGGACTTGACAGGCTCAGAAAAGTCAAAAATAGTGAGATATCTTGCAGAGGGATGCAGCACTCTTAAAATTGCAAAGCTTCTGAAGCGTGATCATCGAACAATCAAGCGTTTCATTCAAAATAGTCAACAGGGTCGCAAGAAGCGTGTGGAAAAACCAAGGCGCAAAATAACTGCCCATGAACTGAGAAAAGTCAAGCGTGCAGCTGCCAAGATGCCACTTGCCACCAGTTTGGCCATATTTCAGAGCTGCAACATCACTGGAGTGCCCAAAAGCACAAGGTGTGCAATACTCAGAGACATGGCCAAGGTAAGAAAAGCTGAAAGACGACCACCACTGAACAAGACACACAAGCTGAAACGTCAAGACTGGGCCAAGAAATATCTCAAGACTGATTTTTCTAAGGTTTTATGGACTGATGAAATGAGAGTGAGTCTTGATGGGCCAGATGGATGGGCCTGTGGCTGGATTGGTAAAGGGCAGAGAGCTCCAGTCCGACTCAGACGCCAGCAAGGTGGAGGTGGAGTACTGGTTTGGGCTGGTATCATCAAAGATGAGCTTGTGGGGCCTTTTCGGGTTGAGGATGGAGTCAAGCTCAACTCCCAGTCCTACTGCCAGTTTCTGGAAGACACCTTCTTCAAGCAGTGGTACAGGAAGAAGTCTGCATCCTTCAAGAAAAACATGATTTTCATGCAGGACAATGCTCCATCACACGCGTCCAAGTACTCCACAGCGTGGCTGGCAAGAAAGGGTATAAAAGAAGAAAATCTAATGACATGGCGTCCTTGTTCACCTGATCTGAACCCCATTGAGAACCTGTGGTCCATCATCAAATGTGAGATTTACAAGGAGGGAAAACAGTACACCTCTCTGAACAGTGTCTGGGAGGCTGTGGTTGCTGCTGCACGCAATGTTGATGGTGAACAAATCAAAACACTGACAGAATCCATGGATGGCAGGTTTTTGAGTGTCCTTGCAAAGAAAGGTGGCTATATTAGTCACTGATTTGTTTTTGTTTTGTTTTTGAATGTCAGAAATGTATATTTGTGAATGTTGAGATGTTATATTGGTTTCACTGGTAAAAATAAATAATTGAAATGGGTATATATTTGTTTTTTGTTAAGTTGCCTAATAATTATGCACAGTAATAGTCACCTGCACACACAGATATCCCCCTAAAATAGCTAAAACTAAAAACAAACTAAAAACTACTTCCAAAAATATTCAGCTTTGATATTAATTTGTTTTTTGGGTTCATTGAGAACATGGTTGTTGTTCAATAATAAAATTAATCCTCAAAAATACAACTTGCCTAATAATTCTGCACTCCCTGTATATATATATATATATATATATATATATATATATATATGTATATATATATATATATATATATATATGGAGCAGATAAAGATTTGGTGCACTACACAGCGCTAGTCGCTTAGTAATTAATATAGATAGTGGTGTTAAAAGAGCAAGGGTATACCGTTATAACCTGGTCACCCAGCTATGTAATTCCAGTTTAGTAGTATATAGCACATACAGATATGTACATTACAAAATGTTCCTGAATAGAAGCAACCACAGTAAAACACAAGTAGTAAAGATATCAAGCAATTATTGGCTATGAGTGGTTAATTCTTATCCTACTAAAAGCCTTATAGTATGAAAAACAGGACAAACCAATCATAAAACGTAGTAACTGGTATGTATACTGGGATATGGACCCCCTTTTAACTTCTGTAATAGAACGGACAGATAGAAATACACAATCGGTGGGTATAGAACGTATGTGCAAATCAGGTGGGGACCGGGCGCTGTTCTTGCTGGAACATCAACGGAACTCTCCGTGAGAGATTGACACCACCCCCGCACCAAAGCAGCCGTCCAGAGCTTAACTAAGCTAAAGACGTGGAACAGTGCCCGGTCCCCACCTGATAAGATTGAGAAGAATCCTTCCTGGGAGAGACTGACAGGACGCCGCCCACGAACTGAAAGCAGCCACCCGGAGATTGACAGAGTTGAATATCTGACACAGTGCCCGTTCCTTACCTCATAGGATTGAGGTCGGTCGACGTAAGTAGGCTGCGAGCCCGTGTGAGGATTGTATTTCCTACTGCCTATTTGCTCCGCTTAGAAGTCATCTTGTGCATGAAAATGAAGTTCACTATTTTAGACACTATTTCATATGCATAGACTCTTTGTACGATTTGCACATACGTTCTATACCCACCCATTGTGTATTTCTATCTGTCCGTTCTATTACGGAAGTTAAAAGGGGGTCCACATCCCAGTATACATACCAGTCACTACGTTTTATGATTGGTTTGTCCTGTTTCTCATACTATAAGGCTTTTAGTAGGATAAGAATTAACCACTCATAGCCAATAATTGCTTGATATCATTTACTACTTGTGTTTTACTGTGGTTGCTTCTATTCAGGAACATTTTGTAACGTACATATCTGTATGTGCTATATACTACTAAACTGGAATTACATAGCTGGGTGACCAGGTTATAACGGTATACCCTTGCTCTTTTAACACCACTATCTATATTAATTACTAAGCGAATAGCGCTGTGTAGTGCACCAAATCTTTTTCTGCTCCTTAAATTACACTGTGTGACTACAAACATGGGTAGTGTAGACACACTTTCAGGCACACTCCAGCAGCTTTTCTCTGTTTAGTGTCTACTTTAGCGCCTCCAGTGCGGCCTCTACTTTAGTATTGACTGGATTTCACAAACCTTTTCTATTATATATATATATATATATAACACACACACGAAAAAACACACACACAGTATTTTTATGTGTTTTGCACAACGTTTATGCTTCACAAAACTGTTAACCAGAGCTCTGAAGTTGCAGTAATCATTCTAGAGTACATCCCGATTGTGCTCACACAAATACATTTACTTTCAACATGTAAAACAAGCGGTAACCCTGATGAGCGGAAACCCTCGCAAAATCCCCCTTTTCGCTCGGGTGCAAATACTCGAAATCTAGCTTATGTTGTTATTTCTTCCACAACTCATGTACTTTACCCTTGCATTTACTACCTTATTAACAATGATGCAAGTAAACTGTACATGAAATTCCTAAAACCTACTGGAAAGTCATTAAAGAGATATATGAGTGTGTAAGAAACCCTCTAAATAAGTTTTTATTATAGCACTGTTATTTGCATATAAGTAAGTGTTTAACCCATGCAAAGAGGATAAACCCATAGTTAAAGTTAGCCTCAGAGCAACAATGTATTATTTGAAATTTAGGATAGAGTATGAAGGGACCTACTCTAAACAAGAATACACATATAAGCACTCTGGGTTTATAACATCCAGTATTTAATTAACTCATCAGCTCTTCTTGAACTTGTGGAAATAAGATAAAACTTAACTTTTAATTAATATAAATAAAATAGGAATGGAATTAAAAACACTCTTAAGTGTCCTCAAGTAGTTTGTATCATTATTTTCCTTGTAGTTTAAAGGTCTGATTGGTATACAGGGGTTGGAACATGTATTCATATGTGACTTTAAGTCTTGATTCTCGCTCCACGTAGTGCGAATATTTAAGCTTTATGTATGTGGAGATAGAACTGTACATTCGGTATTGGTACTTAATAGTTTAAAGTTTCTATATAGTCAGTATCCTCTTGTGGAACTATTGTAATTTGTGCTATTGTAACCAATATTCTTCTAGATATTGATAGTATTTGCAAGTACAACAACTGTAAGGTAAACCAACCACTGTAACATGTTGTTCAGGATACACTTGTGTTTATTGGGAACTCAAAAAATGGATTTTATATATAATATATAATACAGTATGTAATCCGTACTTTTGATTATGTATCACAGGTCCTCTTGTTTGCTCCAAGTACATGTAATAAAGAGTTCAGTTTTTGAAATATGCATTACTTGAAGTTAGCTTAGCTAATCTGGTGAACCAGTAACAAGATATTTAGCCACCTATCACCAGCTAGCTCCCATTAGTGTATTGCTGCTCGTGAGCCTATCTAGGTATGCTTTCCAACAAAAGATACACTCACCAAATTGCAACAGCAGACACCAGTTAACATTCAATGGGTGCTGAAGATTATAATTTTTTTTATAATTTTCCTTGTTGTACTTAATTGTTTAATATTTTCACATTCCTCTACTAGACATAAAGGTTCAGAATACCCTTTAAAACTAGTATTCTCAAATGTAAAACATTTTAAAAACATGTAAACTTACATGTATTCAATAAAATCATATAAACATTTAAGAATTACGTTGACTATTTAAAATGTAATTATAAATATTAATACAAAATAAAAATAATCCTGAAAAAATATATTATTAGAGTTACTCTGAGACACTAAGGTTACTATTTAAGCGATACTTATTGCACATGGTACAACCTGCCAACTTATGCAGTCTGGTTATGGGACACACGTTTTTGGGTTTTGTCACTGTCACATTTATACATAAATCACACAGTATGCCGGGGACCAACGAGAAAAGTTGCACAATCTCACGCTGAGTAGCTGCTTCCCTGACCCCTTCACGGACACCGGTGTTCTATCAGATTCTGCTCCTTTGTCAGAATCTGCTCCCTCTGAGTGCACTTGCGCTGTATGAGGTAATTGCACTACACATATGTTAATTAGGAATGTGTGGAATGTGATTATGTCAATCAGCAACATGCACACTCAGACGGATCAGATTCTGACAAGGAGGTTGTGTCGGATCTTGCTGCCGCTACGCATGCGCTTTTGAAATGTAATACTGTCAAACAAAATAAAAGTGCATAATACATATATACATATATATATATAAATATGAGCAGCTGGAGAGCACTCTCACTTCATAAGTCAATCCGCCAGGGTGCATGCAGGGGTTGAATAGTATAATAAATGGAAGGCCGCACTCTCTGGTCCTTTACATATATAGTTTTATTTGTGACGTTTCGGGGACCCAGGAAGGGGAGAGTGCGGCCTTCCATTTATTATATATATATATATATATATATATATATATATATATATATATATATATATATATATATATATATTTATTGATGAACAGAGGCAGCACTCACTGGTCTTTTTTAAAAAGTACAAAATAAATTACACATTTTTTAAAAAAAAACAGTGAGTGCTGCCTCTGTTCATCAATATTATTCAACCCCTGCATGCACCCTGGCAGAGTGACCTGAGAAGTGAGAGTGCTCTCCAGCTGACTATATATATATATATATATATATATATATATATATATACACACATACATTTAGGACACAGTTCAATGACTTTTCACTTTGCCCTGTATGTATGTATGTATATATATATGTATATATATATATATATATATATACAGTGGGGCAAAAGAGTATTTAGTCAGCCACCAATTGTGCAAGTTCTCCCACTTAAGAAGATGAGAGAGGCCTGTAATTTTCATCATAGGTATACCTCAACTATGAGAGATAAATTGTCTGATTTGGAAAGAATTTATTTGCATATTATGGTGGAAAATAAGTATTTGGTAACCTACAAACAAGCAAGATTTCTGGCTCTCACAGACCTGCATCTTCTTCTTTAAGAGGCTCCTCTGTCCTCCAATCATTACCTGTATTAATGGCACCTGTTTGAACTTGTTATCAGTATAAATGACACCTGTCCACAACTTCAAACAGTCACACTCCAAACTTCACTATGGTGAAGACCAAAGAGCTGTCAAAGGACACCAGAAACAAAATTGTAGACCTGCACCAGGCTGGGAAGACTGAATCTGCAATAGGCAAGCAGCTTGGTGTGAAGAAATCAACTGTGGGAGCAATAATTAGAAAATGGAAGACATACAAGACCACTGATAATCTCCCTCGATCTGGGGCTCCACACAAGATCTCACCTCGTGGGGACAAAATGATCACAAGAATGGTGAGCAAACATCCCAGAACCACACAGGGGGACCTAGTGAATGACCTGCAGAGAGCTGGGATCAACGTAACAAAGGCTACCATCAGTAACACACTATGCCGCCAGGGACTCAGATCCTGCAGTGCCAGACGTGTCCCCCTGCTTAAGCCAGTACATGTCCGGGCCCATCTGAAGTATGCTAGAGAGCATTTGGATGATCCAGAAGCGGATTGGGAGAATGTCATATGGTCAGATGAAACCAAAGTAGAACTGTTTAGTAGAAACACAACTCGTCGTGTTTGGAGGAGAGAGAATGCTGAGTTGCAACCAAAGAACACCATACCTACTGTGAAGCATGGGGGTGGCAACATCATGCTTTGGGGCTGTTTCTCTGCAAAGGGAACAGGATGACTGATCCGTGTACATGAAATAATTAATGGGGCCATGTATCGTGAGATTTTGAGTGCAAACCTCCTTCCATTAGCAAGGGCATTGAAGATGAAACGTGGCTGGGCCTTTCAGCATGACAATGATCCCAAACACACCGCCCGAGCAACGAAGGAGTGGCTTCGTAAGAAGCATTTCAAGGCCCTGGAGTGGCCTAGCCAGTCTCCACATCTCAACCCCATAGAAAACCTTTGGAGTGAGTTGAAAGTCTGTGTTGCCCAGCGACAGCCCCAAAACATCACTGCTCTAGAGGAGATCTGCATGCAGGAATGGGCCAACACACCAGCAACAGTGTGTGACAACCTTGTGAACACTTACAGAAACCATTTGACTTCTGTCATTGCCAACAAAGGATATATAACAAAGTATTGAGATTAACTTTTGATATTGACCAAATACTTATTTTCCACCATAATATGCAAATAAATTCTTTCCAAATCAGACAATGTGATTGTGTGGATTTGTTTCCACATTTTGTCTCTCATAGTTGTGGTATATCTATGATGAAAATTACAGGCCTCTCTCATCTTCTTAAGTGGGAGAACTTGCACAATTGGTGGCTGACTAAATACTTTTTTGCCCCACTGTATATATAGGTATATGTATATATATAAATATATATATATATATAATATGCACTTTTAATTTGACAGTATTACATTTTAAACAGCGCATGCGAGCATCTCATAGTGAGGCGCAAGATTCGACACAACTTCCTTGTAAGAATCTGCTCCCTCTGAGTGTGCATGTTGCTGATTGAGATACTCGCATTCCACACATTCCTAATTAACATATGTGGAGTGCAATTATGTCATATAGAGCATGCGCACTTAGAGGGAGCAGATTCTGACAAAGGAGGAGAATCTTATAGAACACCGGCAGTGAGCTCCTCCTGTTTCCCACGTACTGTTGTGGAGATTCTATAATACCTAATGATCACTCCTGATGCTACTCATTATTTGCAGATACAAGTGTCAGCATTTATGTGAGTCCCAATTTATTTTTTAATGAGCCCTACTTTTTATGTGGGGACATTTATTAATCATTTATTAACCCCTTAACGACCAAGGACGTACGCCACACATCCTCAAAAAAAATACACTTAATGACCGAGGACGTGTGGCGTACGTCCTTGGTCTGGAAAGCAGCTGGAAGCGATCCTGCTCGCTTCCAGCTGCTTTCCGGTTATTGCAGTGATGCCTCGATATGGAGGCATCCTGCAATAACCCCCCTTGGCCATCCGATGCAGAGAGAGCCACTCTGTGGCCCTCTCTGCACCGGACATCGATGGCCGGTATCGTTGGTGGGTGGGAGCTTACGTGGGAGGCGGGTGGGCGGCCATCGATGTTGTGTATGGAGTGAAGGGGGGCGGGATCGGGGGCGGGACCCACGGGGGCGCGCACGGGGGCGCGCGCGTGCATGGGGGTTGGAGGGCGGGCGCGTGCACGGGGCGGGAGGGGGTGGGAACCGCTACACTACAGAAAAACATAAAGTAAAAAGTAAACAAAAAAATAAAGTTTAAACTTTATAAATATAATCTAAGGGATCTGGAAGGGGTGGGGGGTTGGTCTTGGTGGGGGGGAAAGCTACACTACAGAAAATTGCTTTTTTTTTAATAAAATGGCAAATTTTTTTCAAAACTGGGTAAAATGGCCAAATACCTTTTATTTTAGTACTGGCAGAGTTTCTGCCAGTACTTAAGATGGCGGGGACAATTGTGGGGTGGGGGAGGGAAGAGAGGGAAGAGAGCTGTTTGGGAGGGATCAGGGGGTCTGATGTTTCAGGTGGGAGGCTGAGCTCTACACTAAAGATAAAATTAACCCTGCAAGCTCCCTACAAGCTACATAATTAACCCCTTCACTGCTAGCCATAATACACGTGTGATGCGCAGCGGCATTTAGAGGCCTTCTAATTACCAAAAAGCAATGCCAAAGCCATATATGTCTGCTATTTCTGAACAAAGGGGATCCCAGAGAAGCATTTACAACCATTTGTGCCATAATTGCACAATCTGTTTGTAAATAATTTCAGTGAGAAACCTAAAATTGAGAAAAATTTAACTTTTTTTTAATTTGATCGCATTTGGCGGTGAAATGGTGGCATAAAATATACCAAAATTGGCCTAGATCAATACTTGGGGTTGTCTACTACAATAAAGCTAAAACTATCCCAAAAAGCTCCCTACATGCTCCCTAATTAACCCCTTCACTGCTGGGCATAATACACGTGTGGTGCGCAGTGGCATTTAGCGGCCTTCTAATTACCAAAAAGCAACGCCAAAGTCATATATGTCTGCTATTTCTGAACAAAGGGGATCCCAGATAAGAATTTACAACAATTTATGCCATAATTGCACAAGCTGTTTGTAAATAATTTAAGTTAGAAACCAAAAGTTTGTGAAAAAATTTGTGAAAAGTGAACGATTTTTTGTATTTGATTGCATTTGGCGGTGAAATGGTGGCATGAAATATACCAAAATGGGCCTAGATCAATACTTTGGGTTGTCTACTAAAAAAAAATATATACATGTCAATGGATATTCAGAGATTCCTGAAAGATATCAGTGTTCTAATGTAACTAGCGCTAATTTTGAAAAGAAATGGTTTGGAAATAGCAAAGTGCTACTTGTATTTATGGCCCTATAGTTTACAAAAAAAGCAAAGAACATGTAAACATTGGGTATTTCTAAATTCAGGACAAAATTTAGAAACTATTTAGCATGGGTGTTTTTTTGTGGTTGTAGATGTGTAACAGATTTTGGGGGTCAAAGTTAGAAAAAGTGTGTTTTTTTCCATTTTTTCCTCATATTTTATAAATTTTTTTATAGTAAATTATAAGATATAATGAAAATAATGGTATCTTTAGAAAGTCCATTTAATGGCGAGAAAAACGGTATATAATATGTGTGGGTACAGTAAATGAGTAAGAGGAAAATTACAGCTAAACACAAACACCTCAAAAATGTAAAAATAGCCTTGGTCCCAAACGGACAGAAAATGGAAAAGTGCTGTGGTCATTAAGGGGTTAATCTTAGACCCAATAAACAACTTTTATTACATTTTTATATTTACTATATATTTCTCAAAGACAAGAATATTACAAAATTCTGAACGCATAGGGGCATATTTAAGAACGATGCACATCGATAAATGCTCACAGCATATGCTCTCTACATTTATTCTGGTGAACTGCTGGTGCAATACCGCCCCCTACAGATTTGCAGTCAATCGACCACTAGCAGGGGGTGTGAATCAGCCCGATCGTATTGGATAGGGTTGATTTCCGGCGATGTCTGTTCGCCGCCTCAGAGCAGGCGGAAAGGTTATAAAGCAGCGGTCTTTAGACCGCAGTCTCATAACTTGTGTTTCTGGCGGGCCTGAACACGGGGCATAAAGCTCCATACAGAGCTTGATAAATAGGCCCCATAGGGTGCTAGAAATATTGGTAGTTGAATATGTGAGTTGGAAGTACATTGCAATGGATTCAGTCACAGAGGTGAGGTGAGAGATGCTTATGCCATTTAGCCACCTCTGAAAAACTGCATGTGGAATTTTAGCAACATGAAAAAGATCTGGAAGAAGGCCCCAAAGGCCTACTACCACCAAACACTAGGCCATTTGAGGTTTTGAGGAAACAGCCCTGTGTAGGCTGAGAAACGCATTGCTTTTAAATAAAGATTGTTTTGATTTTATATATACACTTGCTGTATTCTGGATTTTGTTCCTGCATCATCTGTGGATTGGAGTGCTACCTGTGTACCACCTGAGATCAGTCAGCTGGGCAGATGAGAAGCTCCAGCCTGTTTGAATTGCACCTGGAGGTGCTTTTAAGATGTAAGTGTGACTTATAATATTGCACTGAATTGAGTAAAACTATGCTGGGCTATGGCAGTTCCTTTATTTCTTTCTATACAGGAACCACATTGGTGGCCATTTTGGATTGGACCTCTGAAGCTGGTTGGCTGTATACAGTTAGCTGGACAACTGTGAAGTGCCAGCCTGCCCCATTAGCACCATCACTAACCACTTGCTACTTTTTTATCATTTTTTATGATGGTACTAGGCCATTTGGCGTCTCTGTGTTTTCTTCTTCCAGATTGTTTGCATCATCAGGATCCTGACCACATTCCCTAAGACTGCATTTAGACTTTATTTATTTTGTACTTATTTTACTGTTGTTTGCTAGTTTGTTTCCATTTTTTAAAACATATATCTTATGTTTGGTATTTGGAGAGCGCCCCCTAGAGGAAACTTGTGTATGCACATTTTTTCCCTTTATTTCAACATGAAAAAGACACTGGTTAGAATGTCAACTTGGTTGCAACAACGGACAACAATGCATGCTGTTTTAAAAATACGATACCTGGCCATATTGTCAGATACTGTTATGTTTCACAACAAGCTGGAAGGAATTATGTCAGTACACAATGTAGTAATAAAAATCCAGGTTCACTTTAAGTGCAGTGCGGGTATGAATATGGGTGTATCTGTCATGCTAACAATCCCTGCTTTAAAGGTGTATGAAAAGCAAAAAAACAAATGTCGTAAACTGTAGATCATAACTTGACAAACATTAAATCAAATACCTTTCTTTTTCTATATTCCCTCATTGTTTTGCAATATTTTAATTAATATTTAATCTTTTCCACAAGGGTTTACCTAGGTAGGAACCGTGTCTACCATCTTTGCTAATATGCATGCATATATGCAACATGCAATGTCACCAACTGACCTATGGCGGCCAGATAGGACCAAAAGAAATTCTCATTGCAGTAATAGAGAGGTCTCATTAAATTCATTACTCCTGGACTAAGAGCAATAAACCCATGAAATTAAATATTATCCTACATATGTTAATAATATATTATATATAAAAAAGGTTTACGAATAACTAAACATTTATTTTGAATCAATGCTATTACAATAATTAATATGATACAACTATTAGTAAGTTACCACTATGTTTTCATGAGGTGCTGTTTATTTCACACATAATTGGTGTGACTCGTTATAGGCATCAGATAAAATGTACTGAGCATCACTAAGCTCATTTTGGGAATCACTGCACTGAACTTCACATTTACGCATGCCCAATTCCATTAACAAATGAAGGAAACTACCTCTTCACTGGAGGTTCTGCCCACGTGGGAGAGTGTTAGACAAACTACGCATGTGGCCATGTTCACTCTTTAGGGTTATGAATATTGTAATCATATGCAAAATAAAGTATACTGATTGGATAGTCAGATTTCTCCTGGACCAACCTCTTTTGGGGGCTTTCTTCATAACGGATTTCAGCAGGTATTTTATTTAATATTTAAACAATTTAGAAGCTTAGCTTTTCAAAATTAGTTTGTGAGTTTTGATCCTTTTATTTATATAAACTGAAATATGTAATTTATTTACTTACAAAAATGTAATGTTTTATAATCTGTTAAAGCTTTTTTTAAATTGCCCTGTGTGTTATGGGATACCAAGGATAAAATCACCTTTTTGTCTATGTTTAGTTCATACACACCTTCTGTGACATCACTTCCTGTGACATCATTGAATATGCTAATTAGTGATCACTATGAAATATTTTCCAAAGTTGACCGGTGTTTTGACAGATCAGGCAATTTCCTCAGATTAGCAATCATGTCACTTCCGGTGAAGTGATTCAGCTTTCAAATTCACTCATTGTGCATGCGCTCAATGGAGTCACCGCATCCCAATCGCCGCAGGTATGTTAGATCAGCCAACTCTCACCACAAATTCACTCACTGAGCATGAACTCCACCGCAAATAACAAATCTGGACAATCAAACTGCTTTTTAACCAGACATATATACATTGAAGTGTAATTTCCCCATCTTCACTATTTTTTTGCCTCTGCCTCCGGGGTTCAAGGGGGGATGCTCTGCCGATCCTCTGGCATTCACCATCTCGGGGAATGAGGTTTACAAGGGGCTTTGCCCCCCTTTGATCCCCCCCCCCCCCCGCATAGGCAAAAAAATGTAAAGATGGGGGAATTGCAGTGCAGCATATATATGTCTGATTAACAAACAGCGATTGGAATGCGGTGACATAGTGGAGCGCATGCGCAGTGAATGAATTTGTGGTCAGACAGCTGATTCTATGTCACTGAAAGTGATATGATTGGCTAATCTGTCAGAACACTGGTCTCAGGGCATCATTTAGCATTTTGCCTTGCACAATTATCACAATTGATTTTGAATATATATATATATATATATATATATATATATAATCTATCCAAGACGTTTCGTATATGCACTCTCACCAACACACATCAACTTGCCAGGGTGCTCTGATAAGGCATATAAATTAAAAAAAAATTAAGCACTCTCTGGACTGCAGACAACAGTGACAAATCCAAAATGTATTGTGTGACGTTTCGGGACTAGCAGCGTCCCTTCCTCTGACAAACAACAAGTGTACAAGTGAAACATTTATAGGCCTATAAAACCCTCCCATTTACGGCCACCAATCACAGCAAGCCGTGTGCAAAAATATCATCAGTGTTGTGTAAAATCTCATATGTTATTTAATAAGTGCAAGTATGTGATATAAATGAACAGAATATGTATCTGTGTGAGGTAATGGAATTAATAATAAATATATGCACATTCCCCTAAGTTGACGATTGTTCTAGCATTGTCGATCATCATAATAACCATAAAAATAAAAATAAAGCCGTTCCTGTTATATAGTGCTCGCATGAAAATCATAACAAACGCTCTCATTGGTATCTACTAGTTCCTCCCATCCTCAGGATTGGTAGAGGGGTTGCGACACACCCTCAATTCATGACTCACTACTGAGAGGTCAATTGTCTATCTAACAGCTGTCATAATCGGGAGCGCAAGCCTCCAATCTAATGCATCAGACCTCATCACACACCAAACCACAAAGGAGCATATGTTGTAAACTATTGTTACTGTCTAATTGTAAGCGATCGTCATGAACAGCTATACTTTTTATATCAACATCGGAGCTAATCATAACAACTGCTATCATTGGTGCTGACTAATTCCACCCACTAAACATACTCCCAGCGGAGACCTCAATTCGCTATGTGTCAGATGTGCAAGCCACAAATAGAATGGCCAAAACGTCACTGATTATACAACCAAAAGATGGCATAACATACTATCCCAGTCATCTCCCATTGTCGTGTAACAACGTGAAAAAGGGAGTAGAAACCTAAAATACAGGTTACTAAAAGTCTAGGCAAAGAAGAGCACAACTTTATGCAATAAAAGAGGAGAAAAAGGCGAATTCTTGAAATACAAATGAGTTTAATAAAACTACGCTATATGAATTCATGCATCCAAACATACAAGTCACATACATACAGGGGATATCAAGGATGCATAAAAATAACAGATGGGCCGTGAAGGAGACTGGTGCACCAGTATACAAAAATAGGCAAATGTTCATCACATTAATGCATGTATTGATTGCATATATTTGTAATCCAAAAGTGTAGTGCGTGTCCCCAGAGATACACGGACCAGGTGAATACAGTCTATACCCCTTTGTGTCTAAATGCAAGTAATAGCGTGGGGTCATCAGGAATCGAGGGGAGCTTAACCTCGCCGCGTCTTTTTCACAGGCATATATATAGTGCAGATAAGTAACAGTTCATTTGAATACCTGTCTTTTTCACGCTGTTGCTCTACCCTTAACCATAGCTCCTGAGACGCTGAATCTTCTGGATTAGACAAGGGGTAGACCACAGTCAGGCAAAAGGTCCTCTGAACGAGTGCTGCAAACCGACGAGTCTTAGAGCTCGTTTCACTCCTTTCAATACAGCAGCATGGAGCTTCTTCCGGGAGCTGACGTCACGTCAGTAGCTGTGCTGATTTATAGGAATTTAGCCGCAAAGGGAATTGTTGCCATTAGCAGAGAGATCTGTCACTCAAGACGGCTTTGATACTTATCGCAACACTTTACTCTCTTGTAGATCAGAACAGCAAGAGGTTATTTACAGGGATACATTTGTGATTAAACACTCATACATTCATACTTCCATTCGATACATTAGAAAAGTTTGTTATTCATCTAATTTATTATTTTACTGATATATATATGTATGTTTGAATTGCATGATAGGGATTGTATTTTTTAGTATTACAATTACGCCATTATATTCAATTCATAATTTTGATACTACCATAGACCATATAATTACACACAGAGATATGTGCATACATCCGCTGAGGATTAGCCTAAAAATGAAGCAAACTCTAGTTTTTCATTGAGGCCATGAGGTGCTAAGGTGTTGAGTTTGTATATCCATTTTGTTTCTTTGCGTAGTAGGATATTATCAATATCCCCGCCACGCATGCTAAGTTTTACAGCTTCAATTCCAATGAAATACAAATCATCAGTTTTTGATTCATGAAATTGCGCGTAGTGTCTTGCCACAGGGCTGTCAATATTGCAGTCTTTAATATCGTCCCTGTGTTCAGAAATTCGAGAACGAAGTTCTCTAAAAGTTTTACCAACGTAAAAACTTTTACAGGAGCAATAAAGTAAATATATAACTCCTTTTGTGGAGCAATTAATAAAAGAGTTGATTTTATATATATGCCCTGTATTTGTATCAAAAGTTTTACTTCTCTGCATATATTGACAGCAGACACAGTGGCCACATGGGGTGCTGCCTACAATTTTCTGTGCATTTTGTTCCAACCAGTTATAGGTTGGGACTTTGTTAAATTCACTTTTAACCAAAATGTCTTTTGAATTACTGCATCGCCTTGCAGTCATCTGAGGATAATCTCCTACATATTGGTGAAGTGTTGTATCATCCTATATAATAAAAGGCCAAGTGTGTTTGTCCGAAGCTGTCATGCGCAGTAGAGACTTTGCGTGAGGACAAACACACCTGGCCTTATAGTCCCTACCTGAAAAGCCGGTGCAGGCGAAAGTGGGCGTGGCCGGCGTGAACGGTGTGACGGGGGTGTAGCCGGATATGACAGGGCGCGCGAGAGGGATAGAGGGGAGAGAGATAGAAAGGGAGAGGGAGAGAACAAGATAGATGGGAAAGATCAAGAGAGGGGGGAGAGAGAGCAAAATAGAGGAGAAAGAGCAAAAGAGATGCGAATGAGCAAAAGAGAGGGGGAGAGAGAAAATAAGAGGGGGAAAGAGAGAGAGCAAAAGAGAGGGGGAAAGAGAGAGAGCAAAAGAGAGGCATGGAGAGAGAGAGCAAAAGAGAGGTGGGAGAGAGTGCAAAAGAGAGGGGGGAGAGAGAGCGCAAAATAGAGGGGGAAGAGAAAGCGCAAAAGAGAGGGGGAGAGAGAGCGCAAAAGAGAGGAGAGAGAGCAAAATAGAGGGGGGAGAGAGAGCGCGCAAAAGAGAGGGGGAGAGAGAATGCAAAAGAGAGGGGGAGAGAGAGCACTCAAAAGAGAGGGGGGGAGAGAATGCAAAAGAGAGGTGGGAGAGAGAGCAAAAGAGAGGGAAAGGGAGAGAGACAGAGCAAAAGGGTGGGAAAGAGAGCGCAAAAGAGAGGAAGAGATAGAGCTCAAAAGAGAGGGGGGAGAGAGAGCGCAAAAGAGAGGGGGAGAGAGAGATTGCAAAAGAGAGGGTGGGAGAGAGCGCAAAAGAGAGGGAGGAGAGCGAGAGCGCAAAAGAGAGGGGGAGAGAGCAAAAGAGAGGGGGAGAGAGAGAGTGCAAAAGACGGGGAGAGAGCACAAAACGAGAGGGGGAGATAGAGAGTGCAAAATAGAGGGGGGAAAGCGAGAGCGCAAAAGAGAAGGGGAGAGAGAGCGCAAAGAGAGGGGTGAGAGAGTGCAAAAGAGAGGGGGAGAGAGAGCGCAAAAGAGAGTGGGGAGAGCGAGAGCGCAAAAGAGAGGGGGGAGAGACTGTGAATGAGGACAAACACACCTGGCCTTAGAGTCCATACCTGAAAAGCCGGTGCGGGCGAAAGTGGGCATGGCTGGCGTGAAGGTGGCATAGCCAGGCGCGGTCGCGCAAGAGGGATAGAGGGGAGAGAGATAGAAAGAGAGAGGGAGAGAACAAAATAGATGGGAAAGAGCAAGAGAAGGGGGAGAGAGAGCAAAATAGAGGGGAGGGGAGAGAGCGCAAAAGAGAGGGGAGAGAGAGAGTGCAAAAGAGAGGGGGGAGAGAGAGCGCAAAAGAGAGGGAGAAGAGCGAGAGTGCAAAAGAGAGGGGGGAGAGACTGCACGCTAGGACAAACACACCTGGCCTTAGAGTCCCTACATGGAAATCCGGTGCGGGCGAAAGTGGTCATGGCCGGCGTGACGGGGGCGTAGCCGAGGGATAGAGGAGAGAGATAGAAAGAGGGAGGGAACAAAATAGATGGGAAAGAGCAAGAGAGGGGGAGAGAGAGCAAAATAGAGGGGAAAGAGCAAAAGAGATGGGAATGAGCAAAAGAGAGGGGGAGAGAGAACATAAGAGGGGGAAAGAGAGAGAGCAAAAGAGAGGGGGAGAGAGCAAAATAGAGGGATGGAGAGAGAGAGCAAAAGAGAGGTGGGAGAGAGTGCAAAAGAGAGGGGGGTAGAAAGCGCAAAAGAGAGGGGTGAGAGAGCGCAAAAGAGAGGGGGAGAGAGAGAGCACAAAATAGAAGGGGAGAGAGAGAGCGCAAAAGAGAGGGGGGAGTGAGCGCAAAAGAGAGAGGGGAGAGAGCGCAACAGAGAGGGGTAGAGAAAGCGCAAAAGAGAGGGGAGAGAGAGCGCAAAAGAGAGGGGGAAGAGAGAGCAAAAGAGAGGGGGAGAGAGAGTGCAAAAGAGAGAAGGGGAGAGAGCAAAAGAGAGGGGGGAGAGAGGGAGCAAAAAGAGAGGGAAAAGAGCAAAAGAGAGGGGAGAGAGAGCAAAAGAGAGGGGGGATTGATAGAGCCAAAGAGAGGGAGGATAGAGAGAGTCAAAGAGAGGGGGTAGAGAGAGCAAAAGAGAGGTGGAGCGAGAGAGGGTGCAAAAGAGAGGGGGAGAGCGCACAAAAGAGGGGGGAGAGTGATCAAAAGAGAGGGGGGGAGAGAGAGAGCAAAGAGAGGGAGAGAGCGCAAGGGGTGGGACCGATGTACTGCAAAAAATTGCCCGTGTGAACGGGCTTTAGGACTAGTTAGTTAATAAATGCCAATTTCTATTCAGGGTGTCTTTTACTTTGCTCCAATGGGCATTATATTTGGTGATGAACCTGATCTTATTTTCTTCATTTGTGTCATCCCTGTTCTTACTTTTGTATAACAGGTCTTTTCTTTGGTGTTGGGAGGCTCTATAAAGAGCTCTCTTGACACACCTTTTTGAATAGCCTCTATCATGGAATCGGGCCGCCATCTCTTTTGCTTGTGTTTTAAAGGTTTTGTCATCAGTAGTAAGAAGTGAATACAGCGCCAACAAGAGGCCAAGGGATAAATATACTCACAGAGAGATAAAAGAAGATTATTTAATGAACCATGTTAAAAAGCATCAGTAATAAAAGACCATATATAAAAAATGTAAAAAGCACATATAAATAAAATTACAAATACAGGAATATCTTACAGAAGCGGCTCAAAGGGCCAAAGCTGATAATTACAATAAAAACAGAGGTAATAACAGGTGATCAGTGTGAGTGGTACACCAGAATAAGAGTGTATACTGATAAAACAGAATTAGCCTAAGTGCAACTGTAGCAAGTGCATCAAGCAAAAAACTAATAAACAATAATACAAACAATAGTGTTCAAAATTTGTGTTACAAAAATAGTGTTCCAAAAAATAGAAAAATGCACTGCAGTGCAAAAAAAGGGGGGTAGCAAAATAATTGTATAGATACAATCAAATAGTGAATGAGTGCAAATGGATATAAAAATGCTAGCTACTTAATCCAGTGAGGTTAAGATATAATTAAATAAAATACACAATATGCAATAACATAAAAAATAAAATACACAATATGCAATAACATAAAAAATAAAATATAAAATATAATCTAAAAAAGTGTTCAAAAAATTGATCAACAAATGTTAGTGAAGAACAAAAATAAGTCAATCAAAACTAAAAAATGGAAAAAATGGGTGATGAAAAGCAAGGTGAAAGTGAGGAAATTGATCCCTTCCAATGTTAGTTACTTTAACAGATCCAAATTCCTGAGTGTGGTTGCTGAAGTAGCTGATTGGATCCTAGCACCTGTCAGCTGCTCCTATGGTATCCTAAAAAGTGTCCCTGTAAAAAAAAGAAATTCACAACATAGTGTATCCAATATGAGAATGAAGTAAAGATTAAAGTAATGCTTACCAATATGTCAACGCGTTTCTGCCCTCAAAAAAGGGCCTTTCTCAAGACTAGGTCATCAACTTTTGTCATCAGAACATATTCTGCGAAGCCGCAGAAATTGTCCGTAAGGGATGCCTTTTTTCAAATTTGTGGGGTGGTGGCTCGATCCCAGGAGGAGGCTATTTGTTGCCGTCGGTTTCCGAAAGACTTCTGTCTCAATTTTACCTTCTTTTTTACTAATTTTCAAATCCAAGAAATTAATTGAATTTAAGTCGTAATTACAGGTAAGAAAAATGTTACGGTCATTACAGTTCAAAAGAGAAATGAATTTCATCAATTCATCCTCAGTGCCATCCCATAATAGCAAAATATCATCAACATATCTGATCCAGAGGGCTACATGTGCATCAACTACATCCGAGTGTTCACCAAATACAATTTGGTTCTCCCAGCCACCGAGATGTAAGCAGGCGTAAGTTGGTGCACATGTGGCCCCCATGGCAGTACCTTGTCTCTGTTTGTAGCATTTTGCATCAAAGATGAAGATATTATTGTCCAACACAAATTTCAATAGATCAATTACAAATTTGGTGTGTTTTTTATAGCCTAGACCCCATTGTCACTTCACTCAAAGTGATTGTATCTTCTCACAAGAGCCAGAGACCTTATTCCTATGATACACGTATCCATGACAGCCATAATGCACATATCTGAAATACCCGTTTGGTAACATTAATCATCAATCTGCAACTGTACCTCCAAAGTCATGTGATCAGCCTCATACTGAACCCCTACCCATTTTATATTATGTGGCTTATCGTAAAAAAGATCCCCTATGTTATAACATTCATATATTTAGAATGTATAGTGTGTTAGTCACGCCCCCTTCCTGGGGGAATCAACCAATAAAGCCAATGATTTACAGATGAGCAGCCATAGTAACCGATATACAGACTCAATATGTACCCCCTAGTTCCCTACTAACGTGAATAACCACCAAAGTCAAAACATCATCTGCCCTACTTCCAAATATTTCTACACCAATGGCTAATAGACTAGACAAAATCTTACTAAATTTAAAATTATTTTCAAAATGTTAGACGACAAAATCACCCTTATCACAATACGCCACCTAAGTGACCAACATCAGCTAGCTAGTGAGGGCCAACTACTTAAATCAAGCTACCTATAATCAAAAACAACCTAAACATACCCATACATATAAATACACCTAATATCAAAACCACCCAAGTATTTAAATGTATCATCTATGTGATATCTTATCCAAAAGCCAAATAAACTAAAATACATAAAATAATGTGTGATACTGGTACAAATATTCATAGGAACACATTTCACCTATTCAACTTATAAGTGATCCTAGGTAAAACCGGTGTCTATTATGCCACTATGTCACTAGCTGTGACCACTGTTTATATCCACTGTGTTAATCTACCTAGAGAGGATCTAAAATAACCCGTTCTACATCTTCATCTGTCATAGCCTAATCATCATGACCTACTGCTGTTGAAACACCAAATGAAGATATGTGCCCCTACATCCACAGGAACCTCCTATTGGAGACAGAAACCATCTGCAAGCAACCATTTAACAGGGTGGAATGACATAATAGCATATAAGTGTAGTGTAAATGTGATACAATACGTGCAGAACATATAAACATAACCTCGTTAAAAACCTCATATCACATGTATAATCCAAACAGTTGGATATCCCACCATTAGTATACTGAATTGAAAAATATTGTAAATGTATATCGCAGAACAACCTGCATACCCCAATATAAATCTGGAGGTAATGTATATATCCAATGTAACCCTAATACTGGATTGATGAACTCTAATTGATCATAAAAATGATTAATGACACCATAAATGGATGAGGTCATAAATTGTCTAATAGATAAAAAAAAGTAAAGATATTACATATATAAAAGTAAACAGAACAATGAATCAATGGACTCTCATTTACTCATAAGGATGCATGTTATCACCTTAATAGGATGAAATTGAATCTTGCAAAATATATGAAGGTGGACTCTCAAAAAGAGATCCGTATGCAGTTTCTATGCTCATAAAAAGCATTGCCAACCAGTCTGGACATTAAGACCCCTCGGGGCGAGTTCATGTATCCATCTGGCCTCTTTTTGTAAAAGCATTTTGGCTCTTGTCTCAAGCATAGATCGCTCACAGTGTGACCTGCCTCCACAAAGTGGCGAGCCACTGGTTGTTCAGATTTGCCTGTCTTCAGAGCTGTCCTGATGCTGGATTGATGGTTCATCATCCTGATTCTGGAATCATCATTTGTCTTGCACGTATAAAACTTGCCACAAGGACAGTTGAGGAGATAGATGATGTACTGTGTTGTACATGTCAGGTAGTATTTAATTTGATACTTCTTCCTACGGTCAGGATGCTGAAAAAACTTGCCTGTATTGATTCTGTTGCACGTTACACAACTAGTGCATTTGAAGCATCCAATTTTCCTCCTGCCTTGCAGCCTGCTGTAAGCCAGGCCCCCACCTAGCCAATTGTTGTCAGCAACCATATTTCTGTTAACAGTATTGCAAAAATTGTCAATCATCACTGTTCTTTAGACTGTCAGTAATCAGTCTCCTAGTTTCCTTGAATTGCATCTCCCTCCTGCCTGCCATCCTTTTGTGCCAGGCCGTCTTGCCAACTATTTACACCAATCCAAATTCTTTGTCACAGTATAGTTACTAATTAAAATTAAAAAAATCTTTATTGTTGATGATCTTAACCCTCAGTTTGCTCGTGCCTTTGAATTGCACTTTTCTACAGCCTTCCAAGCCTGTGTGCCAGGCCTACTTAAAAAATATTTACACCAATCATATTTGTTATGACAGTATTCTAATAATTAAAAATTAAAATTTTTGGTAATAGTTGCTGTGATTTGAATCCTCAGTTTGCTGGTGCCATTGAATAGCACTTTCCTCCTGCCTTGCAGCCTGCTGTGAGCCAGGCCCCCACCTAGCCAATTGTTGTCAGCAATCATATTTCTGTTAACAGTATTGCAAAAATTGTCAATCATCACTGTTTAGACTGTCAGTAATCAGTCTCCTAGTTTCCTTGAATTGCATCTCCCTCCTGCCTGCCATCCTTTTGTGCCAGGCCGTTTTGCCAAATATTTACACCAATCCAAATATTTTATCACAGTATAGTTACTAATTAAAATTAAAAAAATCTTTATTGTTGATGATCTTAATCCTCAGTTTGCTCGTGCCCTAGAATAGCACTTTTCTACAGCCTTCCAAGCCTGTGTGACAGGCCTACTTAAAAAATATTTACACCAATCATATTTGTTGTGACAGTATTCTAATAATTAAAAATGAAAAATTTTGGTAATAGTTGCTGTGATTTGAATCCTCAGTTTGCTGGTGCCATTGAATAGCAATTTCCTCCTGCCTTTCAGTCTGCTGTGAGCCAGGTCCCCACCTAGCCAATTGTTGTCAGCAATCATATTTCTTTTAACAGTATTTCAAAAATTGTCAATCATCACTGTTTTGACTGTCATTAATCAGTCTCCTAGTGTGCTTGAATTGCATCTACCTCCTGCCTGCCATCCTTTTGTGCCAGGCCGTCTTGCCAACTATTTACACCAATCCTAATTGTTGTCACAGTATAGTTACTAATTAAAATTAAAAAAATCTTGATTGTTGATCTTAATCCTCTTTTTGAAGGTATGGGTTTGGACCAGCGCCAACTTTGCCCCTATGAGCCTAAGGGTGGTGGCACCTAGTAGCCACCGAGGTAGCAAATGGTTTATGTGAATATCCCTTTGGCGCCTATCAAAGGATGGCAGAGGGGAAAATTAGACCAGATATCCTGGACTAAAAATGTCTTGGTGTTTAAACCAGTGTGGGAGTGGTGGGTTGAACCTCAATGTGTAAGAATGGTGTTGTCAAAGTATTTTAATACAATATACCACTTTAACTTTTGATTTCCACATGTAGGATTTGGACACTATCACTTTGTGACATTCACACGCAGGATTACAAGCACTTTAATTATTTAAATCAATACCCCACAGTATAGAATGAATCAATAGGACTTTCCTTCCATCGTCAATTCATTCGATCCACTTCAATGCACATTGTGATTTTAATGTAAAATAGTTTTATTGTTTTTAATACCTTTACATTGTTTTAATACCTTTGCATTATTTTATTTTATTACATATTTTACATATATTTTTTACAGATTTTTCAACAGCTGTTGTTTATCATGGATCCATGATATATATATATATATTTCAACACCTTAACATTTTATATTCTATGCCTATGTTTTCTTGTTTTTATGGTATATTGTATTAAAATACTTTGACAACACCATTCTTATACATTGAGGTTCAACCCACCACTCCCACACTGGTTTAAACACCAAGACATTTTTAGTCCAGGATATCTGGTCTAATTTTCCCCTCTGCCATCCTTTGATAGGCGCCAAAGGGATATTCACTTAATCCTCTTTTTGCTTGTGCCATTGAATTGCACTTTTCTACTGCCTGCCAGCCTGTGTGCCAGGCCCAACTATCCAATTAGTGCTAGCAATCATATTTCTTTTAACAGTATTGCAAAATTTGTCAATCAACACTGTTTTGACTGTCAATCTGCAGTCTACTAGTGCCCTTGAATTGCATTTTCCTCCTGCCTGCCTGCCTGTGTGCCAGTCCCAACTAGCCAATTAGTGCCACCACTCATATTTATTGTAAAAGGATTGGAATTTTTGTTAATCATAACTGTTTTGACTGTGATTCTTCAGTCTCCTAGTGCCATTGAATTGCAGTTTCCTTTCTCCCAGCGTGTGTGCCAGACAGGCCCATTTGCCAAATAGTGCCAAACAATCATATTTGTTGCCACAGTACTAGTAATATTTCAAAAAATTAACAATTTGTGATTTTTAAAACATCTGTCTTTTTTGTTGTTGTCAGTCTCACAGCGTATACTGTGCCCACTTTCACAGTGCCACCACTCAATTGGTGTAATAGTATTGTTAGTAGGTAAAAGGAAAGACAGCGCCTCATAGTGCAAATAAGTTCCAACAGTAATGGATCACACTGAGCAAATAACAGATGGTAATATACTCACAAGGATATTGGCACCTTTGTTGAAAGAGGTGCAAAAAGGCAGACTGACATTTAAATCAGCAGTCAGTACGCTGGAGCCAAATAGATTCAGCTTTCCTGGATGGGCCGCTGTGGACTCTCCTCTTTTAGACAGGAGCAGAATACTCTGGTGTTATGCTGTATAAATAAACAGCAGGCGGTGTTGTATTTGGCAGGCAAAGTAAAAAGCAATTAGTGCTGAGATAGATAAAGTTTAAAAACACTTTATGAGCTTAGGACGCGTTTCCCGGCCGCAAGCTCCTGGCCGTTTCATCAGGTAAAATGTATTACACATGTTGTTACAAAAGATGTTTAAAAAGCCTGCCAATATATTTGATTGGTCCCAGTCTGACCAATCCCAAAGTGATACAATTTTAAAAAGCAACAATGTTACAACATATGATATGTGACTGACAAAGTAAATAAGTTACGATACCAGATGTTATATTTATATGTATGTAACAAAAATCCTACGGACCTAAAACAATAAAATAGTTTATCTGGTAGGTCATAAAAATGAACCTTGTTGACATATTTAAAAAATCTAATGTATAAGTTTCTTATACAATGGACAAGATCTGAGGAAAAAAATCCTAAAATCTTGTCCATTGTAAATTTATAAGGAGTAAAAAATCGGTACAGTGTAAATTATGAAAGAATATGTGAAACCGAAACAAAGCTCTGCGGGGGGAGAAGTGTTAACCTCTTAGCCTCCATAGAGTTTTTTGAATTTAACAATAAGCAAAATGACAGCTGTACATAAGTCCGCCAGCAATCAGGGACAGCAGTGTTTTGCCTGTCTCCTAGCATGTTTTAATCCTGTGTTCTATTTCTGAATGCTTGTAAGAATGCTAAGGTGTTTGAAAAGCAATGCACTGTAATCAAGTCTCTGTTTAGGGAATGTGTCAGGGGACACGAAAGAAGTACTATTTGATTCGAGCCGATCTTGTGTAAATAATAATTAAAACCTAATAGCATGTACCGTTGTCTAGGTATGTATTATCTAATTTTGTATTATGTGCAATGACTGTGCTAGTTATTTCGATTTTGCATATGTAGGGTCAGATAAAAAATGGTGATATATGGAGTCTAAATATTGTGTTTGGTATGATTTTATTCTTCTATGGGAATCTGCTGATAGAATAGTAATCTAAAAGTTACAGGTGACCTACAAATAGAAAAA
This sequence comes from Bombina bombina, assembly GCF_027579735.1. Taxonomy (NCBI): domain Eukaryota; kingdom Metazoa; phylum Chordata; class Amphibia; order Anura; family Bombinatoridae; genus Bombina; species Bombina bombina. The sequence goes on along the minus strand of NC_069501.1, from coordinate 1,185,223,904 downwards.
GTGATGTTAGGATGATTTAATTAAATGCTGCTAAATCTAGATTAGAATTCAGACCCAATGGATGTAGGGTTTTTAATTTGTGGATCCAAAAAGTTTCACGGATCCTTAGCTGAATGATTCTGTTGTAATCTGTGGAGGGTGGAATATAATCTATGGGATAAAATTTGAAAATGTTGACATTTCCTTTGTGCTTGTTTAAGCAATGCTCGGGAATACTATGTTTTATCTTTTTTTTGGTACAATTTTTACAGTTACGCCAATGTCCCCCCAGCGTACCTTGGCTTTTCTAGAGGTACGTCCTACGTACTGGATCCCACAACAGCACTCTAGGACGTACACCACATATACTGAGTTACAATTCATAAATCTGCTGATTGTAAAAACTTCACCACTGACGAATGATTGAAAAGTCTTTTTCCCAGATGTTATAACTTTGCATGTGTTGCACTTCTTTTGTCCACATTTATAGACTCCTATTCTATCCATAAAAGAGGGGATGGTTTTTGGTTTTGTAGTTGATTGTGTGTTGTGTGATATATGTTTCACCTTTTTGCTAGGTGCCAGTTTACTCCTGAGTGTCGGTGCTCTGGTATATACTATCTTTGGATGTTCTCCCACGATGGTTTTTAAAAAAGGGTCTTTCCTAATGATGTGCCAATGTTTGTTAATGGCTTCCTGTATCTGTGTGTGATTGCAATTATATTGGGTTATGAATAAAGGTTCTGAAGAATAATTATCCTCTTTGTTTATCGTTGGTTTGTTTTTATTCAATAATTTATCTCTATCTAAATCTCTAACTTTGTTGAGACAGTTGTCTAATAGAGCAGGAGGATAACCTTTCTCAACGAATCTGTCATATATGATCTTGCTTTGCGTCTCAAAAAAAGTCATGTCTGAGCAATTGCGTTTTATCCTTTCAAATTGGCTATATGGAATGTTGTGTAACCATTTTTTGTGATGGTTGCTTGTGTAATCTAAATAACTATTATTGTCTACTTTTTTGAAAAATGTTTTTGAGCTTAAATTGCCCTCTGTGTCCCAGCCCAAAGTGAGGTCTAAGAAGTCTATCGTTACAGAGTTGATGTTGGCTGTGAAAGTCAGGCCCATGTCATTCTTATTTAAGGATTCTGTGAAAGTATGTGCTGTTATTGGGTCGCCCCTCCAAATAAAAATCAAATCATCAATGTAGCGGCCATAGAACACCAGATTCGCCCCGGCTGAGGAGTTGTAAATATATGTTTCCTCAAAACAGCCCATAAATAGATTGGCGAAGCTCGGGGCGAATCTGGTGCCCATGGCCGTACCCTTGATCTGTAAATAATACACATCCTGGTAAATAAAATAATTGTGTTTGAGAATGAACTCAATACATTCTAAAATGAACTCTTTCTGTATTTTGGGCATAAATAAATCACGGTTAAAAAAAACTGAAGTGGTTTGTAAACCCAAATTGTGTGCTATGTTTGAATATAATGCACTGACGTCACATGTAATCCATATGAGGTCTCCTGTGTTTTTAAATTTTTTTTTTTTTTTTTTTTTTAATTTTTGAATCTTTTTTAGAAGGTCTGTGCCATCTTTGACGTATGATTTTAAACCTAAAACATATTTTTGTAAAAAAATATCAACATAATATGATAAGTTGTAGGTAAGGTTATCTATGCCGGCAATAATAGGGCGGCCTGGAGGATTAGATAGATTTTTGTGAATTTTTGGTAAGTGGTAATAGTGGGCCACACTCGGATTACTGACTTTCAAAAATCTGTGTTCCTCTTTATTGAGAATGTTGTTTGTGACACCTTTATTAATTAGAGTTTGATATAATGTAAGAAATTGTGTAGTGGGATTGTGAGATAGGACTCTGTAGTATTCTGTGTCCTTCAGAATCCTATCTGCTTCTAGGAGGTAATCGGTCAGATTTTGAACAATAATTCCTCCCCCCTTATCGGCATCACGAATGATTATGTCTGAATTGTTTGTTAAAGACTGTATGGCTATTTTGTCTCCCTGTCTTTTAAAGAAATTCTTTTTGGTGTTTTTCTTTTTGATTTTTTCGAAATCCTCTAGAACTAGGTTCTGGAAGACTTCTATGTAATGATTTTGACCGGGAGGAGAGAAAGATGATTTTGTTTTCACACTTGTATGTATTATGCCTTCATACAAATGTGATGTAAAATCATCCACAGTGCTATATATAGTAGGTATGTTATTGCCAAAATCCATATTGTCTGTGAGGATACAAACTGTATTCTCTTCTTCGAAATTGTTTTTTCTAATGTTCTTTTGTGCAAAATATTTTTGAAGTGCCAGTTTTCTGGTAAAACGATTAAGGTCAACAAAGAGATTAAAGTTGTTGTGTGGGTTTGGTGGACAAAAGGAAAGGCCCTGTTTCAAAACTTTCTTTTCATTTGTGGTTAATTTGTGGGAGGATAAATTGTAAATGCCCTTGTCTAGTTCTTTTGATTCTTTTTCTTTGGTGGTAAGGCCTCTACCTCTGGACCCTCTTGGTCTGTGTGGAAAGGTCTTTTTTTGGAATTTTGTTCGTCTGGGGGGTTTTTGGATGTTGATGCTTTCCCTAAAAAAGTGGATGTAGTAGTGGTGTTGGAATTATTTCTGATCTGTCTCTCTGGAAACACATTTTCATCTGATGTTGATGCTAATGGAAAAAACCTGTTGTTGTGATGGAAGTTGTTGTAAGAGGTTTTTCTGTAATGATCTTGATCTCTAGTTCTGGATGGACTGTATGATCTATAATCTGGGCGATTGGATCTTTGTTCTTGGAATCTATGATTGTTATTAGTATTGAAGTCTTGCTCCCTATGATTGGGTAAATAGTTTCTAGGTATTTCAAAGTTTCTATTGTAATTGTCTCGTCTATAATATTGATCATATTGATTGGAATTCTCAGAATATTGTTGTTTATCCCATGTGTCATTTCTATTTCTGTTCTGTTCAAATCTGTTGTAACGGGGTTGGTTGTCCCATGGTTCTTGTCTGGTATGTTGGTAATACTGATGGTGAAATGTTTGTTCACGCTTATCTGATCTGTTATGATAGTGTCTATTTTCAGAATGCTGGTGATTGTGTAGAAGTGAGTGTATTCTTGTCTCCTTGGTTGTCTGTAATTTGGACGGTATGTAAACCTGTGTTTGTTATCTGTGTGATTGTTCCCTTGATGGGTATGTTTGTTAGGTACTGCATAATTATTCCCTTGTTTGTTGTGATTGCTTCTTATTTGTCGCGTCTCCCTGTCCCCTGACACATTCTCAGATTTCTCCACATTTTCTTCTGAAGATAATTGTGTTGGCCTGTTATAGGTGTAGACTTGATTTTTAAGGTAATCCTCGTTATCTCTCTCTAACTTCTTTTTTTTAGATAAAACTAGTTCCTCCTGAAATTTGTCAGTGCGCTCATACATTCTTTTTAGAAGCCGTTCATAATCTGGATTATCCAAGTATTTGGTTAAATCACTTTGGATTTTCTCAATGCTATCACTGCATTTGTCAGATAGAAAACGTCTGTGTTCTATCAGAATTTTCATCAGATCAAATGCGCAGTTATTCAGAATCTTATACCATTTTTCAAGGAGTTCTGTGTCCTCCTTGAAAGAACAGTGTTTAAGAACACGTAGGCCCCTGGGGATTTGCTTAATTTCTAAATATCTTTCTAAAGTGGTAAGATCCCACCAATGCCGGTGTTCCTTAAGTATTTCATCTTCTAAGGCATGAAAGAGATCCTTCATAGATAAAGTTGTATTTGAATCTATTTCTGTTGGATTGGAATTTGATTGACCTAATAGATTAAAAGTAGATCTTTTTTTATTTCTTTCCTCTCTGGATTGCATTTTAATATGGTGGTTATGGAATATTGTGTGATCTTAATATATACAGATATTTGGTCTGACTACACAATTTCTTACATTATATCAAACTCCAATTAATAAAGGTTTCACAAACAACATTCTCAATAAAGAGGAACACAGATTTTGGAAAGTCAGTAATCCGAGTGTGGCCCACTATTACCACTTACCAAAAATTCACAAACGTTTATCTAATCCTTCAGGCCGCCCTATTATTGCCGGCATAGATAACCTTACCTACAACTTATCATATTATGTTGATATTTTTTTTACAGAAATATGTTTTAGGTTTAAAATCATACATCAAATATGGCACAGACCTTCTAAAAAAGATTCAAAAATTTAAAAACACAGGAGACCTCATATGGATTACATGTGACGTCAGTGCATTATATTCAAACATAGCACACAATTTGGGTTTACAAACCACTTCAGTTTTTTTGAACCATGATTTATTTATGCCCAAAATACAGAAAGAGTTCATTTTAGAATGTATTGAGTTCATTCTCAAACACAATTATTTTATTTACCAGGATGTGTATTATTTACAGATCAAGGGTACAGCCATGGGCACCAGATTCGCCCCGAGCTTCGCCAATCTATTTATGGGCTGTTTTGAGGAAACATATATTTACAACTCCTCAGCCGGGGCGAATCTGGTGTTCTATGGCCGCTACATTGATGATTTGATTTTTATTTGGAGGGGCGACCCAATAACAGCACATACTTTCACAGAATCCTTAAATAAGAATGACATGGGCCTGACTTTCACAGCCAACATCAACTCTGTAACGATAGACTTCTTAGACCTTACTTTGGGCTGGGACACAGAGGGCAATTTAAGCTCAAAAACATTTTTCAAAAAAGTAGACAATAATAGTTATTTAGATTACACAAGCAACCATCACAAAAAATGGTTACACAACATTCCATATAGCCAATTTGAAAGGATAAAACGCAATTGCTCAGACATGACTTTTTTTGAGACGCAAAGCAAGATCATATATGACAGATTCGTTGAGAAAGGTTATCCTCCTGCTCTATTAGACAACTGTCTCAACAAAGTTAGAGATTTAGATAGAGATAAATTATTGAATAAAAACAAACCAACGATAAACAAAGAGGATAATTATTCTTCAGAACCTTTATTCATAACCCAATATAATTGCAATCACACACAGATACAGGAAGCCATTAACAAACATTGGCACATCATTAGGAAAGACCCTTTTTTAAAAACCATTGTGGGAGAACATCCAAAGATAGTATATACCAGAGCACCGACACTCAGGAGTAAACTGGCACCTAGCAAAAAGGTGAAACATATATCACACAACACACAATCAACTACAAAACCAAAAAACCATCCCCTCTTTTATCGATAGAATAGGAGTCTATAAATGTGGACAAAAGAAGTGCAACACATGCAAAGTTATAACATCTGGGAAAAAGACTTTTCAATCATTCGTCAGTGGTGAAGTTTTTACAATCAGCAGATTTATGAATTGTAACTCAGTATATGTGGTGTACGTCCTAGAGTGCTGTTGTGGGATCCAGTACGTAGGACGTACCTCTAGAAAAGCCAAGGTACGCTGGGGGGAACATTGGCGTAACTGTAAAAATTGTACCAAAAAAAAGATAAAACATAGTATTCCCGAGCATTGCTTAAACAAGCACAAAGGAAATTTCGACATTTTCAAATTTTATCCCATAGATTATATTCCACCCTCCACAGATTACAACAGAATCATTCAGCTAAGGATCCGTGAAACTTTTTGGATCCACAAATTAAAAACCCTACATCCATTGGGTCTGAATTCTAATCTAGATTTAGCAGCATTTAATTAAATCATCCTAACATCACTTTTTCTATTTGTAGGTCCTGTAACTTTTAGATTACTATTCTATCAGCAGATTCCCATAGAAGAATAAAATCATACCAAACACAATATTTAGACTCCATATATCACCATTTTTTATCTGACCCTACATATGCAAAATCGAAATAACTAGCACAGTCATTGCACATAATACAAAATTAGATAATACATACCTAGACAACGGTACATGCTATTAGGTTTTAATTATTATTTACACAAGATCGGCTCGAATCAAATAGTACTTCTTTCGTGTCCCCTGACACATTCCCTAAACAGAAACTTGATTACAGTGCATTGCTTTTCAAACACCTTAGCATTCTTACAAGCATTCAGATATAGAACACAGGATTAAAACATGCTAGGAGACAGGCAAAACACTGCTGTCCCTGATTGCTGGCGGACTTATGTACAGCTGTCATTTTGCTTATTGTTAAATTCAAAAAACTCTATGGAGGCTAAGAGGTTAACACTTCTCCCCCCGCAGAGCTTTGTATCGGTTTCACATTTTCTTTCATAATTTACACTGTACCGATTTTTTACTCCTTATAAATTTACAATGGACAAGATCTTAGGATTTTTTCCTCAGATCAAGTGTATTTTATCTGAAACTTTCAGTAAGAAACTTATACATTAGATTTTTTAAATATGTCAACAAGGTTCATTTTTATGACCTACCAGATAAACTATTTTATTGTTTTAGGTCCGTAGGATTTTTGTTACATACATATAAATATAACATCTGGTATCGTAACTTATTTACTTTGTCAATCACATATCATATGTTGTAACATTGTTGCTTTTTAAAATTGTATCACTTTGGGATTGGTCAGACTGGGACCAATCAAATATATTGGCAGGCTTTTTAAACATCTTTTGTAACAACATGTGTAATACATTTTACCTGATGAAACGGCCAGGAGCTTGCGGCCGGGAAACGCGTCCTAAGCTCATATAATAAAGTGTTTTTAAACTTTATCTATCTCAGCACTAATTGCTTTTTACTTTGCCTGCCAAATACAACACCGCCTGCTGTTTATTTATACAGCATAACACCAGAGTATTCTGCTCCTGTCTAAAAGAGGAGAGTCCACAGCGGCCCATCCAGGAAAGCTGAATCTATTTGGCTCCAGCGTACTGACTGCTGATTTAAATGTCAGTCTGCCTTTTTGCACCTCTTTCAACAAAGGTGCCAATATCCTTGTGAGTATATTACCATCTGTTATTTGCTCAGTGTGATCCATTACTGTTGGAACTTATTTGCACTATGAGGCACTGTCTTTTTACCTATTTCCTTTTACCTATTTTAGAGACTGTGTTACTCGATCAGACACACCCAAGACCAGCTGCCTGCCTTTTTGGTGAATTCCTCTTACTACAAAACATCTACAAGTTTGAAAAAAACATTCTCGCAGAGACATTGACACTTGTCGGCTTCACTTACCAGCACTATCTTCTATGGGACTTATATCACGATAAGTTTGTTTGTCATATATTAAGAACTGTTTGATTTCTAGCACATATATATTTTGGATATATTTTTTCTGTTTTTGTTTTTCTATAGAGATATATATGCCTTCTTACATGAATTGATTTTACCATTAAGTACTTAATTTTGCACCTATTGCATTAGCAATATTATCTCTTTTTTTCACACACTACCCACTAGGGTACAGTTAATATGACTCACATTTGCTCCTTTTGAAATCTCTTTATATTCACATGAGTTTTTAATTTATCCTAAAAAAACTCTCTCTTTTCTCATTTTTCAGCCTCACACATTATCACACCATTAATACATATTACTAATATCCCCTTTTTTTCTCTTATATCACAAACACATTTGGCGCATGCTATTACCTATTTGTTAATAGGGATTTCTCTAGTATTGTTAGTGTCCATTTAAAAAAAAATGACAGGCAGAGGCAGGCCACCCCGCAGGTTCCGTGGTCGTGGTTGTGGTGCTGTGATACCTTTAGACCCTACAAATATGCACATTGTTCAGACGCCGGGTGCCAGGGGGGATGCAAAAACTTCTGAGGAGGACCTAGTTGAATGGCTAACACAGGAAACCCAATCTTCTTCAGCTTCCGCTGCTAGTCCTCCTAACCTTGACGCACCATCTAAGTCTAGCTGTGCTTTGGGCAGGTCTCAAGTGACCAGTGCCACTCCGCCGCCTGTCGCCACCACCAACACTAGCACCACAGCCGCTTCACTTGATCTGTCACAGGAGTTATTGACACATCATTTGGAAGAAATGAGTGATGCGCAACCATCATTGACAGAGGATGTAGATAATAGTGATCAGTCTCAGTCAGGCAGCATTACCGACATGGAGGTACGGTGTGATGATGATGATGATGTTGTACCCGCTGCTGCTTCCTTTCTTGATGTTTCAGATACAAGTGAAGCGGTTGATGATGATGTGTCGGTGGATGTCACGTGGGTGCCTGCTAGAAGAGAAGAAGAAGAGGGGGAAAGTTCAGATGGGGAGACAGAGAGGAGGAGGAGGAGGAGACGATTTGGAAGCACGGGGAGGTCGTCTCAAGGAGCTAGTGGCACAGTCAGACAGCATGCATCGTCACCAGGGGTCAGCCAGACAGCCCGCCGACGCCCATCAACGCATGCTGTTGCCACCACCAGAATGCCGTCATCGCAGAGCTCAGCAGTGTGGCATTTTTGTGTGTGTCTGCCTCTGACAACAGCGATGCCATTTGCAACCTGTGCCAAAAGAAACTGAGTCGTGGGAAGTCCAACAGCCACCTAGGTACAACTGCTTTGCGAAGGCACATGGTCTCGCATCACATAGGCCGATGGGAAGAACACATGAGTAGAAGCAGCACACAAAGTGAAAACCGCCCTCCTCCTCCTGCTCCAGCATCTTCAGCCACGTCAACCAGTGCTGTCCTCCTTGCCCCCTCTCAACCAGCCTCCACTCAGTCTCTCTTACGTAGCAGTTCCTGGTCATCTGCCCACAGTCAGGTGTCTGTCAAGGACATGTTTGAGCGTAAGAAGACAATTTCTCAAAGTCACCCCCTTGCCCGGCGTCTGACAGCTGGCTTGTCTGAACTCTTAGCCCGCCAGCTTTTACCATACAAGCTGGTGGAGTCTGATGCTTTCAAAAAATTTGTATCTATTGGGACACCGCAGTGGAACGTACCTGGCAGAAATTTCTTTTCACAAAAGGCAATCCCAAACCTGTACTCTGTTGTGAGAAAGGAAGTTATGGCATGTCTGGCACACAGCGTTGGGGCAAGGGTCCATATGACCACGGATAGCTGGTCTGCAAAGCATGGTCAGGGCAGGTATATCACCTACACTGCGCATTGGGTAAACCTGCTGACTTCTGACAAGCATGGAATGCGTGGCTCTGCAGAAGAGTTGGTGACACCGCCACGACTTGCAGGCAGGCCTGCTGCTACCTCCTCTACTCCTCCTACTCCATCCTCTTCCATAACCTCTTCCTCGGCTGAGTCCTCTTCAACTTCTGCGTCTTGCTCCACATCTATGGCACCCCCCAGCTACCCAGGTACTATGCTACATCCCGGGTACGGCAGTGTCACGCCGTCTTGGGGTTGACTTGTCTGAAAGCGGAGAGTCACACCGCACCAGCACTCCTGACCGCCCTGAACGCACAGGTGGATCAGTGGCTGACTCCGCACCAACTGGAGATTGGCAAGGTTGTTTCTGACAATGGAAGTAATTTGGTGGCGGCATTGAAATTGGGCAAGTTGACACATGTGCCGTGCATGGCACATGTGTGTAATCTAATTGTACAACGATTTGTCCATAAGTACCCAGGCTTACAGGACGTCCTGAAGCAGGCCAGGAAGGTGTGTGGCCATTTCAGGCGTTCCTACACGGCCATGGCGCACTTGTCTGATATCCAGCGTCGAAACAACCTGCCAGTGAGGCGCTTGATTTGCGACAGCCCAACACGGTGGAATTCAACACTCCTAATGTTTGACCGCCTGCTCCAACAAGAAAAAGCTGTTAATGAGTATTTGTATGACCGGGGTGCTAGGACAGCCTCTGGGGAGCTGGGGATATTTTTGCCAAATTACTGGACGCTCATGCGCAATGCCTGTAGGCTCATGCGTCCTTTTGAGGAGGTGACAAACTTTGTCAGTCGCACCGAAGGCACCATCAGCGACATCATACCATTTGTTTTCTTCCTGGAGCGTGCCCTGTGAAGAGTGCTGGATCAGGCAGTAGATGAGCGTGAAGAGGAAGCGGGAGAGTTGTGGTGTCCATCACCCCCGCAAACAGCCGAATCAGCATTGCTTGCTGGACCTGCGGCAACGCAGGAAGAGGATTGTGAGGAAGAGGAGTCAGAGGAGGAATGTGGCTTTGGGGAGGATGAGGAGGAGGAAGACCGAGCACAACAGTCATCCCAGGGTGCTCGTTGTTGTCACCTCTCTGGTACCCGTGGTGTTGTACGTGGCTGGGGGGAAGAAGATACCATCAGTGAGATCAGTGAGGAGGAGGAACGCGACATGATTAGCTCAGCATCCAACCTTGTTCAAATGGGTTCTTTCATGCTGTCGTGCCTGTTGAGGGACCCTCGTATAAAAAAGCTGAAGGAGAACGACCTGTACTGGGTGTCCACGCTCCTCGACCCCCGGTATAAGCATAAAGTGCCTGAAATGTTACCAAATTCCCGCAAGTCGGAAAGGATGGAGCATTTTCATAATAAATTAAAAACTATGCTTTACACAGCGTATAAGGGTGATGTCACAGCACCACGGGAATGTAATAGGGGAAGAGATGAAATTAATCCTCCTCCTCCCATGACCACGACGGCAAGGACCGGGCGCTTTCCTGATGTCTTGTTGATGGAGGACATGCGTACCTTTTTAACTCCCATGCACCATCAGAGCCTTTCGGGATCCAGCCTTAGAGAAAGACTCAACCGACAGGTAGCAGACTACCTAGCTTTAACTGCGGATCTCAACACTCTCAGGAGCGATGGACCCCTTGACTACTGGGTGTGCAGGCTGGACTTGTGGCCTGAGCTATCCCAATTTGCAATGGAACTTCTGGCCTGCCCCGCTTCAAATGTCCTGTCCGAAAGGACTTTTAGTGCAGCAGGAGGTTTTGTCACTGAGAAGAGAAGTCGCCTAGGTCAAAAAAGCCTTGACTATCTCACTTTTATAAAAATGAATGAGGGCTGGATCCCGAAGGGACTGACATTGGGCGATACATTTGAATAAAAAACTACTGATGATGATATGAGCTGCCTTGGGCTACAACTGGTACACAGGCTGGCCTTTTTTTTTTGGTTATAAAGACGGAGGACTTGCTTGACTTATCCGCCAACAACTAGTGTTCAAGCCACAAGCTTTTAGGGCACTTTATAAATGTTTTACAAACATCAATTTTTCTGGCTACTGCTACAGCAGTTGCTCCAACAATACCCCAATTTTTCAGTCATTTGTACATTCCTAATTTTTCTGGCCTCTGCTGCATCTCTGTGGGTACAAAACTCAAATAAAAAAAATAAGGCACATAACACTAGTGATTAAACTGTTACGAATTGTACAACTTTACAGACCACTCATATCCGGTGGACCATTCAATTGAACGCAAAATGCAACAAATTTGAAAGAGTAGGACCGACCAAGCATCTTTATCCGTCTCTTGGTTGCTCTAAATTATCTCCGTGTTCCATCTATGACATACCTGTACTCTATTGTGCAAAAGGGTGGCATATGTTGTGTTTCATGCTGTTGTGCCTGTTGCGGGTCGTGGCCCATGATATAAAAAGGCTGAAGGAGAACGACCTGTAGTAATGGGTGCCCCATCCAGTTTTTAGAAAAATGTTCCTGGTTCCTCTCAATTATCTTTGGGTTTCTAAAATGGATGCCATACCTGTACTCGCTTGTGCAAAAGGATGGCATATGTGGTGGTGTTTCCTGCAGTTGTTTCTGTCTGGTGCTGGACCCTCTTATAAAAAAGCTGAAGGAGAACGACCTGGAGTGGGAGTCCAAGCATGGTTTTTGGTGCTATTTCACTTTTACAAACAATTATCTGTGGGTTTCACAAATCAATGCCGTACCAGTACTCTATTGTTCCAAAGTATGCCATATGTTCTCTTTCCTGCTGGTATTTTGTTTGAGGGTCCTGGACACTCTTATAAAAAGGCCTAAGGTGAAAGAGGTGTACTGGGTGTCCACTCATTTTTATTTTCTATTTCTCATTTGACCAAAATTATCTCTGGTTTTGTAAAATCAATGCCGTACCTGTACTCTATTGTTCAAAAGGATGCCATACGTCCTCTTTCCTGCTGGTGTTTTTTTTGAGTGTCCAGGACCCTCTTATAAAAAGGCCTAAGGAGAAAGAGGTGTACTGGTTGGCCACTCATTTTTATTTTTCTATTTAACAATTGACCAAAATGGTCTCTGGGTTTGTAAAATCAATGCTGTACCTGTACTCTATTGTTCAAAAGGATGCCATACGTCCTCTTTCCTGATGGTGTTTTTTTTGAGGGCCCAGGACCCTCTTATAAAAAGGCCTAAGGAGAAAGAGGTGTACTGGCTGTCCATTGAATCATTTTTTTTATTCAAATTTACATTTTAAAAAAAATTTCTATGGGTTTCTAAAATCTATGCCTTTCCTGTACTCTATTGTTCAAAAGTATGCCATATGTCCTCTTTCCTGCTGGTTTTTTGTTTGAGGGTCCTGGACCCTCTTATAAAAAGGCCTTATGGATAAAGAATTGTACTGGGTGTCCATCCAATCATTTTGTTTAATTAAAATTCACATTTGCAACAAATTATCCCCGGGTTTCTAAAATCAATGCCTTTCCTATAATCTTTTTTTCACAAAGGATGCCATATGTCCTCTTTCCTGCTGGTGTTTTTTTTGAGGGTCCAGGACCCTCTTATAAAAAGGCCTAAGGAGAAAGTGGTGTACTGGGTGTCCATCGAATCATTTTTTTGATTCAAATTTACATTTGCAAAAAATTATCTATGGGTTTCTAAAATCAATGCCTTTCCTGTACTCTTACTCTATTGTTAAAAAATATGCCATATGTCCCCTTTCCTGCTGGTGTTTTGTTTGAGGGTCCTGGACCCTCTTATAAAAAGGCCTAGGGAGAAAGAATTGTACTGGGTGTCCATCCAACCATTTTTTTTATTCAAATTCACGGTTGCAACAAATTATCCCCTGGTTTCTAAAATCAATGCCTTTCCTATAATCTTTTTTTCACAAAGGATGCCATATGTCCTCTTTCCTACTGCTGGTTTTGTTGAGTGTCCTGGAGCCTCTGCTAAAAAGGCCTAAGGATAAAGAAGTGTACTGGGTGTCTATTCAATGTTTTTTTAGATTTCCCGGTTGTAACAAATTTTTTCTGTCTTTCAAAAATCAATGCCTTTCCTGTAATCTATTTTTCAAAAGGATGCCATATGTCCTATTTCATGCTGTTCTTTCTGTTGAGGCTCCGGGACACTCTTATTAAAAGGACTAAGGATAAAGAAGTGTACTGGGTGTCCAATCAATGTTTTTTTTCTATTTCCCGGGTCATCTAACTGATCTCTGTGCTTCTAAAATCAATGCCTTTCCTGTAATCTAATTTTCAAAAGTATGCCATATGTCCTCTTTCCTGCTGGTGTTTTTTTTTTGAGGGTCCCGGACCCTCTTATAAAAAGGCCTAAGGAGAAAGTGGTGTACTGGGTGTCCATCGAATCATTTTTTTGATTCAAATTTACATTTGCAAAAAATTATCTATGCTTTTCTAAAATCAATGCCTTTCCTGTACTCTTACTCTATTGTTAAAAAGTATGCCATATGTCCCCTTTCCTGCTGGTGTTTTGTTTGAGGGTCCTGGACCCTCTTATAAAAAGGCCTAGGGAGAAAGAATTGTACTGGGTGTCCATCCAACCATTTTTTTGATTCAAATTCACGGTTGCAACAAATTATCCCCTGGTTTCTAAAATCAATGCCTTTCCTATAATCTTTTTTTCACAAAGGATGCCATATGTCCTCTTTCCTACTGCTGGTTTTGTTGAGTGTCCTGGAGCCTCTGCTAAAAAGGCCTAAGGATAAAGAAGTGTACTGGGTGTCTATTCAATGTTTTTTTAGATTTCCCGGTTGTAACAAATTTTTTCTGTCTTTCAAAAATCAATGCCTTTCCTGTAATCTATTTTTCAAAAGGATGCCATATGTCCTATTTCATGCTGTTCTTTCTGTTGAGGCTCCGGGACACTCTTATAAAAAGGACTAAGGATAAAGAAGTGTACTGGGTGTCCAATCAATGTTTTTTTTCTATTTCCCGGGTCATCTAACTGATCTCTGTGCTTCTAAAATCAATGCCTTTCCTGTAATCTAATTTTCAAAAGTATGCCATATGTCCTCTTTCCTGCTGGTGTTTTTTTTTGAGGGTCCCGGACCCTCTTATAAAAAGGCCTAAGGAGAAAGTGGTGTACTGGGTGTCCATCGAATCATTTTTTTGATTCAAATTTACATTTGCAAAAAATTATCTATGCTTTTCTAAAATCAATGCCTTTCCTGTACTCTTACTCTATTGTTAAAAAGTATGCCATATGTCCCCTTTCCTGCTGGTGTTTTGTTTGAGGGTCCTGGACCCTCTTATAAAAAGGCCTAGGGAGAAAGAATTGTACTGGGTGTCCATCCAACCATTTTTTTTATTCAAATTCACGGTTGCAACAAATTATCCCCTGGTTTCTAAAATCAATGCCTTTCCTATAATCTTTTTTTCACAAAGGATGCCATATGTCCTCTTTCCTACTGCTGGTTTTGTTGAGTGTCCTGGAGCCTCTGCTAAAAAGGCTGAAGGATAAAGAAGTGTACTGGGTGTCTATTCAATGTTTTTTTTAGATTTCCCGTTTGTAACAATTTTTTTCTGTCTTTCTAAAATCAATGCCTTTCCTGTAATCTATTTTTCAAAAGGATGCCATATGTCCTCTTTCATGCTGTTGTTTCTGTTGAGGCTCCGGGACACTCTTCTAAAAAGGCCTAAGGATAAATAAGTGTACTGGGTGTATAATCTATGTTTTTTTAGATTTCACGGTTGCAAATAATGATCTCTGTGTTTCTAAAATCAATGCCTTTCCTGTAATCTAATTTTCTAAAGGATGCCATATGTCCTCTTTCATGCTGCTGGTTTTGTGGAGGGTCCTGGAGCCTCTGCTAAAAATGCCTAAGGATAAATAAGTGTACTTGGTGTATAATCGAAGTTTTTTGTGATTTCACGGTTGCAACTAATGATCTCTGTGTTTCTAAAATCAATGCCTTTCCTGTAATCTAATTTTCTAAAGGATGCCATATGTCCTCTTTCATGCTGCTGGTTTTGTGGAGGGTCCTGGAGCCTCTGCTAAAAAGGCCTAAGGATAAATAAGTGTACTTGGTGTATAATCGAAGTTTTTTGTGATTTCACGGTTGCAACTAATGATCTCTGTGTTTCTAAAATCAATGCCTTTCCTGTAATCTAATTTTCTAAAGGATGCCATATGTCCTCTTTCATGCTGCTGGTTTTGTGGAGAGTCCTGTAGCCTCTGCTAAAAAGGCCTAAGGATAAATAAGTGTACTTGGTGTATAATCGAAGTTTTTTGTGATTTCACGGTTGCAACTAATGATCTCTGTGTTTCTAAAATCAATGCCTTTCCTGTAATCTAATTTTCTAAAGGATGCCATATGTCCTCTTTCAAGCTGCTGGTTTTGTGGAGGGTCCTGGAGCCTCTGCTAAAAAGGCCTAAGGATAAAGAAGTGTACTGGGTGTATAATCTATGTTTTTTTAGATTTCACGTTTGCAAAAAATTATCCACGGGTTTCTAAAATCAATGCCTTTCCAGTAATCTATTATTCACAAGGATGCCATATGTACTTTTTGATGCTGTTGTTTCAGTTGAGGCTCCGGGAGCCTCTTATGACAAAGGCCTAATGAAAAATAAGTGTACTGGGTGTCTAATCAATGTTTTTTTCAATTTACCGTTTGCAACTAATGATCTCTGTGTTTCTGAAATCAATGCCTTTCCTATAATCATTTTTTCAAAAGGATGCCATATGTCCTCTTTCCTGCTGCTGGTTTTGTCGAGGGTCCTGGAGCCTCTGCTGCGCATAATAAAGAAAAAAAAATTAATTTAACTTGACTTAATAACTGAAGCATGACTTCAGGAGTCAGGTGTGGTCGTAGGTAGTGGTTGTTGTTAGCAGATTATTTTTATTGCAAATTGCAATTGCCACAGCGTGCATAAAATGTGCGTCACTAGTCCAAATTTTAATTTTTTTTTTCATTCAGGATTAGTTTGGGGTACGGCGCAATATTGGAAAGGCAAAAAATAGGTCTTGGTACCCGTTGATATAAGGGGTGACTACTAGTGCTTTTACCAGGCTCCTCTTGGATAGCCCCAGAAAGTGTGAGTATGAATCCCAAAAAGAAAATTAAATTAAGGTTGAAAAATTACTCCTAAGTAAATTGTAAGACCTGGAGCTCCTCAAACACACGTCCTACCGCAACAGGTATAGGCTCCGCCCACCCAAATCTTACCTTTTTAATGCCAATTGATATTGCCACAGCTGGAATAACAGTAACTAACATGTGCGTCACCCCAGTCTCCGAATCTATTGTCGGATGTATACAAAAACAACAATAAAGAATTCCTTTTGGGGCGCAAAGAGATGGGTACCGGAACACTCCAGGAACTTCACAAAAGTGGCTGTCTTGTGTTTCTGGGGATGTTGTAGACATCTGGGTAGTGTACAGGGAGGGCAAAAATCCTCTCCATCTCTGTGCACCACAGGACAGGACGTCCTTGTCATCCATAAGCACATGAAATTTCTGGCATTTTCTTTGCTTCAAGAAGTTCAGTTTTTGTGGTGATAGTACAGAATTAAATAAACTTTGGTTTCCTACCATACTCAAGAGAATCTTGTAGTTCAAGCTTCGGACTTGCTGTGGGAAACAGTGGGCTGTCCATAGCAGGAAGATGATTTAGACAGAAGTAAAGGGGTCTGCTTGCAGGTGACACATGTTTATCGTCAATCATCAAAGGGGTTGCGTGCAGAATATGGCTGATGGCCCCTTATTCACATGTTTGTCCAGAGCAACAACATTTGCAAACAGCCAGAAGAGAGATCGGTTCTCACCAGCCTTAAGTTGAGCTTCAATTACCAAATGCTCATATTCAATAAATAGACAAACAGTGCCTTAAAAAACACATTTGCAATATGGATTCACCAGAGCAAGGTCATTGCTAGTATTTCCCACAATAACAAAATTAAAATGACACAACTCCGCAATCTTCCCCTTCACATTATTATTGTCACACTCCATTGTACTCCTATGCCCACCTCCCTGCTCTTGTTTTTGTTGAGGGTCCTGGAGCCTCTGCTAAAAAGGCCTATGGATAAATAAGTGTACTGGGTGTCTAATCAAAGTTTTTTTATATTTCATGGGTCATATAAATGATCTGTGGGATTCTAAAATCAATGCCTTTCCTGTAATCTATTATTCAAAAGGATGACATATGTCCTCTTTCATGCTGTTGTTTCTGTTGAGGCTCCGGGACCCTCGTATTAAAAAGGACTAAGGATAAAGAAGTGTACTGGGTGTCCAATCATTTTTTTTTTAATATTTCACGGGTCATATAAATGATCTCTGTGTTTCTAAAATCAATGCCTTTCCTGTAATCTAATTTACAAAAGTATGCCATATGTCCTCTTTCCTGCTGCTGGTTTTGTTGAGGGTCCTGGAGCCTATGCTTAAAAGGCCTAAGGATAAAGAAGTGTACTGGGTGTCTAATCTATGTTTTTTAGATTTCATGGTTGCAAAAAATTATCCACGGGTTTCTAAAATCAATGCCTTTCCTGTAATCTATTATTCACAAGGATGCCATATGTACTTTTTAATGCTGTTGTTTCTGTTGAGGCTCCGGGAGCCTCTTAATCTTATTAAAAAGGCCTATTGAAAAATAAGTGTACTGGGTGTCTAATCAAATTTTTTTTTCTATTTACCGTTTGCAACTAATGATCTCTGTGTTTCTGAAATCAATGCCTTTCCTATAATCATTTTTTCAAAAGGATGCCATATGTCCTCTTTCCTGCTGCTGGTTTTGTCGAGGGTCCTGGAGCCTCTGCTGAGCATAAAAAAAAAAAAAAATATTTAACTTGACTTAATAACTGAAGCATGACTTCAGGAGTAGGGTGTGGTCGTAGGTAGTGGTTGTTGTTAGCAGATTATTTTTATTGCAAATTGCAATTGCCACAGCGTGCATAAAATGTGCGTCACTAGTCCAAATTTAAATTTTTTTATTTTCATTCAGGATTAGTTTGGGGTACGGCGCAATATTGGAAAGGCAAAAAACAGGTCTCAGTACCCGTTGATATAAGGGGTGACTACTACTGCTTTTACCAGGCTCCTCTTGGATAGCCCCAGAAAGTGTGACTATGAATCCCAAAAAGAAAACTAACTCCAAAGTAACTTGTAAGACCTGGAGCTCCTCAAACACACGTCCTACCGCAACAGCTATAGGCTCCCCAACCCACAAATCTTAACTTTTTCATGCCAATTGATATTGCCACAGCTGGAACAACAGTAAATAACATGTGCATCACCACAGTCTCCGAAGCTGTTGTCGGATGTATACAAAAACACTGATAAAGTATTCCTTTAGGAGCGCAAAGAGATGGCTACCGGAACACTCCAGGAACTTCACAAGAGTGGCTGTATTGTGTTTCTGGTGATGTTTGAGACATCTGGGTAGTGTACAGGGAGGGCAAAAATCGTCTCC
This sequence comes from Bombina bombina, assembly GCF_027579735.1. NCBI lineage: Eukaryota > Metazoa > Chordata > Amphibia > Anura > Bombinatoridae > Bombina > Bombina bombina. The sequence goes on along the minus strand of NC_069501.1, from coordinate 1,185,205,419 downwards.
ATCTCTGTGCACCAAAGGACATGACGTCCTTGTCATCCATAAGCACATGAAATTGCTGGCATTTTTGTTGCTTCAAGAAGTTCATTTTTTGTGGTGATAGATAGTACAAAATTAAATAAACTTTGGTTTCCTACCATACTCAAGACAATCTTGTATTTCAAAATTCGTACTTGCTGTGGGAAACAGTGGCCTGTCCATACCAGGAAGATGATTTAGACAGAAGTAACGAGCTCTGCTTGCAGGTGACACATGTTTATCGTCAATCATCAAAGGGGTTGCGTGCAGAATATGGCTGATGGCCCCTTATTCACATGTTTGTCCAGAGCCACAACATTAGCAAACAGCCAGAAGAAAGGTCGTTTCTCACCAGCCTTAAGTTGAGCTTCACTTACCAAATGCTGATATTCAAAAAAATAGACAAACAGTGCCTTAAATAACACATTTGCGATATGGATTCACCAGAGCAAGGTCATTGCAAGTACTAAGTTCCCACGATAACAAAATTAAAATGCCACAACTATGCAATCTTCACCTTCAGATTATTATTGTCACACTCCATTGTACTCCTATGCCCAGCTCCCTGCTCTTGTTTTTGTTGAGGGTCCTGGAGCCTCTGCTGAAAAGGCCTATGGATAATAAAGTGTACTGGGTGTCTGTTCAATGTTTTTTTTCTAATTTCCCGGTTGCAAGTAATTATCTCAGTGTTTCTAAAATCAATGCCTTTCCTGTAATCTATAATTCAAAAAGATTGACATATCTCCTCTTTCATGCTGTTGTTTCGGTTGAGGCTCCGGGACCCTCGTATTAAAAAGGCCTGAGCATAAATAAGTGTCACGGGTGTGTAATCAATTTTTTTTTCTAATTTCACGGTTGCAAATAATGATCTGTGGCTTTCTAAAATCAATGCCTTTCCTGTAATCTTTTTTTCAAAAGGATGACATATCTCCTCTTTCATGCTGTTGTTTCGGTTGAGGCTCCGGGACCCTCATATTAAAAAGGCCTGAGCATAAATAAGTGTCACGGCTGTGTAATCAATGTTTTTTTCTAATTTCACGGTTGCAAATAATGATCTGTGGGTTTCTAAAATCAATGCCTTTACTGTAATCTTTTATTCAAAAGGATGACATATCTCCTCTTTCATGCTGTTGTTTCGGTTGAGGCTCCGGGACCATCGTATTAAAAAGGCCTGAGCATAAATAAGTGTCACGGGTGTGTAATCAATTTTTTTTTCTAATTTCACGGTTGCAAATAATGATCTGTGGGTTTCTAAAATCAATGCCTTTCCTGTAATCTTTTATTCAAAAGGATGACATATCTCCTCTTTCATGCTGTTGTTTCGGTTGAGGCTCCAGGACCCTCGTATTAAAAAGGCCTGAGCATAAATAAGTGTCACGGCTGTCTAATCAATGTTTTTTTCTAATTTCACGGTTGCAAATAATGATCTGTGGGTTTCTAAAATCAATGCCTTTACTGTAATCTTTTATTCAAAAGGATGACATATCTCCTCTTTCATGCTGTTGTTTCGGTTGAGGCTCCGGGACCCTCGTATTAAAAAGGCCTGAGCATAAATAAGTGTCACGGCTGTCTAATCAATGTTTTTTTCTAATTTCACGGTTGCAAATAATGATCTGTGGGTTTCTAAAATCAATGCCTTTCCTGTAATCTTTTATTCAAAAGGATGACATATCTCCTCTTTCATGCTGTTGTTTCGGTTGAGGCTCCGGGACCCTCGTATTAAAAAGGCCTGAGCATAAATAAGTGTCACGGCTGTGTAATCAATGTTTTTTTCTAATTTCACGGTTGCAAATAATGATCTGTGGGTTTCTAAAATCAATGCCTTTACTGTAATCTTTTATTCAAAAGGATGACAGTACTACCAAAATACAGCCAATGAAGGGCCTTAGGAAGACTGGGCCAAGGTTGGATTGTAGTATTTGGTTTGCCTAATCCTGATGGCCATGTAGACCACCACCACTGAGAGTCCTGGAAGTAACAGGGATGATGAGATGAAAGAGCTAAGAATAGTAGAACTTGAAACAACAGAGTTAGCCATGGGTGTTAGTGCAAAACCGCTTGGCTTTTTTTTGGCTTTGGGTGCGTCTATTCATGCAGGCCATATAGAGCTGAAAACATTCGGTGTCGTATCAGCTATTAAACTAATAAGAACAGTACTACCAAAATACAGCCAATGAAGGGCCTTAGGAAGACTGGGCCAAGGTTGGATTGTAGTATTTGGTTAGGCTAATCCTGATGGCCATGTAGACCACCACCACCACTGAGAGTCCTGGAAGTAACAGGGATGATGAGATGAAAGAGCTAAGAATAGTAGAACTTGAAACAACAGAGTTAGCCATGGGTGTTAGTGCAAAACCGCTTGGCTTTTTTTTGGCTTTGGGTGCGGCTATTCATGCAGGCTATATAGAGCTGACAACATTCAGTGTCGTATCAGCTATTAAACTAATAAGAACAGTACTACCAAAATACAGCCAATGAAGGGCCTTAGGAAGACTGGGCCAAGGTTGGATTGTAGTATTTGGTTAGGCTAATCCTGATGGCCATGTAGACCACCACCACCGAGAGTCCTGGAAGTAACAGGGATGATGAGATGAAAGAGCTAAGAATAGTAGAACTTGAAACAACAGAGTTAGCCATGGGTGTTAGTGCAAAACCGCTTGGTTTTTTTTTGGCTTTGGGTGCAGCTATTCATGCAGGCCATATAGAGCTGAAAACATTCGGTGTCGTATCAGCTATTAAACTAATAAGAACAGTACTACCAAAATACAGCCAATGAAGGGCCTTAGGAAGACTGGGCCAAGGTTGGATTGTAGTATTTGGTTAGGCTAATCATGATGGCCATGTAGACCACCACCACTGAGAGTCCTGGAAGTAACAGGGATGATGAGATGAAAGAGCTAAGAATATTAGAACTTGAAACAACAGAGTTAGCCATGGGTGTTAGTGCAAAACCGCTTGGCTTTTTTTTGGCTTTGGGTGCGGCTATTCATGCAGGCCATATAGAGCTGACAACATTCGGTGTCGTATCAGCTATTAAACTAATACGAACAGTACTACCAAAATACAGCCAATGAAGGGCCTTAGGAAGACTGAGCCAAGGTTGGATTGTAGTATTTGGTTAGGCTAATCATGATGGCCATGTAGACCACCATGTAGTAATAAGAACAGTACTACCAAAATTCAGCCAATGAAGGGCCTTAGGAAGACTGAGCCAAGGTTGGATTGTAGTATTTGGTTAGGCTAATCATGATGGCCATGTAGACCACCACCACCGAGAGTCCTGGAAGTAACAGGGATGATGAGATGAAAGTGCTAAGAATAGTACTACTTGAAACAACAGAGTTAGCCATGGGTGTTAATCCAAGACCGCTTGGATTTATTTTTGTATTGGGTGCAGCTAATCATGCAGGCCATATAGAGCTGACAACATTCGGTGTTGTATCAGCTATAAAAGTAATAAGAACTGTACTATCAAAATACAGACAATGAAGGGCCTATGAAGACTGAGCAAAGGTTGGATTGTAGTATTTTGTTCGGCTAATCATGATGGCCATGTAGACCGCCCGTAACAGGGATGAAAGTGCTAAGAATAGTACTAATTGAAACAACAGAGTTAGCCATGGGTGTTAGTCTAAGACCACTCAGCTTTTTTTTGGGTTTGGGTGCAGCTAATCATGAAGGCCAGATAGACCTGCCACCATTTGGTGTTGTAACAGGTATGAAAATACAAAGAACAGTACTACTTAACACAACCTACTTACCATGGGTCCCAGAGCATATGTTTGGTTGTTATATTTTGTAAGGGTAATCATGCAGGCCATATAGACCTCCACCGATAGGGTGAGTATGAGTAACAGCTATTAAAATGCGAAGGACATTACTAATTAACACAACATAGTTACCATGGGTCGCAGACCAAGAGCAGATGTCTTATTATTATATTTTGTATGGCTAATCATCCAGGCCGTATAGACCTCACCAAATAGAGGGAGTTACAGAGATTAAAGTGCTAAGAATGGTAGTACTTAAAACACAACCTCGTTAAAATAGGTAGCAGACCATATGTCTTATTATTATAATTTTTCAGGGTAATCTGGCAGGCCATATAGAACTCCCCCGATAGGGGGGGGGGAACAGGGATTAAAGTGCTAAGAAAAGTACTAATTGACACAAGCTAGTTGGGTCCAAGAACGCATGTTTGATTATTAGAATTTATTAGGGTAATTATATATCTAACAAATCTATCTATTTCTCTTCTATCGATTCTATCTAACTATCAATCTATGTATATCTATCTATCCTATCTATCACTATCAATCTATCTTCTGTCCAGGATGTTTTGAGACAGCAACTTTGGGAATGTTAGTTGATTTAGACCCATTATGGCTTAAAAGCAGACTCTGCATCAACTATGTAATTTTCCATGGGAGTTTTGCCAGGGATCCCCCTCCAGCATGCAACAGTCCAGGTGTTAGTACCCTTGAAACAACTTTTCCATCACTATTGTGGCCAGAAAGAGTCCTTGTAGGTTTTAAAGTTCGCCTGCCTATTGAATTCAATGGCGGTTTGCACGGTTCGCGCGTTCGCCAACAATACCGGAAGTTCGAGTCTGCGGTTCGCGAACCGAAAATTTTAGGTTCGCGACATCACTACTGTTCACTGTCTGAGTGTCTACCGGACGACTTGAGGTTCCAGTCTGCCTTATTGCATAATCAGTGCTTTATACCACGTGAGTAGCTATTTGGCTATTTTGTATATTGTGCATCTTGTTCGCCTGATCTGCACCATGTGGCGCCCTCTATGCTTTGTTTTTTCTAAATAAGGTAGTGCCTAATCCATCCTTGATCTTGAACACTGTGACATCAAGATAATCTACTGAGTTAACATCAGCCGTATGCTGGAATCTAATGGTGCTTTCCATCTTGTTCAGAGTGTCACTCCATGCTTGTAAGGATATTTCACCATCTTGCCAGATTAAAAACAAGTCGTCTATGTACCGGCAGTAGAATTTGATGGACTGTGACTCAAAGACCTTCATCTGTACAGACTCATACTCAGCCATAAAGAGAATTGCCAGCGATGGGGCCATATTTGACCCCATCGCTGTTCCAGCTGTTTGCAGATAAAAGGTATTTTCGAACCAAAAACAATTGTTCTCCAGGCATATGGTCAGAAGATCTATCAGTACATCTTCGGGTGGGCCCACATAAGTCACCTGTCTCAGATGGTTCGTGACTGCTGCAATCCCCGATTTGTGTGGTATTACCGTATACAAACTGCATACATCCAAAGTGAAAAGCAGATCAGTGGGTTTGATGTCACTTAATTGGGTGATCAATTGAATAAAAGCATTGGAGTCCTGAATATATGATTTCATTTGTTTCAAAAGAGGCTGTAAGTGATGATCCAAAAATTCAGCCAGTGGTTGAAGTAACGATCCCCTAGCGGAGACTATTGGTCTTCCTGGGGGCTGTGCTGCATCCTTGTGGATTTTCGGTAGCATATATAGTATAGGTGTTATTGGAAAATCCCTTTTTAAAAAACGATACTTATTCTGAGTAATCACCTGAGACTCCATCCATCCCAAAAGTTTCAAGTCGATAAACCTCTTTAGCTGATGAGTAGGGTAATTTTGTAAAATTGTATAGGTATTCGAATCTGATATTTGTCTGAGAATCTCATTTCTGTATTGACTTAGATCCATCGCAACAACCGCTCCACCTTTGTCAGCTGGACATATCACTATGGATGTATCCTCACTTACGCCTAGATTTAGAGTTTGGCGTTAGCCGTCAAAAGCAGCGTTAAGGGGTCCTAATTCTGCTTTTTACCACCCGCTGGTATTTAGAGTCCAATCAGCCAATCGGATTGACCTCACATTCTATTTGCTGTTCCAATCAGCCAATTGGATTGCCCTCGCATTCTATTGGCTGTTCAGATCAGCCAATAGAATGCAAGGTCAATCCGATTAGCTGATTGGATCAGCCAATCGGATTGAACTTCAATCTGATTGGCTGATTGAATCAGCCAATCAGATTTTTCTTACCTTAATTCCGATTGGCTGATAGAATCCTATCAGCCAATAGGAATTCGAGGGACGCCATCTTGGATGACATCCCTTAAAGGAACCGTCATTCGTCGTTAGTCCGTCGGTTGAAGAGGATGGCTCCGCATCGGCTGAATGGAAGATGGTTCCGCTCCGGATGGATGAAGATAGAAGACGCCGCTTGGATGAAGACTTCTACCGGATGGAGGACCTCTTCTTGCACCGCTTGGATGAAGACTTCTACTGGATGGATGACATCTTCTTGCTCCGCTTGGATGAAGAATTCGGCTCGGCTGGGTGAAGACGACTCAAGGTAGGGAGATCTTCAGGGGGTTAGTGTTAGGTTTATTTAAGGGGGGTTTGGGTGGGTTAGAGTAGGGGTATGTGGGTGGTGGGTTTTAATATTGGGGGGTTTTATTTTTTTTACAGGTAAAAGAGCTGATTACTTTGGGGCAATGCCGCGCAAAAGCCCTTTTAAGGGCTGGTAAAAGAGCTGATTACTTTGTTATTTAGAATAAGGTAGGGCATTTTATTATTTTGGGGGGCTTTTTTATTTTATTAGGGGGCTTAGATTAGGTGTAATTAGTTTAAACTTCTTGTAAAAATTTTTTTATTTTCTGTAATTTAGTGGGTTTTTTTGTATCATAGATTAGTTTATTTAATTGTATTTTAGTTTAGCTAATTGTAGTTAATTTATTTAATTAATTTATTGATAGTGTAGTGTTAGGTGTATTTGTAACTTAGGTTAGGATTTATTTTACATGTATTTGTATTTATTTTAACTAGGAAGTTATTAAATAGTTAATAACTATTTAATAACTATTCTACCTAGTTAAAATAAATACAAAGTTGCCTGTAAAATAAAAATAAACCCTAAGATAGATACAATGTAACTATTAGTTATATTGTTGCTATATTAGGGTTTATTTTATAGGTAAGTATTTAGTTTTAAATAGGAATAATTTATTTAATGATAGTAAATTTATTTAGATTAATTTAAATTATATTTAAGTTAGGGGGTGTTAGGGTAAGGGTTAGACTTAGGTTTAGGGGTTAATAACTTTATTATAGTAGCGGCGACCGTGGGGGCGGCAGATTAGGGGTTAATATTAATAGGTAGGTGGCGACGATATTAGGGAGGGCAGATTAGGGGTTAATACAATTTATTATAGTGTTTGCGAGTGTTGTCAGCCAGCTCAGCCCCATTGTTTCCTATGGGGATATCGTGCACGAGCATGTTTTTACAGCTTACCGCTACCCTAGGCAATGCTGGTATTGAGAGTTGAAGTGGAGCTAAATTATGCTCAACGCTCCCTTTTCTGAGGCTAACGTAGCCATTCAGACAACTCTAAATACCAGCGTTGTCTTAAGGGTGAGGTGGAAAAAAAACAAAACTCTAAATCTAGGCCTTAATGTTTTAAGTGCCAATCTCTCCTCTTTAGTTAGATTGTCACTACACCTCCTAGGTGTAATGTCCTGTGACAACTGTGTCAGGTAGTTGGTATTTGATTGTTTTTGATTATAGGTAACTTGATTTCTGTAGTTGGCCCTCACTAGCTAGCTGATGTTGGCCACTTACGTGGCGTATTGTGATAAGGGTGATTTTGTCATCTAACATTTTGAAAATAATTTTAAATTTAGTAAGATTTTGTCTGGTCTATTAGCCATTGGTGTAGAACTATTTGGAAGTAGGGCAGATGATGTTTTGACTTTGGTGGTTATTCACGTTAGTAGGGAACTAGGGGGTACATATTGAGTCTGTATATCGGTTACTATGGCTGCTCATCTGTAAATCATTGACTTTATTGGTTGATGCCCCGGGAAGGGGGCGTGACTAAGACACTATACATTCTAAATATATAAATGTTATAATGTAGGGGATCTTTTTTACGATAAGCCACATAATATAAAACGGGTAGGGGTTGAGTATGAGGCTGATCACATGACTTTGCAGGTACAGTTGAGGATTGATGATTAATGTTACCAAACGGTTATTTCAGATATGTGCATTATGGCTGTCATGGTTACGTGTATCATAGGAATAAGGTCTCTGGCTCTTGTGAGAAGATACAATCACTTTTAGTGAAGTGACAATGGGAGATGACTGGGATAGTATGTTATGCCATCTTGTGGTTTGATAATTAGTGACATTCTATTTGTGGCTTGCACATCTGACACATAGCGAATTGAGGTCTCCGCTGGGAGTATGTTTAGTGGGTGTGTTGTAACCCGTCAGCCAATCCGGATTAGGGGTGGAATTAGTCTGCACGAATGATAGCAGTTGTTATGATTAGCTCCGATGTTGATATAATAAGTATAGCTGTTCATGACGATCGCTTACAATTAGAAAGTAACAATAGTTTACAACATATGCTCCTTTGTGGTTTGGTGTGTGATGAGGTCTGATGCATTAGATTTGGGGCTTGCGCTCCCGATGATGACAGCTGTTAGATAGACAATTGACCTCTCAGTAGTGAGTCATGAATTGAGGGTGTGTCGCAACCCCTCTACCAATCCTGAGAATGGGAGGAACTAGTAGATACCAATGAGAGCGTTTGTTATGATTTTCATGTGAGCACTATATAACAGGAACGGCTTTATTTTTATGGTTATTATGATGATCGACAATGCTAGAACAATCGTCAACTTAGGGGAATGTGCATATATTTATTATTAATTCCATTACCTCACACAGATACATATTCTGTTCATTTATATCACATACTTGCACTTATTAAGTAACATATGAGATTTTACACATCACTGTTGATATTTTTGCACACGGCTTGCCGTGATTGGTGGCCGTGAAAGGGAGGGTTTTATAGGCCTATAAATGTTTCACTTGTACACTTGATGTTTGTCAGAGGAAGAGACGCTGCTAGTCCCGAAACGTCACACACAATAAATTTTGGATTTGCCACTGTTGTCTGCAGTCCAGAGTGCTTAATTTTTTCAAATTTTTATATATATATATATATATATATATATATATATATATCTCATTCAATTCATGCACTCCATCCCTTCAGGGTCTACTATAAAGCCCGAGTGTCTCCTAAAGCAATTTTTATAAAAAATTAATATGGAATGGAGGGCACTCACAGGTCTTGATTGAATTTCAACTTTTTTATTATCAATAAAGATTCATATAGTTTGACGTTTCGGCTCCAAAAGTGAGCCTTTTTCAAGACAATCTTATTTTTCACTTTTGCGTGTTCAAGCCGGCACAACATTTGGGACTTGGGCTTGAATACGAGAAAGCGAAAAATAAGATTGTCTTGAGAAAGGCTCACTTACGGAACTGAAAAGTCGACCTTTGTGAATCTTTATTGATAATAAAAAAGTTGAATTTCATTCAAGACCTGTGAGTGCCCTCCATTCCATATTGATGTTTACATTTATATATATATATATATATATATATATATATATATATATATAAAGAGAGAGCGAGAGATAGAAATGTACATTTAAAAATAAAAAGAACAATTTATTCTATGTGAACATTGAAGAACATTGGAATGTAAAATATGAATAGCAACCTTCAGGTTTAGCGCTGTAGGTCTAACAAGTGTTGGGTTAGCACGCAATCCATTAAAGTCTATGGGGAGAAGAAGTTAACGTCGTCGTGATATTAAAAATCTTGAAGTTAGCGCATCGGATTTTACTTTTGCGCAAACAATTTGTTTTAACTTGCAATGCGTGCACTTCCAGCATTGTTTGCACGCAAGTTAAAGAGCTAAATAGCACACCACTTGTAATCTGGGCCCAGAATGTTGAATGATAATGTTGGTTAAGCTTAACAGATGACATCTACAGATGACATTTTCCTGCCCTTGCTAAAGTGTGGCCAGCAAGATAAGTGAAGATTGTCCACCTATCTTCAAAACATGTTTTTTTTTTAAATTAAGCCAGTCCCTCTACACCAATTAGTTCTTAAAGTATAATAATAATAATAATAATAATAATAATATTATTAAAAATATGAAAACATGTGTTGGTCAATTATATAGAATACAAGCATATGCTATAAATGTGTATATAGTACCTTTTCCATTATACTTGATTTTAAAGAAAATCAGTGTCATATAATTATTGACAGAATAGAAATAGATTTCACATTGGGGAAAAACATAAAGGTTAGATGCTGACGGCGAAGGAAACAGTGATTTGTCCTCTCAAGAAGAGAGAAACCTTTTAAAATGTGATTCAGATAGAAAACACCTGCTGGTAGGCTTTGCATTAGATACCATGCTGGAATAGTGTCAATAAATTCTACTGTAAAAAGATTAAAAAAAAGAAATGATGTATTTTTTTCCCTTTATATGCAATGCTTTTTTGTACAGCTTTGAGATAGAAAAAAAAATTAAATAAAGTTTAAAAAAAAAAAAAAAGATGCCTCTGTATCTGCATGCACTGCTGTAATGGATTTTACATTAGATTGGCTTTTGCATCAAAATGAAAGCAATTTAAAGGAATATAAAACCCATTTTTTTCTATCGTGATTCAGATAGAGCATAACATTTTCTAGAACTTTCTACTCTACTTCTATTATCACAGTTGCTTCATTTTCTTAATATTCTTTATTGAATTAGAAGCGGTGCACTACTGAGCGGTAGCTGAACACATCATGACAGCCAATAAGAAGAGACATAAATGTGCAGCCACAAATCAGCAGCTAGCTCCCAGTAGGGCATTGCTGCTCCTGAGTCTACTTATCTATGATTTTCAACAAAGGATAACTAAACAATATGCCCCCTTTCTCTATCTTGTCCATTGTCATTTTAAAATAAAGTTGCACAGTGACGTCATCACATCATTGTGCGTGATGTCACCGCACGTAACGGGAAGCCCCGGCGATGCCTGTCACTATACAGGCCTGATCGCTGGGGTGGGAGTTGATGGGAGCCCCCAGATTGCTCTCAAGATAGGTAGCTCTGAGCAGTCGTTAGCACTCAAGGGGTGACACTGAACCCCCATTTTTTCTTTAGTGATTCAAATAGAGCATGTAATTGTAAGCAACTTTCTCATTTACACCTATTATTAATTTTTCTTTGTTCTCTTGCTATCTTTATTTGAAAAAGAAGGCATCTACGCTAAGGAGCCAGACAATTTTTGATTCAGCACCCTGGACAGCAATGTGTTTATTGGTGGGTGAATTTATCCACCAATCAGAAAGAACAACCCAGGTTGTTCACCAAAATGGGGCCGGCATCTAAACTTACATTCTTGCTTTTCAAATAAAGATACCAAGAGAATGAAGAAAATGTGAAAATATAAGTAAATTGGAAAGTTGCTTAAAATTGCATGCTCTATCTTAATCACGAAAGAATAAAATGGAAAAAAAATAGAAAGTTGTTTAAAATTACATTCTCTGTCTGAATCATGAAAAAAAGAAATTAGCTTTCATATCCCATTATGATTCATTATTATTATTATCATTATTTTTTGCAGGTGCCCTGTGACCCACCTGTAACCCACTGTGGGAGTTTCCTTTTATCTATTAGTGATCTTCTGTTACACAGACATCCTGTTAGTTTTCAAATCAAAATAAACAGCTTTAACTTCATGAAAATAATATCTCATATGCATGATAGACAATTTAATTTCCCTTTAACCTGAGCAAGAAAATTACTTTCTCTATCATTTTTGTCTATTAGTAGTGCTTGTGTGCACATGTAACTGAGATTATTAATGATCCATCATTAGCAGACTCACCTCCCAGAGTTTAAAAAAAATAATAATAAATTAATCCAACTAAATTCTAAACTATGGTGTATGAAGACACCCTGGGTCACTTGAAATAATGGTTATGGGTAAAAAGGGATTTTGCAAAGTGGCTGACGAGGGATTTGTAAGAGGTTTCATTTGTACAAATAGCATATTTATATTTCTTATGCATGATAAATGTGATACCACTATTGATGGTATCTTGCTTTAAGCATAAAGCCTCTATATTTTCAAAGATGTATGGTAACTAGTTGGGAAACATTTCATATACAGTGGAGCAAAAAAGTATTTAGTCAGCCACCAATTGTGCAAGTTCTCCCACTTAAGAAGATGAGAGAAGCCTGTAATTCTCATCATAGGTATACCTCAACTATGAGAGACAAAATGTGGAAAGTTTGGAAACAAATCCAGACAATCACATTGTCTCATTTGGAAATAATTTATTTGCATATTATGGTGGAAAATATGTATTTGGTAACCTACAAACAAGCAAGATTTCTGTCTTTCACAGACCTGTATCTTCTTCTTTAAAAGGCTCCTCTGTCCTCCACACATTACCTGTAAAAATGGCACCTGTTTGAACTTGTTATCAGTATAAAAGACACCTGTCCACAACCTCAAACAGTCACACTCCAAACTCCACTATGGTGAAGACCAAAGAGCTGTCGAAGAACACCAGAAACAAAATTGTAGACCTGCACCAGGCTGGGAAGACTGAATCTGCAATAGGCAAGCAGCTTGGTGTGAAGAAATCAACTGTGGGAGCAATAATTAGAAAATGGAAGACATACAAGACCACTGATAATCTCCCTCGATCTGGGGCTCCACGCAAGATCTCACCCTGTGGGGTCAAAATGATCACAAGAACGGTGAGCAAACATCCCAGAACCACACAAGGGGACTTAGTGAATGACCTGCAGAGAGCTGGGACCAACATAACAAAGGCTACCATCAGTAACACACTACGCCACCAGGGACTCAGATCCTGCAGTGCCAGACGTGTCCCCCTGCTTAAGCCAGTACATGTCCGGGCCCATCTGAAGTATGCTAGAGAGCATTTGGATGATCCAGAAGCGGATTGGGAGAATGTCATATGGTCAGATGAAACCAAAGTAGAACTGTTTGGTAGAAACACAACTTGTCGTGTTTGGAGGAGAGAGAATGCTGAGTTGCAACCAAAGAACACCATACCTACTGTGAAGCATGGGGGTGGCAACATCATGCATTGGGGCTGTTTCTCTGCAAAGGGAACAGGACGACTGATCCGTGTACATGAAAGAATGAATGGGGCCATGTATCGTGAGATTTTGAGTGCAAACCTCCTTCTATCAGCAAGGGCATTGAAGATGAAACGTGGCTGGGTCTTTCAGCATGACAATGATCCCAAACACACCACCCGGGTAACGAAGGAGTGGCTTTGTAAGAAGCATTTCAAGGTCCTGGAGTGGCCTAGCCAGTCTCCAGATCTCAACCCCATAGGAAACCTTTGGAGGGAGTTGAAAGTCCGTGTTGCCCAGCAACAGCCCCAAAACATCACTACTCTAGAGGAGATCTGCATGCAGGAATGGGCCAACATACCAGCAACAGTGTGTGACAACCTTGTGAAAACTTACAGAAAGCGTTTGACCTCTGCCATTGCAAACAAAGGATATATAACAAAGTATTGAGATGAACTTTTGATATTGACCAAATACTTATTTTCCACCATAATTTGCAAATAAATTCTTTCCAAATCAGACAATGTGATTGTCTGGATTTGTTTCCACCTTTTGTCTCTCTTAGTCGAGGTATACCTATGATAAAATTACAGGCCTCTCTCATCTTCTTAAGTGGGAGAACTTGCACAATTGGTAGCTGACTAAATACTTTTTTGCCCCACTGTATATTTTCCTTAAATCCACGGTATTTGTTTCATATTGTATTATGTACACAACAAATCAATAAATATAGTACTCCAAGTTATTAATTCTAAGACAGTGTATCAAAAATAGTTCAAACTGTAACAAATAGGGCCAAATGCTTGTAGATACTCTGTTGAGTTTAATGTAACGCTCACCTCAATAAAAATCACAACACAACATAAATGAAAAAACTTACGGCTAGATTTAGAGTTCTGTGGCCAAAGGGGTGCATTAGCTACGCGTGCTTTTTTTCCGCCGCACCTTTTAAATACCGCTGGTATTTAGAGTTCACAGAATGGCTGCGTTAGGCTCCAAAAAAGGGAGCGTAGAGCATATTTACCGCCACTGCAACTCTAACTACCAGCGTTGCTTACGGACGCGGCCAGCTTCAAAAACGTGCTCATGCACGATTCCCCCATAGGAAACAATGGGGCTGTTTGAGCTGAAAAAAAAACCTAACACCTGCAAAAAAGCAGCGTTCAGCTCCTAACGCAGCCCCATAGTAAACATGTTTACTATGGGGAAACACTTCCTATGTCTGCACCTAACACCCTAACATGTACCCCGAGTCTAAACACCCCTAACCTTACATTTATTAACCCCTAATCTGCCGCCCCCGCTATCGCTGACCCCTGCATATTTTTTTAACCCCTAATCTGCCGCTCCGTATACCGCCACAACCTACATTATACCTATGTACCCCTAATCTGCTGCCCCTAACACCGCCGACCCCTATATTATATTTATTAACCCCTAATCTGCCCCCCACAACGTCGCCGCCAGCTACCTACAATAATTAACCCCTAATCTGCCGATTGGATCTCGCCGCTAGTCTAATAAATGGATTAACCCCTAAAGCTAAGTCTAACCCTAACACTAACACCCCCCTAAGTTAAATATAATTTAAATCTAATGAAATAAATTAACTCTTATTATATAAATTATTCCTATTTAAAGCTAAATACTTACCTGTAAAATAAACCCTAATATAGCTACAATATAAATTATAATTATATTGTAGCTATTTTAGGATTAATATTTATTTTACAGGCATCTTTGTATTTATTTTAACCAGGTACAATAGCTATTAAATAGTTAATAACTATTTAATAGCTAAAATAGTTAAAATAATTACAAAATTACCTGTAAAATAAATCCTAACCTAAGTTACAATTAAACCTAACACTACACTATCAATAAATAAATTAAATAAAATACCTACAATTACCTACAATAAAACCAAACAGTACACTTTCAATAAATTAATTAAATACAATACCTACAAATAACTACAATTAAATAAACTAACTAAAGTACAAAAAATAAAAAAGAACTGTTACAAAAAATAAAAAAAATATTTACAAACATTAGAAAAATATTACAACAATTTTAAACTAATTACACCTACTCTAAGCCCCCTAATAAAATAACAAAGCCCCACAAAATAAAAAAATACCCTACTCTATTCTAAATTAAAAAAGTTCAAAGCTCTTTTACCTTACCAGCCCTGAAAAGGGCCCTTTGCGGGGCATGCCCCAAAGAATTCAGCTCTTTTGCCTGTAAAAAAAAAAACATACAATACCCCCCCCAACATTACAACCCACCACCCACATACCCCTAATCTAATCCAAACCCCCCTTAAATAAACCTAACACTAAACCCCTGAAGATCTCCCTACCTTGTCTTCACCTCACCGGGTTCAGCGATCGGTCCAGAAGAGGGTCCGAAGTCTTGATCCAAGCGGTGGCTGAAGAACTCCATCATCGAGCTGAAGTCGGAAGTCCATCAACGGGATGAAGTCTTCTATCAAGCGGCATCTTCAATCTTCTTTCTTCCGGAGCGGAGCCATCTTCTTCCCAGCCGACGAGGATCCAACCTCTTCAACCGACGCCTACTCGCTGAATGACGGTTCCTTTAAATGACGTCATCCAAGATGGCATCCCTTGAATTCCGATTGGCTGATAGGATTCTATCAGCCAATCGGAATTAAGGTAGGAATATTCTGATTGGCTGATGGAATCAGCCAATCAGATTCAAGTTCAATCCGATTGGCTTTTTACAAAGTTGCCTGTAAAATAAAAATAATCCCTAAGATAGATACAAATGTAACTATTAGTTATATTGTAGCTATCTTAGGGTTTATTTTATAGGTAAGTATTTCGTTTTAAATAGGAATAATTTAGTTAATAATAGTAATTTTATTTAGATGTATTTAAATTATATTTAAGTTAAGGGGGTGTTAGGGTTAGACTTAGGTTTAGGGGTTAATTAATTTAATATAGTGTCGGCGGTGTAGGGGGGTAGATTAGGGGTTAATCAATGTAATGTAGGTGGCGGCGGTGTAGGGGGGCAGGATAGGGGCTAATAAATGTAATGTAGGTGGCGGCGGGCTCCGGGTGTGGTGGATTAGGGGTTAAACATGTATTTATTTGCGATCGGCAGGATAGGGGTTAATAATAATAGGGGTCCGGGATTGGCAGGATAGGGGTTAATAACTTTATGTAGGTGGCGGCGGTATAGGGGGCGGCATTTTAAGGGTTAATATATTTATTATAGTTGCGGTGGGGTCCGGGAGCAGCGGTTTAGGGGTTAATATATTTATTAGAGTTGCAGCGGGGTCCGGGAGCTGCGGTTTAGGGGTTAATAACTTTATTTAGTTGCGGGGGGCTCCGGGAGCGGCGGTTTAGGGGGTATAACTGTATAGTGTAGTGTGGGTGCTTAGTGACAAGCTAGCAAGAAAGCTGCGAATAAGCCGATGAGCTGCGAGATCGATGGCTGTCAGTTAACAACAGTCCGCTGCTCATCGCACCGTACTTGGTGCGTGCTTTTTGACAGCTTTCTTGATACATTTGGTGAACGTATTCAGGTCCGTGGCGGCGATGTTAGGCGAGCTTAGGCGAGCGTATTGGGGCCGGCGAATGCAGGAAAGTAGACAGCTTGTTAAATAGAGGCCTTAATGTGAGCAGCTTAATGTAAAAAGAGCTTAATGTACCAAAATTCACCAAAACTTCAATCAATTGCCTTGAAAATTGGCACAAACTCAGTTTTTCACTTTCCAAACCTATTCTAGAAGTTTCATGGATTTTGGTTTCCCATAAGGCAAATGAGTGACATTAAGCTTGTTTTTTGGGGAGCTTAATGAGTGAAAAAGTGGCATAATGGTAATAAATTGCGACATAATTTTGCACAACCCAAGATTTCCACTATCCAAGCCTATCCTAGAAGTTTCATGGATTTTGGTTTTCCACAAGGCAAATGAGTGACATTAATCTTGTTATTTGGGGAGCTTAATGTGGCTTAATGAGTGAAAAAGTGGCATAATGTTAATAAATTGCTGCATAATTTTGTACAACCCAAGATTTCCACTATCCAAGCCTATCCTAGAAGTTTCATGGATTTTGGTTTTCCACAAGGCAAATGAGTGACATTAAGCTTGTTTTTTGGGGAGCTTAATGTGGCTTAATGAGTGAAAAAGTGGAATAATGTTAATAAATTGCTGCATAATTTTGCACAACCCAAGATTTCCACTATCCAAGCCTATCCTAGAAGTTTCATGGATTTTGGTTTTCCACAAGGCAAATGAGTGACATTAATCTTGTTATTTGGGGAGCTTAATGTGGCTTAATGAGTGAAAAAGTGGCATAATGTTAATAAATTGCTGCATAATTTTGCACAACCCAAGATTTCCACTATCCAAGCCTATCCTAGAAGTTTCACGGATTTTGGTTTTCCACAAGGCAAATGAGTGACATTAAGCTTGTTTTTTGGGGAGCTTAATGTGGCTTAACGTACAAAATTGAACTTAAATCTTAACAACTTTCCCCCAAACTTCTCACAATACAGTAATCTATCTATTCAAACATATTCTGAAAATTTCAGGAAATTTGATAAAACATACCAAAAGTTATTTGCATTTAACAAAATTTCTATACAATCCTAAAACATTTCTTTCTTGCATTCGACGGCACCAATACGCTCGCCTAAGTTCGCCTAACATCGCCGCCGTGGACCTGAATACGTTCTACAAAATTATCAAAAAAGCTGTCAAAAAGCCACGTACCAAATACGGAGTGATGAGCAGCGGACTGTTGTTAACTAACAGTCATCGATCTTGCTGCTCTTCGGCTTTTTTACAACTTTTTTGGTATACTGTCACCAAACACCCACACTATACTATACTATACAGTTTACCGATAGGGTAATTTGAACTATCTAACTCACTCCAGATATAGCCTCCTTCACTAGTGTAGTCTTCTCACAAGTGACTACACCAAAAGTTTTTGAAAACTAACCCATCATATAATAAAACAAGATCTTTATTAAAGTAAAAGTAACCAACCCATCATATAGTATTAATCATCTACAGTTTATACTGTCTTTTAACAAATGATAAAGTGAGAATAGTATGTTATTTTTTAACAAAGGACTAGTTGAGAACAATTATAACATAGCCCAGGTTTATGCTACTAATATTGTGATATAATCCTGTTGGTACTATAGCTTACTCCTAACAGTAGTATATATATTTCTAGTATTTCTATATAAATTTTTCAATTGTTTTGAAAAATAGCATTTATTCTGAAACAAACACAAGAATTACTTCTTCACATTGGACTTTCACCCAACAAAAGGAATGAAGTCCTAATAATATTAAATCTAATATGATACTTTATCACTCGATACAAATGATTAAGTAAGAATGGTATATTATCCTTTAACAAAGGATGAAGTGAGAACAGTTATAACTTCATGTCCATGTTTATATTTTAAAATTGGGATATAATCCTAATGTATTATAGTTAACTCTTAACATGAATGTATGTATTTTTAAATATTTGAATTTTTTGGTATACATTTTTAATGTTTTATACATATGTATTCAATTATTTTATTTTTTAAGAAATTACATTATGTGGAAGCCAACACCAGAAATGAACCTTTTAAGACTGACAGTAACCTAATAACCTCACAAAAGAATGAAGCCTTAATAATACTAATTCCAGTATGATTCTATATTATTCTGTATAGTCCATGATTTTTTTATTAGGAAATACAAGCTTTTAGAGGTGAATCACATTATGTCTGGCAACATAGGAGTTAACACTCCCTCCCACAATACGCTCCACCCACTGAAACAAGAGTTTAAAAGGCGACCACATGGGCATCTTGAAAAAGGCTCTGTTGCCGATACGCGTTGATCCGCCCTACAGCTACAGACAAACTTGGCACCCAGGACCGTTGTCTCTAACAGGAGGTTTGAAATAAGAAATCCCTGTTAGTTATTGTACAGCGAGAGGAGCCACATACTGAAAAATATTTAAAGGAATGAGTGCGCGCACTTAATTTAAACAAGGAGACCCTCTGATTAGTCACAAAGAACCCACGTGACTCTATTGCTGAACCGGACAGCTGATATATTAAACGCTGACAGGAAAAACATAATTTATGCTTACCTGATAAATTTATTTCTCTTGTAGTGTATCCAGTCCACGGATCATCCATTACTTATGGAATATATTCTCCTTCCCAACAGGAAGTTGCAAGAGTCCACCCACAGCAAAGCTGCTATATAGCTCCTCCCCTAACTGCCATATTCAGTCATTCGACCGAAAACATGCAGAGAAAGGAAAAACCATAGGGTGCAGTGGTGACTGTAGTTCAAATGAAAAAATTACCTGCCTTAAAGTGACAGGGCGGGCCGTGGACTGGATACACTACAAGAGAAATAAATTTATCAGGTAAGCATAAATTATGTTTTCTCTTGTTAAGTGTATCCAGTCCACGGATCATCCATTACTTATGGAATACCAATACCAAAGCTAAAGTACACGGATGATGGGAGGGACAAGGCAGGTACTTAAACGGAAGTTACCACTGCCTGTAAAAAACCCTTTCTCCCAAAAATAGCCTCCGAAGAAGCAAGGTATCAAATTTGTTAAATTTGAAAAGTATGAAGCGCAGACCAAGACTCTGTCTTGTAAATCTGTTCAACAGAAGCCACATTTAATAAAGGCCCAAGTGAAAACCACAGCTCTAGTAGAATGAGCTGCAATCCCTTCAGGAGGCTGCTGTCCAGCAGTCTCATAAGCTAAATGAATTATGCTTTTTAACCAAAAAGACAGAGAGGCTGCTGAAGTCTTTTGACCTCTCCTCTGTCCAGAATAGACAACAAACAAGGTGAACGTTTGATGAAAACTGTAGTAACTTGTAAGTAAAACTTTAAAGCACAAACCACGTCCAATATTGTGTAATAGACGTTCCTTCTTTGAGGAAGGATTAGGATACAAGCATGGAACAACTATCTCTTGAGTGATGTTCTTGTTAGATACCACCTTAGGAAAAAACCCAGGTTGGTACGCAGGACTACCTTATCCATATGAAGGACCAGATAAGGAGAATCACATTGTAACACAGATAACTTGGAGACTCTACGAGTCGAGGAAATAGCTACCCAAAAGGAACTTTCCAAGATAAAGATTGATATCTATGGAACAAAAAAGGTTCAAACGGAACTTCTTGAAGAGCCTTAAGAACCAGGTTTAAGCTCCATGGTGGAGCAACAGTTTTAAACACAGGCTTGGATCTAACCAAAGCCTGACCAAATGCCTGAACGTCTAGAATACCTGCCAGACGCTGGTGCAAAAAAATAGACAGAGTAAAAATCTGTCCCTTTTAAGGAATTAGCTGACAACCCTTTTCTCAAAAACATCTTGGAGAAAAAATAATATCCTGGGAATCCAGGCTTTACTCCATGAGTAACCCTTGGATTCATAACAATCAGATATTTACACCATATTTATGTTCAATTTTCCTAGAGACAGGCTTTCATGTCTGTATTTAAGGTATCAATGACTGACTCGGAGAAGCCATGCTTTGATAACATCAAGCGTTCAGTCTCCAGGCAGTCCATCTCAGATTGATTCTATTTAGATGGTTGAAAGGACCCTGAGGTAGAGGGACCTGTCTCAGAAGCAGAGACCATGATGGAAAGGATGACATGTCCACCAGATCTGCATACCAGGTCCTGCGTGGCTACGCAGGCGCTGTCAAAAACACCAAAGCCCTCTCCTGCTTGGTCTTGACCTCCGGAGGAAATCCCACTCCCCCGGAAGAAAAGTCTGACGACTTAGAAAATCCACCTCCCAGTTCTCAACACCTGGGATATGGATAGCTGATAGACAAGAGTGAGTCTCTGTCCAGTGAATTATTGTAAGACTTCTAACATCACTAGGGAACTTCTGTTCCCCCTTGATGGCTGATGTAAGCCACAGTCGTGTATATTGTCCGACTGAGTATGATGTACCTCAGAGTTGCTAACTGAGGCCAAGTCTGAAGAGCATGGAATATCACTCCCAGAATAGTTATTAGAAGGAGGGTCTCCTCCTAAGTCCACTATCCCTGAGCCTTCAGGGAGTTCCAGACTGCATCCCAACCTAAAAGGCTGGCAACCATTGTAACAATTGTCCCATCTGACCTGCGGAAGGTCATACCCTTGGACAGATGGACCCGACATAGTCACCAGAGAAGAGAATCTCTGGTCTCTTGGTCCAGAATCAACAGGGGGACAAATCTGTGTAATCCCCGTTCCTCTGACTGAGCATGCATAGTTGCAGCGGTCTGAAATGTAGACGTGCAAACGGTACTATGTCCCTTGCCACTACCTATTAAGCCGATTTCATTCATGTACTGAGCCACCGAAGGGCGCGGATGGGATGAAAAACACGGCAGAAATTTAGAAACTTTGACAACCTGGACTCCGTCAGGTAAATTTTAATTTCTACAGAATCTATCAGAGTCCCTAGGAGGGAAACCCTTGAGATTGGGGATAGAGAACTCTTTCCTTGTTCACTTTCCACCCAAGTGATCTCAGAAATGCCAGTACTACGTCCGTATGAGACTTGGCAATTTGGATGTTTGACGCCTGTATCAGGATGTCGTCTAACTAAGGGGCCACTTCTATGCCCCGCGGCCTAAGGACCGCCAAAGCGACCCCAGAACCTCCATAAAGATTCTTGGGGCTGTAGATATCCCAAAGGAAAGAGCTACAAACTGGTAATGCCTGTCTAGAAAGGCAAACCTGAAAAACAAAGGTGATCTTTATGCATCACAATGTGAGGATAAACATCCTTCAAATCCATTGTAGTCCTCTATTGACTCTCCTGGATCATAGTTAACCCCTTAAGGACCAGCGACGTACCCTGTATGTCGCTGGCCTTTTTTTGGGACTTGATTGTTTTATACCGTGGTCTTGCCACCAGCGTTGAGACTGCTCTATTCCACAAAGCCTTCTGGAGGGAGGGCATTAATAGCGTGTTCTTGCTAGACTTGTGCTATTATGTCCGGAAAAAACCCTTAACGACCAGTGATATACAGGGTATATTGTGGTCATTAAGGGGTTAAGATGGTACGAATAGTTTCCATCTTAAATGACGGAATTCTGAGGAATTTGTTTAAGATCTTTAGATCCAAAATAGGTCTGAAGGTTCCCTCACCTTGAGAACCACAAACAGATTTGAGGAAAAACTCTGTCCCTGTTCCTCTCTTGGAACTGGATGGATCTCGTACACAATGTAAGAATGCCTCCTTCTTTATCTGGTTTGCAGATAATTGTGAAAGGCGAAATCTCCCCTTTTTTGGGGGGGGAATCTTTGAAATCCAGAAGATATCTCTGGGATATAAATTCCAATGCCTAGGGATCCTGGGCATCTCTTGCCCACGCCCGGGCAAAGAATGAAAGTCTGCCCCCTATAGGATCCGTTACCGGATAGGGGTCCGTTCCTTCATGCTGCCTTAGAGGCAGCAGCAGGCTCCTTGGCCTGCTTATCTTTGTTCCAGGTCCAATTGTCTCCAGACCGCCTTGGACTGAGCAAAAATTCCCTCTTGTTTTGCCTTAGAGGAAGTGGATGCCACACCTGCCCTGAAGTTTTAAAAGGCACGAAAATTAGACCTTTTTTGGCCCTTGATTCCTATCCTGAGGAAGGGCATGACCTTTTCCTCCAGTGATATAAGCAATAATCTCCTTCAAACCAGGCCCGAATAGGGTCTGCCCCTTGAAGGGAAGTTAAGTAGCTTATTTATTAAAGTCACGACAGCTGACCATGATATAAGCCATAGCGCTCTGCGCGCCAGTATAGTAAAAAACAGAATTCTTAGCCGTTAGTCTAGTCAAATGAACAAAGGCATCAGAAAACAAAGGAATTGGCTAGCATAAGCTTGTCAAATATATTCATCCAATGGAGTCGCTAACTGTAAAGCCTCATCAAGAGACTCAACCCAGAACGCCGCAGCAGCAGTGACAGAAGCAATGTATGCAAGGGGCTGCAGGATAAAACCCTGTTGAATAAACATTTTTTATCCATTGGATCTAAAAAGCACAACTGTCCTCGTCAGAGGTAGTGGTACGCTTAGCTAGAGTAGAAACTCTTCTCTCCACCTTAAGAACTGTCTGCCAGAAGTCCCGTGGTGGTAGCTATTAGAAAACATTCTTCTAAAAAATAGGAGGGGAAGAGAACGGCACACCTGGTCTATCCCATTCCTTATTAAAACATTTTTTAGTAAACCTCTTTAGGTATTGGAAAAACATCAGTACACACCGGCACTGCATATTATTTATCCAGTCTACACAATTTCTCTGGCCCTGCGATTGTACACATTCATTCAGAGCAGCCAAAGCCTCCCTGAGCAACAAGTGGAGGTTCTCAAGCATAAATTTTAAATGTAGAAATATCAGAATCAGGTTAAATCATCTTCCCTGAGTCAAAAAAAAAAAAAATCACCCACAGACTAAGCATATTGTGAGGTAGTATCACACATGGTTCTTAAAGCGTCTGTATGCTCTGTATCTACCCCCAGAGCTATCTGCTTTCCTTTAATTTCAGGTAGTCTGACTAATACTGCTGCCAGAGTATTATTCACCACCTTTGCCATGTCTTGTAAAATAAACGCTATGGACGCCCTTGATGTACTTGGCGCCATTTGAGCGTGAGTCCCTGAAGCGGGAGTCGAAGGGTCTGACACGTGGGGAGAGTTAATCGGCATAACTTTCCCCTCGACAGAATCCCCTGGTAAAATAAACGCTATGGGTGCCCTTGATGTACTTGGCGCCATTTGAGCGTGAGTCCCTAAAGCGGGAGTCAAAAGGTCTGACACGTGGGGAGAGTTAGTCGGCATAACTACCCCCACAACAGAATCCTCTGGTGATAATGTTTTTAAAGACAAAAAATGATCTTTATTGTTTAACATGAAATCAGTATATCTGGTACACATTCTAAGATGGGGTTCCACCATGGCCTTAAAACATAATGAACACAGAGCTTCCTCTATGTCAGACATGTTAGAACAGACTAATAATGAGACTAATAAGCTTGGAAAACACTTTAAATCAAGTTAACAAGCAAATATATAAAACGTTACTGTGCCTTTAAGAGAAACAAATTTTGTCAAAATTTGAAAAACAGTGAAAAAAGGCAGTAAAACAAACGAAATTTTTACAGTACATGTAATAAGGTAACAGAGCATTGCACCCACTTGCAAATGGATGATTAACCCCTTAATGCAAAAAACAGATAAAAAAAACGACATAGACGTTTTTTAAAAACAGACACAACAAAACTGCCACAGCAGAGCTGAGGATTACCTTCCCTAAAAACGATTTTGGAAGTCTTTTCAGCCCTTTAGAAATGTCCTGTAGTATTCATGGGACTGCTGAGGGAATCTGGATAATTCATTTTGTAATTTTACCTGCGCAAAAAAGCGCTAAATTAGGCCCCTCCCACTCATATTGCAACAGTGGGAAGCTTCAGTTAACTGTTTCTATGCAAAATTTAAGCCAGCCATGTGGAAAAAACTTAGGCCCCAATAAGTTTTATCACCAAACATATGTTAAAAAACGATTAAACATGCCAGCAAACGTTTTAAAACACATTTTTACAAGAGTATGTATCTCTATTAATAAGCCTGATACCAGTCGCTTTTACTGCCTTTAAGGCTATACCAACATTACAGTGTTATCACCAATGTACGTTAAAAAACGATTAAACATGCCAGCAAACGTTTTAAAACACATTTTTTGTATGTATCTCTATTAATAAGCCTGATACCAGTCGCTATCGCTGCATTTAAGGCTTTACTTACATTACTTCGGTATCAGCAGTATTTTCTTAGTCAATTCCATTCCTAGAAAAATATTTTACTGCACATACCTTATCTGCAGGAAAACCTGCACACCATTCCCCCTCTGAAGTACCTCACTCCTCAGAATGTGTGAGAACAGCAAATGGATCTCAGTTACGTCTGCTAAGATCATAGAAAAACGCAGGCAGATTCTTCTTCCAAATACTGCCTGAGATAAACAGCACACTCCGGTGCCATTTAAAAATAACAAACTTTTGATTGAAGAATAAACTAAGTATAAATCACCACAGACTCTCACGACCTCCTATCTATGTTGAGGCTTGCAAGAGAATGACTGAATATGGCAGTTAGGGGAGGAGCTATATAGCAGCTTTGCTGTGGGTGGACTCTTGCAACTTCCTGTTGGGAAGGAGAATATATTCCATAAGTAATGGATGATCCGTGGACTGGATACACTTAACAAGAGAAAGTAAGAATACACGGAGGAGCGTTTTTTATACATAAAGGTAATGTGTGACATCTCTAATTGGGAACTTTTAAAGGAACCACAAAAAAGAAAAGACTGTGGGTAAACACCTGCTAGGAAAAGCCCTCTAATTAAAGCTTGCAACACTGTGTTTAATAAGACACACGCCACTTTGAAAAACACTCATTACAGACTATCAATACAGAAAAGGCTTATCATTGTTTTTACCATTGGTTCATACTGGTGTATGAAAGCGAACTACTCTTATCAATCTGCAGTGGTTTATTGTTACTGTATCAACCAATGCCTCTACTAGTTTTCACTTTATTGTATGCCCATCATCTAACATATTAGTAACTATTGGAGTCTTTTTAATCAGAATTGTAGTTTTAAATTAGAATTGTAGTTTTTAATGCATTTATAACACCGGTGTTATTAAGTTTTTAGAATCTAATTTTTTAGAACATTACTGTTTAATATTTTAACTGCTACTAATGTCTGTAAGGAATTTTTATTTCTTAGTATGAACTCACTTAATAAATTAACATAATTACATTAATCTGCTTACTATCCCCTTTTTTCATTTTTAAATCAGGATCCATATTTTCTACCTAAAATTTAAGACTTGTGAGGAATCCCTAGTTCCCATTACTAATTTACTCACAACTATATTTAACTATATTTATTTTTATGCACCCCAACTTTTCACTACAACAATAATCATCCCCACCGCACGTATACTATATACACAGAAGATCTACCTGGTGACATAGAGTCACTTTAAACTTATACTGCTCTAACACTAATTTCCCACCTATTTACTCTCACGATTGAATATAATCTTTTGCCCTACATAAACAAGGAGAAATTAGCATGTTTTAACTTTTATTAACACTTTCACTAAGTAGCTTTCTACGCAGCACACATTGTATTATCACTGCAAAGATAGAAGATTATTATACTAATTTATTTTATTATCACACCTTGAACCTCATATTATTGGTATTCTCTATCCCAACTAAAAGATAGAAGATTATTATAATATATTATTTTACTTTATTTTATTTTACCATCACACCTCATATAAGATTTAATATTGGTATTCTCTACCCCAACTAAATATAAATTAATGCAAAGGTCTTAGTTATATACATTTCCAGATTGCGGTTCAGCGCCCCTTCCTACCCCATTATACAGTTTACCCCCTATATTGCCACTCCCGGACCCTGCCGCACCTAAATAAAGTTATTAACCCATAAACCGCCTCTCCCGGAGCCCACCGCAAATCTAATACATTTATTAACCCCTAATCTTCCGCCCCCTATACCGCCGCCACCTACATGAAGTTATTAACCCCTAAACCGCCGCTCCTGGACCCTGCCGCAAATCTAATAAATGTATTAACCCCTAAACCGCCGCTCCCGGACCCCACCGCAAATCTAATAAATTTATTAACCCCTAATCTTCCGTCCCCTATACCGCCACCACCTACATAAAGTTATTAACCCCTAAACTGCCACTCCCAGACCCCGCCGCAAATATAATAAATGTATTAACCCCTAAACCGCCACTCTCGGACCCCGCCACAACTAAATAAAGTGTTTAACCCCCCCTAAACCGCCACTCCCGGAGCCCACCGCCACCTACATTATACTTATTAACCCCTAATCTGCCCCCCCTACACCACCGCCACCTACATTATATTTATTAACCCCTAATCTGCCCCCCTACACCGCCGCCACTATATTAAATGTATTAACCCCTAAACCTAAGTCCAACCCTAACACCCACTAACTTAAATATAATTTAAATAAATCTAAATAAAATATTCATATTTAAAACTAAATACTTACCTATAAGATAAACCCTAAGCTAGCTACAATATAACTAATAGTTACATTGTACCTATCTTAGGATTTATTTTTATTTTACAGGCAACTTTGTATTTATTTTAACTAGGTACAATAGTTATTAAATAGTTATTAACTATTTAATAACTTTCTAGTTAAAATAAATACAAATATACCTGTAAAATAAAACCTAACCTAAGTTACAATTACACCTAACACTACACTCTAATTAAATAAATTACCTAAACAAAATACAATTAATTACAATTAAAAACAATTATCTAAAGTACAAACCCCTAAAACTAATTACACCTAATCTAATCCCCTTAATAAATAAAAAGCCCAACCCTATACTAAATTACAAATAGCCCTTAAAAGGGCCTTTTGCGGGGCATTGCCCCAAAGTATTCAGCTCTTTTACCTGTAAAAAAAAGTACAATACCCCCCCAACATTAAAACCCACCACCCACACACCCAACCCTACTCTAAAACCCCCCAATCTCCCCTTAATAAAACCTAACACTAACCCTTTGAAGATCACCCTACCTTGAAATGTCTTCACCCAACCGGGCCGATGTCCTCAACGAAGCCAGGCGAAGTGGTCCTCCAGACGGGCAGAAGTCTTCATCCAGACGGCATCTTCTTTCTTCATCCATCCTGCGCAGAGCTGCTCCATCTTCAAGACATCCGACGTGGAGCATACTCTTCTAACGACATACTATTGGCTGATTGGAACAGCCAATAGAATGCAAGCTCAATCCTATTGGCTGATTGGATCAGCCAATAGGATTGAACTTCAATCCTATTGGCTGATTGCATCAGCTAATAGGATTTATCAGCCAATCGGAATTCAAGGGATGCCATCTTGGATGACGTCATTTAAAGGACCATTCATTCAGTCGTCGGATGTCGTTAGAAGAGGATGCTCCGCGACGGATGTCTTGAAGATGGAGCCACTCCGCACTGGATGGATGAAGATAGAAGATGCCGTCTGGATGAAGACTTCTGCCCGTCTGGAGGACCTCTTCTGGCCAGCTTGGATGAAGACTTTTGCCCGTCTGGAGGACCACTTCGCCCGGCTTCGTTGAGGACTTCGGCCTGGTTGGGTGAAGACGTTTCAAGGTAGGGTGATCTTCAAGGGGTTAGTATTAAGTTTTATTAAGGGGGGATTGGGTGGGTTTTAGAGTAGGGTTGGGTGTGTGGGTGGTGGGTTTTAATGTTGGGGGGGTATTGTACTTTTTTTTACAGGTAAAAGAGCTGATTACTTTGGGGCAATGCCCCGCAAAAGGCCCTTTTAAGGGCTATTTGTAATTTAGTATAGGGTAGGGCTTTTTTATTATTTTGGGGCGCTTTTTTATTTTATTAGGGGGATTAGATTAGGTGTAATTAGTTTAAAAAAATTGTAATTATTTTCTGTAATTTAGTGTTTTTTTTTGTACTTTAGATAATTGTTTTTTATTTTAATTAACTGTATTTAGTTTAGGTAATTTATTTAATTATAGTGTAGTGTTAGGTGTAATTGTAATTTAGGTTAGGTTTTATTTTACAGGTATATTTGTATTTATTTTAACTAGGAAGTTATTAAATAGTTAATAACTATTTAATAACTATTGTACCTAGTTAAAATAAATACAAAGTTGCCTGTAAAATAAAAATAAATCCTAAAATAGCTACAATGTAACTATTAGTTATATTGTAGCTAGCTTAGGGTTTATTTTATAGGTAAGTATTTAGTTTTAAATAGGAATAATTTATTTAGATTTATTTAAATTATTTTTAAGTTAGGGGGTGTTAGGGTTAGACTTAGGTTTAGGGGTTAATACATTTAATATAGTGGTGACGGTGTAGGGGGGCAGATTATGGGTTAATAAATATAATGTAGGTGGGGCGGTGTAGGGGGCGGTGTAGGGGGCGGAAGATTAGGGGTTAATAAGTATAATGTAGGTGGCGGTGGGCTCTGGAAGCAGCAGTTTAGGGGTTAATACGTTTTATTTAGGTGGCGACGGTGGCGGGACAGCAGATTAGGGATTAATAAGTATATAATTAGGTGGCGGCGGTGTAGGGGGGCAGATTAGGGGTTAATAAATATAATGTAGGTGGCGGTGGGCTCCGGGAGCAGCGGTTTAGGGGTTAAACACTTTATTTAAGTGGCGGCGGGGTCCGGGAGTGGTGGTTTAGGGGTTAATAAGTATAACATAGGTGGTGGCGGTGTAGGGGGCAGCAGATTAGGGGTGTTTAGACTCGGGGTACATGTTAGGGTGTTAGGTGTACACGTTCCCATAGGAATCAATGGGATATCGGGCAGCAGCGAACATGAGCTCTCGCTGCTTTCCGACTCCCATTGATTCCTATGGCATCCGCCGGCTCCAGGGCAGCGGATTGAAAACCAGGTACGCTTGGCTGGATTAGTGCCTAGCATATCTGGTAGTAGTTTGATAACTTCCAAAAGTAGTCAGATAGTGCCGAACTTGTGTTCGGAACATCTGTAGTGACGTAAGCATCGATCTGTGTCGGACTGAGTCCGGCGGATCATATGTTGCGTCACTAAATTCTACTTTTGCCGGTTTGTAGGGCTTGATAACTAAGGCGAATCAGGCTCGCCACAAATACGCTGCAGAATTCCAGCGTATTTGCGGTTGACGGCTTGATAAATAGAGGCCTTAATGTGAGCAGCGTAATGTAAAAAGAGCTTAATGTACCAAAATTCACCAAAACTTCAATCAATTGCCTTGAAACATGGCACAAACTCAGTTTTTCACTTTCCAAACCTATCCTAGAAGTTTCATGGATTTTGGTTTCCCACAAGGCAAATGAGTGACATTAAGCTTGTTTTTTGGGGAGCTTAATGTGGCTTAACCAAAATTGAACTTAGATGTTAACCAATTTCCCCCAAACTGCTCACAATACATTAATCTATCTGTTCAAACATATTCTGAAAATGTAAGGACATTTGATAAAACATAACAAAAGTTATTCACATTTAAGTATTTTTTTACATCCTAAAACATTTTGTAGCCCATTTATCAAGCTCCGTATGTTTCTGTTGTGCCTTCAGGCTCGCCAGAAACACCAGTTATGAAGCAGAGGTCTAAAGACCCCTGCTCCATAACCTGTCTGCCTTCTCTGAGGAAGCGGACAGACATCGCCGCATTTCAACCCGATCGAATATGATCAGGTTGATTGACAGCCCCCTGCTAGCGGCCGCAAATCTGCAGGGGGCAGCGTTGCACCAGCTGTTCACAAGAGCTGCTGGTGCAATGCTGAATGCAGAGAGCGTATTGCTCTCTGCATTTAGCGATGTCTGTCGGACATGATTCGCTGATCGGATCATGTCAGACACATAATAAATAGGCCCATTCATGTGAATGGCTTAACATAAAAAAAGAGCTTAATGTTCCAAAATTTGCCTAAACATCAATCAATTGCCTTGAAACTTGGCACAAACTCAGTTTTTCACTTTCAAAACCTATCCAAGAAGTTTCATGGATTTTGTTTTCCCACAAGGCAAATAAGTGACATTAAGCTTGTTTTTTGGGAGCTTAATGTGGCTTAACGTACAAAATTGAACTTATATGTTAACCAATTTCCCCCAAACTGCTCACAATACATTAATCTATCTATTCAAACATATTCTGAATAATTTAGGACATTTGATAAAACATACCAAAAGTTATTTACATTGAACTATTTTTTTACAATCCTAAAATATTAAGGGGCCAATTTATCAAAGCTTCAACTGATAAAACGTCAAGATCGTCAAATGTTGAAATGTGTGACATAATATACCCTCCCGCAATCTCAATCTGACGCAGATCGATGCTTGCATCATCCCAGATGTTTCAAATACACATTCGACCCTATATGACCCTTTTTCCAATTTACCAAACATTTAGCAGGTACGCTTGTGTCTATTCCAGTGCAGCGTACCTATCATTGAAACCGCCACCCTTGAGGCCGCGGATGCCATAGAAATCAATGGGAGTCTGAAAACACAGAAAGGTTATGTTCGATGCTGCAAGACGATAAAGCATATTAGATAATAAAAGTAAATTAGAAACTTTTTTAAAATTCTATACTCTTTCTAAATCAAACAAAAGTATTGCTTCAATTTAGATGCACTAATAGATATAGGGATAAAAATGAAAGACATTACTGCTTATGGATTATGTTACATTTTTGTCTATTATTACAAAGCAAGAGGACAATATTATTGCTCCAAACTTGGTGCACTAGTAGATATAGCTAACTTCCTTTTTTTATTTTTTTGTTTTTTGGATAAATTTATATGCACCATGTTTAAGGCATGTAATACAAATCCCACTCACCACTTTGCACCAAATTTGATGCAACACTTTTCGCACCAAATATGATGCAATAGTCCTAGACAACCCAAACACTAGTGAATTTTTCCACCACTTTTGATTGGGATATGCATAATCACATGATTTATGACATCAGCCAATCAAATTTAAATATACATTGAATAGTATCACTAACAAATAAAATTGCTCGATACTTGTATCATTGATCACCCATCAGAACTTGTAAGTGCTATCTGTTACATTGTGTATTATACTTTGAAAGTATGTATATGTGTAATTAATATTAAAGATAAACATTGATGCTGACATTAGGACACACAATGTAATATTTTAGACAATGATTTTAAAATTGGAATGATGTTTGATTCAATATAATCTTAAGCTGATAGCTCAAAGGGATAGCCCACCTAACATTAAGATGTCATAATTCAGATACAGCAGAAATTAAAATCACCTCTTTACTGTCATGCTATTTTTAGTGTATTTCTTACTTCTCTTGAATTTCATTTTCATTAAGAAATGACATAATATATGCCAGTCGATTTTATAACACCTGTGCAGGGGTAGTTTTTAAAACTAGATTGCAATCCAGAGGGGTTTCACAGGTACAGAAAGAAAACTGGCCCAGCTCTTAAAATACCCATTGATTGTAAATAAATACATATGATACCCTGATGACATGTTATATTCACAATTATTCCTGCTCAGAATAATAATACATTTACACTATATACATATATTGGTATAAATAAACACAGAGACATGAAAGACAACATTGTTTAGAACAAAAAAAAGGAATTCAGGGACATGTAAATATGTTTGCAAACGATTTCTGACATAACACACATATATATATATACAGTAAATATATATATATATATATATATACACACACAAGTATGTGCAAAGATATATGTACAAATTCTAGCATTAATAATCATTTATAAAAAAAATAACATGAGATAAAAGCATATCATGACTTCTAGAAATACAAATGCACATTAATTTATGTAAAAGTATCATATAACAAATTAATATAAAAATAACTTTCTATGAGATATTGTTTGTTGAGGTATAAATCAAGCTATTTCTTGGACATTAACAGCTGAGAAATAAAAGATTAGCTTTAGAGAAATGTGCTTGTTCGTGGACAGTAATGAAATAGTATAAATAAAGTTGGGAAAAACCTAAATAACCGCAACATCGATGACTGTTAGTTAACAACAGTCCAATGCTCATCGCACCGTACTTGACGCACATGTTTTTGATGTGTTTTTTTTTTTTTATAAATAAGGGCATTGTATGTGGATCCGCGGCTGCAATGTCTGGCGAGCATATTGACGCCTGCGAATGCACCGAGATTGACGCTTTGAAAAATAAGCCCATATGTTTTACGATTGTAAAAAAACTATTAA
The DNA here is from genome assembly GCF_027579735.1 of Bombina bombina. Taxonomy (NCBI): domain Eukaryota; kingdom Metazoa; phylum Chordata; class Amphibia; order Anura; family Bombinatoridae; genus Bombina; species Bombina bombina. The sequence goes on along the minus strand of NC_069501.1, from coordinate 1,185,172,541 downwards.
ATGTAAATAACTTTTGGTATGTTTTATCAAATGTCCTGATAATTTTAGAATATGTTTGAATAGATAGATTAATGTATTGTGGGACGTTTGGGGGAAATTGGTTAACATCTAAGTTAAATTTTGTACGTTAAGCCACATTAAGCTTCCCAAAAAGCAAGATTAATGCCACTCATGTGCCTTGTGGGAAACTAAAATCCATGAAATTTCTAGGAAAGGTTTGGAAAGTGACAAACTGAGTTTGTGCCAAGTTTCAAGGCAATTGATTGATGTTTAGGTGAATTTTGATATATTAAGCTCTTTTTTACATTAAGCTACTCACATTAAAAGTTTTAGGATTGTAAAAAAATAGTTAATTGTGAATAACTTTTGGTATATTTTATCAAATGTCCTGAAATTTTCAGAATATGTTTGAATAGATAGATTAATGTATTGTAATAAGTTTGAGAGAAATTAGGTAACATGTAAGTTCAATTTTGTACGTTAAGCCACATTAAGCTCCCCAAAAAACAAGCTTAATGTCACTCATTTGCCTTGTGGGAAACCAAATACCATGAAACTTCTAGGTTTCATAGGTTTGGAAAATGACAAACTGAGTTTGTGCCAAGTTTCAAGGCAATTGATTGATGTTTAGGTGAATTTTAGTACGTTAAGCTCTTTTTACATTAAAGGGACACTGAACCCAAATTTGTTCATTTGTAATTCAGAAAGAGCATGCAATTTTAAGCAACTTTCTAATTTACTCCTATTATCAATTTTTCTTCGTTCTCTTGCTATCATTATTTGAAAAAGAAGGCATCTAAGCTTTTTTTGGTTTCAGTACTCTGGACAGCACTTTTTTATTGGCGGATGAATTTATCCACCAATCAGCAAGGACAACCCAGGTTGTTCACCAAAAATGGGCCGGCATCTAAACTTACATTCTTGCATTTCAAATAAAGATACCAAAAGAATGAAGAAAATTTGATAATAGGAGTAAATTCGAAATTTGCTTAAAATTTCATGCTCAATCTGAATCACAAAATTAAATTTTTGGGTACAGTGTCCCTTTAAGCTGCTCACATTAAATGTTTTAGGATTGTAAAAAAATAGTTAAATGTAAATAACTTTTGGTATGTTTCATCAAATGTCCTGAAATGTTCAGAATATGTTTGAATAAATAGATTAATGTATTGTTGGAAGTTTGGGGGAAATTGGTTAAGATTTAAGTTCAATTTTGTACATTAAACCACATTAAGCTCCCCCCAAAAAACAAGCTTAATGTCACTCATTTGCCTTGTGGGAAACCAAATACCATGAAACTTCTAGGATAGGTTTAGAAAGTGACAAACTGAGTTTGTGTCAAGTTTCAAGGTGATTGATTGATGTTTAGGTGAATTTTGGTACATTAAGCTCTTTTTACATTAAGCTGCTCACATTAAATGTTTTAGGATTGTAAAAAAATAGTTAAATGGAAATAATTTTTGGTATCTTTTATAAAATGTCCTGAAATTTTCAGAATATGTTTGAATAGATAGATTAATGTATTGTGATAAGTTTGGGGGAAAATGGTTCACATCTAAGTTCAATTTTGTATGTTAAGCCACATTAAGCTCCCCAAAAAACAAGCTTAATGTCACTCATTTGCCTTGTGGAAAACCAAAATCCATGAAACTTCTAGGATAGGCTTGGATAGTGGAAATCTTGGGTTGTGCAAAATTATGCAGCAATTGATTAACATTTGGCCACTTTTTTACTAATTAAGCCACATTAAGCTCCCCAAATAACAAGATTAATGTCACTCATTTGCCTTGTGGGAAACCAAAATCCATGAAACTTCTAGGATAGGTTTGGAAAGTGAAAAACTGAGTTTGTACCAAGTTTCATGGCAATTGATTGAAGTTGTGGTGAATTTTGGTACATTAAGCTCTTTTTACATTAAGCTGCTCACATTAAGGCCCCTATTTATTAAAGGTCTTGCGGACCTAATCTGACAATGCGGATCAGGTCCGCAAGACCTTGCTAAATGCGGAGAGCAATACGCTCTCCGCATTTAACATTGCACCAGCAGCTCAAATGCAAATAACTTTTGGTATGTTTTATCAAATTTCCAGTTTTTTTCAGAATATGTTTGAATAGATAAATTAACGTATTGTGAGAAGTTTGGGGGAAATTGGTTAATATCTAAGTTCAATTTTGTATGTTAAGACACATTAAACTCCCCAAAAAACAAGCTTAATGTCATTTGCCTTGTGGGAAACCAAATACCATGAAACTTCTAGGATAGGTTTGGAAAATGACAAACTGAGTTTGTGCAAAGTTTCAAGGTCATTGATTGATGCTTAGGTGAATTTTGATACATTAAGCTCTTTTTACATTAAGCTGCTCACATTGGGGCCTCTAGTTATCAACGTGTCTACTTACCTGCCTTCGCCGGCCCAAAACGCCCGCCTAAGCTCGCCTACCATTGCCGCCGCGGACCTGAAAATCTCGCCAAAGTTATCAATAAATCTGTCAAAAAGCCGTGCACCAAGTACGGGGCGATGAGCAGCGGACTGTGATAGTTATCACTCATCCGATCTCGCTGCTCTTCGGCTTTTTGACAGCTTGATTGACAAGCTGTCACTAAGCACCCGCACTAAACTACACTGTTCTACCCCCTATACCGGCGCCTCCGGAGCCCCCCGCAACTAAATAAAGTTATTAACCCCTAAACCGCCGCTCCTAGACCCCGCCGCAACTATAATAAATGTATTAACCCCTAAACCACCGCTCCCGGAGCCCACCGCCACCTACATTATACCTAGTAACCCCTATCCTGCCCACCCTATACTGCCGCTACCTATAATAAATTTATTAACCCCTATCCTGCCGATCCTGGACCCCGCCATAACTAAATAAATTGTTTAACCCCTAAACCGCCGCTCCCGGACCCCGCCGCCACCTATATTAAACTTATTAACCCCTATCCTGCCCCCCTAAACCATCGCCACCTATAATAAATTTATTAACCCCTATCCTGCCCCCCCTACACCGCCGTCACTATAATAAAATTATTAACCCCTAAACCTTAGTCTAACCCTAACCCTAACACCCCCCTAACTTAAATATTAATTAAATACATCTAAATAAATTTAACTCTTATTAAATTAATTATTCCTATTTAAAACTAAATACTTACCATTAAAATAAACCCTAATATAGCTACAATATTAATAATAATTTTATTGTAGCTATCTTAGGATTTATTTTTATTTTACAGGCAAATTTCAATTTATTTTAACTAGGTACAATAGCTATTAAATAGTTATTAACTATTTAATAGCTACCTAGTTAAAATAAAGAGAAATTAACCTGTAAAATAAAAACTAACCTAAGTTACAATTACACCTAACACTACACTTTACTACTTAAATAAATTATTCCTATTTAAAACTAAATACTTACCTGTAAATTAAACCCTAAGATAGCTACAATGTAATTAATAATTACATTGCAGTTATTTTAGGATTTATATTTATTTTACAGGTAACTTTTATTTATTTTAACTAGGTACAATAGTTATTAAATAGTTATTAACTATTTAATAACTACCTAGCTAAAAGAAATACAAAATTACCTGTAAAATAAATCCTAACCTAAGTTACAATTAAACCTAACACTACACTATCATTAAATTAATTAAATAAATTACCTACAAATAACTACAATTAAATACAATTAAATAAACTAACTAAAGTACAAAAAAAAGCTAAGTTATAAAAAAATAAGTTACAAACATTTCAAAAATATTACAACAATTTTAAGCTACTTACACCTAATCTAAGCCCCTAATAAAATAACAAAGCCCCCCAAAATAAAAAAATGCCCACATACCTCTACTCTAACCCAAACCCCCCCTTAAATAAACCTAACACTACCCCTCTGAAGATCATCCTACCTTTAGCCGACTTCAGCCAGCCGACCACCGATGGAACCGAAGAGGAGATCCGGAGCGGCAGAAGTCATCATCCAAGGGGCGCTGAAGAAGTCTTCCAGTCGATTGAAGTCATCATCCAGGTGGTGTCTTCAATCTTCATCCATCCAGAGCGTTGCCATCTTCAGACGAGCCTACGCAGAGCCATCTTCTTCCACCGAAGACTGAACGACGAATGACGGTTACTTTAAGTGACATCATCCAAGATGGCGTCCCTCGAATTCCGATTGGCTGATAGGATTCTATCAGCCAATCGGAATTAAGGTAGGAAAAATCTGCCAATCAGCCAAAAATCTGCCAATCAGCCAATCAGATTGAGCTTGCATTCTATTGGCTGTCCCGATCAGCCAATAGAATGCAAGCTCAATCTGATTGGCTGATTCAATCAGCCAATCAGATTTTTCCTACCTTAATTCCGATTGGCTGATAGAATCCTATCAGCCAATCGGAATTCGAGGGACGCCATCTTGGATGACGTCACTTAAAGGAAGCGTCATTCGTCGTTCAGTCATCGGCGGAAGATGATGGCTCCGCGTAGGCTCGTCTGAAGATGGCTCCGCTCCGGATGGATGAAGATTGAAGACGCCGCCTGGATGATGACTTCAATCGGATGGAAGACTTCTTCAGCACCCCTTGGATGATGACTTCTGCCGCTCCGGATCTCCTCTTCGGTTCCATCGGTGGTCGGCTGGCTGAAGACGGCTAAAGGTAGGATGATCTTCAGGGGGGTAGTGTTAGGTTTATTTAAGGGGGGTTTGGGTTACAGTAGGGGTCTCTGGGTGGTGGGTTGTAATGTTGGGAGGGTTGTATTTTTATTTTACAGGCAAAAGAGCTGTTTTCTTTGGGGCATGCCCCGCAAAAGGCCCTTTTATTAGCTGGTAAGGTAATAGAGCTGGTAACTTTTTAATGTAGAATAGAGTAGGGCATTTTTTTATTTTGGGGGGCTTTGTTATTTTATTAGGGGGCTTAGATTAGGTGTAAGTAGCTTAAAATTGTAATATTTTTGAAATGTTTGTAACTTATTTTTTTTATTTTTTGTAACAGCTTTTTCTTGTACTTTAGTTAATTTAATTGTAGTTATTTGTAGGTAATTTATTTAATTAATTTAATGATAGTGTAGTGTTAGGTTTAATTGTAACTTAGGTTAGGATTTATTTTACAGGTCATTTTGCATTTCTTTTAGCTAGGTAGTTATTAAATAGTTAATAACTATTTAATAACTATTCTAACTAGCTAAAATAAATAAAAAGTTACCTGTAAAATAAATATAAATCCTAAAATAGCTACAATGTAATTATTAATTACATTGTAGCTATCTTAGGCCTAGATTTAGAGTTGGGCGGTAGCCGTCAAAACCAGCGTTAGAGGCTCCTAACGCTGGTTTTTACCGCCCTCTGGTATTTGGAGTCAGTCATTAAAGGGTCTAATGCTCACTTTTCAGCTGCGACTTTTCCATACCGCAGATCCCCTTACGTCAATTGCGTATCCTATCTTTTCAATGGGATCTTTCTAACGCCGGTATTTAGAGTCGTGGCTGAAGTGAGCGTTAGAAATCTAACGACAAAACTCCAGCCGCAGAAAAAAGTCAGTAGTTAAGAGCTTTCTGGGCTAACGCCGGTTTATAGAGCTCTTGACTACTGTGCTCTAAAGTACACTAACACCCATAAACTACCTATGTACCCTTAAACCGAGGTCCCCCCACATCGCCGCCACTCTATTAAATTTTTAACCCCTAATCTGCCGACCGCCACCTACGTTATACTTATGTACCCCTAATCTGCTGCCCCTAACAACGCCGACCCCTATATTATATTTATTAACCCCTAACCTGCCCCCCACAACGTCGCCACCAGCTACCTACAATAATTAACCCCTAATCTGCCGACCGCAAAGCGCCGTTACCTACGTTATCCTTATGTACCCCTAATCTGCTGCCCCTAACACCGCCGACCCCTATATTATATTTATTAACCCCTAATCTGCCCCCCTCAACGTCGCCTCCACCTGCCTACACTTATTAACCCCTAATCTGCCAAGCGGACCGCACCGCTACTATAATAAAGTTATTAACCCCTAATCAGCCTCACTCCCGCCTCAATAACCCTATAATAAATAGTATTAACCCCTAATCTGCCCTCCCTAACATCGCAGACACCTAACTTCAATCATTAACCCCTAATCTGCCGACCGAATCTCGCCGCTACTGTAATAAATGGATTAACCCCTAAAGCTAAGTCTAACCCTAACACCCCCCTAAGTTAAATATAATTTAAATCTAACTAAATAAATTAACTCTTATTAAATAAATTATTCCTATTTAAAGCTAAATACTTACCTGTAAAATAAACCCTAATATAGCTACAATATAAATTATAATTATATTATAGCTATTTTAGGATTTATATTTATTTTACAGGTAACTTTGTATTTATTTTAACCAGGTACAATAGCTATTAAATAGTTAAGAACTATTTAATTGCTAAAATAGTTAAAATAATTACAAAATTACCTGTAAACTAAATCCTAACCTAAGTTACAATTAATCCTAACACTACACTATCAATAAATTAATTAAATAAAATACCTACAATTACCTACAATTAAACCTAACACTACACTATCAATACATTAATTAAATACAATACCTACAAATAAATACAATGAAATAAACTAACTAAAGTACAAAAAAATAAAAAAGAACTAAGTTACAAAAAATAAAAAAATATTTACAAACATCAGAAAAATATTACAACAATTTTAAACTAATTACACCTTCTCTAAGCCCCCTAATAAAATAACAAAGCCCCCCAAAATAAAAAATGCCCTACCCTATTCTAAATTAAAAAAGTTCAAAGCTCTTTTACCTTACCAGCCCTGAACAGGGCCCTTTGCGGGGCATGCCCCAAGAAATTCAGCTCTTTTGCCTGTAAAAAAACACATACAATACCCCCCCAACATTACAACCCACCAACCCTAATCTAACCCAAACCCCCCTTAAATAAACCTAACACTAAGCCCCTGAAGATCTTCCTACCTTATCTTCACCTCACCGGGTATCACCGATCGGTCCTGGCTCCAAAATCTTCATCCAACCCAAGCGGGGGCTGGCGATCCATAATCCTGCAGCTGAAGAGGTCCAGAAGAGGCTCCAAAGTCTTCATCCTATCCGGGAAGAAGAGGCGATCCAGACCGGCAACCATCTTGATCCAAGCGGCATCTTCTATCTTCATCCGATGAGGAACAGCTCCATCGTGAAGACCTCCAGCGCGGATCAATCTTCTTCCGATGATGTCCAACTGAAGAATGACGGTTCCTTTAAGGGACGTCATCCAAAATGGCGTCCCTCGAATTCCAATTGGCTGATAGGATTCTATCAGCCAATCGGAATTAAAGTAGGAAAATTCTGATTGGCTGATGGAATCAGCCAATCAGAATCAAGTTCAATCCGATTGGCTTATCCGATCAGCCAATCAGATTGAGCTCGCATTCTATTGGCTGATCGGAACAGCCAATAGAATGCAAGCTCAATCTGATTGGCTGATCGAATCAGCCAATCGAATTGAACTTGATTCTGATTGGCTGATTCCATCAGCCAATCAGAATTTTCCTACCTTAATTCCGATTGGCTGATAGAATCCTATCAGCCAATCGGAATTCGAGGGACGCCATCTTGGATGACGTCCCTTAAAGGAACCATCATTCTTCAGTTGGACGTCGTCGGAAGAAGATTGATCCGCGCTGGAGGTCTTCACGATGGAGCCGTTCCTCATTGGATGAAGATAGAAGATGCCGCTTGGATCAAGATGGTTGCCTGTCTGGATCGCCTCTTCTTCCCGGATAGGATAAAGACTTTGGAGCCTCTTCTGGACCTCTTCAGCTGCAGGATTATGGATCGCCAGCCCCCGCTTGGCTTGGATGAAGATTTTGGAGCCAGGACCGATCGGTGATTAGTGTTAGATTTATTTAAGGGGGGTTTGGGTTAGTTTAGGGGTATGTGGGTGGTGGGTTGTAATGTTGGGGGGGGGTATTTATGTGTTTTTTTACAGGCAAAAGAGCTGAATTTCTTGGGGCATGCCCCGCAAAGGGCCCTGTTCAGGGCTGGTAAGGTAAAAGAGCTTTGAACTTTTTTCATTTAGAATAGGGTAGGGCATTTTTTTTATTTTGGGCGGCTTTTTTATTTTATTAGGGGGCTTAGAGTAGGTGTAATTAGTTTAAAATTGTTGTAATATTTTTCTGATGTTTGTAAATATTTTTTTATTTTTTGTAACTTAGTTCTTTTTTATTTTTTGTACTTTAGTTAGTTTATTTCATTGTATTTATTTGTAGGTATTTTATTTAATTAATTTATTGATAGTGTAGTGTTAGGTTTAATTGTAACTTAGGTTAGGATTTATTTTACTGGTAATTTTGTAATTATTTTAACTATTTTAGCTATTAAATAGTTCTTAACTATTTAATAGCTATTGTACCTGGTTAAAATAAATACAAAGTTACCTTTAAAATAAATATAAATCCTAAAATAGCTATAATATAATTATAATTTATATTGTAGCTATATTAGGGTTTATTTTACAGGTAAGTATTTAGCTTTAAATAGGAATAATTTATTTAATAAGAGTTAATTTATTTTGTTAGATTTAAATTATATTTAACTTAGGGGGGTGTTAGGGTTAGGGTTAGACTTAGCTTTAGGGGTTAATCCATTTATTACAGTAGCGGCGAGATTCGGTCGGCAGATTAGGGGTTAATAATTGAAGTTAGGTGTCGGCAATGTTAGGGAGGGCAGATTAGGGGTTAATACTATTTATTATAGGGTTATTGAGGCGGGAGTGAGGTGGATTAAGGGCTAATACATTTATTATAGTAGCGCTCAGGTCCGGTCGGCAGATTAGGGGTTAATAAGTGTAGGCAGGTGGAGGTGACATTTTGGGGGCAGATTAGGGGTTAATAAATATAATATAGGGGTCGGCGGTGTTAGGGGCAGCAGATTAGGGGTACATAGGGATAATTTAAGTAGCGGCGGTTTACGGAGCAGCAGATTAGGGGTTAAAAAAATATGCAAGTGTCAGCGATAGTGGGGGCAGCAGAATAGGGGTTAATAAGTGTAAGGTTAGGGCTGTTTAGACTCGGGGTACATGTTAGAGTGTTAGGTGCAGACGTAGGAAGTGTTTCCCCATAGCAAAACAACGCAGCTTTTTTGCAGGTGTTAGGTTTTTTTTCAGCTCAAACAGCCCCATTGTTTTCTATGGGGGAATCGTGCACAAGCACGTTTTTGAAGCTGGCCGCGTCCGTAAGCACCGCTGATATCGAGAGTTGAAGTTGCGTTAAATATGCTCTACGCTACTTTTTTGGAGCCTAACGCAGCCATTCTGTGAACTCTAAATACCAGCGGTATTTAAAAGGTGCGGCCAGAAAAAAGCCAGCGTAGCTAACGCACCCCTTTGGCCGCAAAACTCTAAATCTAGGCGTTAGGGTTTATTTTACAGGTAAGTATTTAGTTTTAAATAGGAATAATTTATTTAAGTATAGTGTAGTGTTAGGTGTAATTGTAACTTAGGTTAGTTTTTATTTTACAGGTTAATTTCTCTTTATTTTAACTAGGTAGCTATTAAATAGTTAATAACTATTTAATAGCTATTGTACCTAGTTAAAATAAATTGAAATTTGCCTGTAAAATAAAAATAAATCCTAAAATAGCTACAATATAATTATTATTTATATTGTAGCTATATTAGGGTTTATTTTAAAGCTAAGTATTTAGTTTAAAATAGGATTAATTTAGTTAATAAGAGTTATAATACTTAGATTTTTTAAATTAATATTTAAGTTAGGGGGGTGTTAGGGTTAGGGTTAGACTTAGGTTTAGGGTTTTAATAATTTCATTATAGTTGCGGCGGTGTAGGGGGGGCAGGATAGGGGTTAATAAATTTATTATAGGTTGTGGCGGTGTAGGGGGGGCAGGATAGGGGTTAATAAATGTATTATAGGTGGCGACGGTGTAGGGGGGGCAGATTAGGGGTTAATAAGTTTAATATAGTTGGCGGCGGGGTCCAGGAGTGGCGGTTTAGGGGTTAATACATTTATTATAGTTGCGGCGGTGTCCGGGAGTGGCGGTTTAGGATTAATAACTTTATTTAGTTGCGGCGGTGTAGGGGAGACAGATTATGGGTTAATATGTATAATGTAGCTTGCGGTGGGCTCCGGGAGCGGCGGTTTAGGGGGTAATAAATGTATTTAGTTACGGCATTGTAGGGGGGGCAGATTAGGGGTGTTTAGACTTGGGGTACTGTCAGTATATTTATAAAAATCATAGCAGTATTCTCCAAACAATGTGTGAGTATATGGCAGGGAATATATTTAACAATCTTTCTTTAGACTGAACCCACAATCAATATACTTCTACTAAGACAACAAAATTAATATAAATACCTGAATTCTTTATTATTAGTAAATATTTATGAACATATTTAAATGTGTATATTTGTGAGAATTAGAATATGATTCGACACTATATGCGTTTAAAACTATTCAAATAAAATATGCTATGCAAAGCTCATGCAATTTTACCTTTAAAACCAGCCTTTCATTCAGAGCTGCATTTAAAATATTACAATGAGATCTAAAATAGCAGCTACAAACATACAGCAATATGATTTACAGTTTAATTTTACCCTGTTAATACAATGAGGTTCCAAAATCTTTAACAGCTCAATACCCAAGCAACACAATTCTAATAGTGCTAATTTAAACAATAGGACAATCTATACTTCTATTAAAACATCAGAAATTGTATATATTATTTATGTAAAAACCCAATTCTGAGTTATAACTCTATAGTTGTATAGATAAAACAATTTAGCATCAAGTATATGTATTTAACAATATACAGACTGAATATAAATTACAATATAAACTGCTTCCTTTAAGTCTCTCAACTATACTTTAAACTACAGCTATTATGCATATATCTGTGTTAAAATATTAATTGCAACCCACTTTCTTTTTATATATATACGTTACCAAAATGACCAGAATTGATAGTTCAGTTACCAAGGATTCCTTGTTTCATCTCAGAAAATAGATAAGTAAATTTTGCAATCACTGAGACAAGGGTAGATCAGCTTGCTCAGAATGAATGTATTTTGAACGCCCAGCAGTAGATCATTCAAGTCAGCGAAATCTCTGTGTGTCAGCAAAATCTGTGTGTTTGTTCTCCCTGCTGCATTTACTTAAATAAGTTTTTCACTCATTTATGAAAGCATGGGAGTGGCCCTACGAGATCTGACCATCCCATTGGTTAGGTGGGATGTCTATTTGGATTGGCCCTCGGTCACCATGGAAACACATCCTTTTTTTTTTTTTGAACAGCTAAATCCTTTAACTGCTTTACCGGTATTGGCCCTTAGGTGGCAGCAGACATACAACATAGCAATGCATTTAAAGACATCTCTGAACATTTAAATTTTTTCTTTAAAATGTGTAATAACTGCCATAATTCCCTCATATTAATAAGTTCACAATATCAATCTCAGATGGGTATGATCACATTACCTCTCTGGTCATTTTGATATGAAACATGTGTCTAACATTATTTATATTGAATAATTTATATTGCTAACTATTCAATTTTTCCTATTAAACATATTATAATTTACTGTATTAGTAAATTTCTCTTGTTAGCATTTATATTTCATTTAGCCTAACAGAAAATTTATATTTCAATATCAGATATTTCATAGTCATATCACATCAAAGTAACTTCCATATATCCATCTCACTATATTTCAAGAGATGTATTTAAAACTTTATAAACATTTATTGCACATTCATATGATATGACTTATTTCATCCCATGTATCGTCCTGTATGTGTCATCTTTTAGTTCCATCTGGAAAACAGGAAAGCATGTTATATATACATATAATTCAAATATGGTATTATTAAAATTGTTATTTAATCTATAATAATTCTGAATTTATTTCCTGTATAAATATCCCATGCAGCAATTATCTATCTAATATAATATATTTCATTTCAACATATATATACATATATGGGTTATTTGAATAATTTCAAACATATCTGAAACTATTGGCCTCATTCCCTTTGTAAAATGTATTTAATTTTACTTATGCTACGTGGATTGTAAATGCTAATCTCTCTGCTCTCAGTAAATTTCAAAGTTACACCATAGCACATGTCTGTTGGCTAAGGCCTTCACTGCCCCACCCACATAGCATGGGGTCAATCCATGAGTAGTTGTAAAAGTCACAATACAACATATTTTCTGTTTAGCTAGCAATGCAGACGTGTATTTGATGTTTAGGGGTAATTAACACCTATGTGCATAAAAACTGTTTCCCTATGATTTTGACCAGCTTCAAGAGGGTATTCCAGACACCTCGTCCTCACTCATAGCATGGGGTACAGAGTGCTATGAAATTTGCACTTCCTAATTAAGAAGCAAATGTTTCAGTGTCATGTTCACACTTTAGCTAGGAATGTCTCTTTTAAAGTAATCTTTATGAGTTTCCCGTGTAATTGGAAAAAGTGGGGGAGAATTAAACATGATTGTCTTTTTGAATGAAATGAATCTTTTTCTACTGACCAGCCAAACATCTGAATAAATATATATATATTTATTAACCGTAAAATATATGATTAAAATATATATATTTATTAACCTTACATATACCTTGACAGTACATGTTAGGGTGTTAGGTGCAGACATTTCCCATAGGAATCAATGGGATGTCGGGCAGCAGCGAACATGAACTTTTGCTATGGTCAGACTCCCATTGATTCCTATGGGATCCGCCGCCTCCAGGGCAGCGGTTTGAAAACCAGGTACGCTGGGCCAGAAAAGTGCTGAGCGTACCTGCTAGTCATTTGATAACTAGCAAAAGTAGTCAGATTGTGTCGAACTTGTGTGCGGAACATCTGGAGTGACGTAAGAATCGATCTGTGTCGGACAGAGTCCGGCGGATTGAAGCTTACGTCACAAAATTCTACTTTTGCCGGAGTAAAGGGCTTGATAACTTAGCGAATAAGCCTCGCCACAAATACGCTGCGGAATTCCAGCGTATTTGAGGTTGACGACTTGACAACTAGAGGCCTAAATGTTTTAGGATTGTAAAAAAATAGTTAAATTGGAATAACTTTTGGTATCTTTTATCAAATGTCCTGAATTTTTAGAATATGTTTAAATACATAGATTAATGTATTGTGATAAGTTTGGGGAAAATTGGTTAACATCTAAGTTCAATTTTGTACGTTAAGCCACATTAAGCTCCCAAAAAACAAGCTTAATGTCACTCATTTGCCTTGTGGAAAACCAAAATCCATGAAACTTCTAGGATAGCCGTGGATAGTGGAAATCTTGGGTTGTGCAAAATTATGCAGCAATTGATTAACATTTGGCCACTTTTTTACTCATTAAGCCACATTAAGCTCCCCAAAAAACAAGCTTAATGTCACTCATTTGCCTTGTGGGAAACCAAAATCCATGAAACTTCTAGGATAGGTTTGGAAAATGACAAACTGAGTTTGTGCCAAGTTTCAAGGCAATTAATTGATGTTAGGTGAATTTTGGTACATTAAGCTCTTTTTACATTAAGCTGCTCACATTAAATGTTATAGGATATAAAAAAAATAGTTAAATGTAAATAACTTTTGGTATGTTTTATCAAATGTCCTTAAATGTTCAGAATATGTTTGAATAAATATATTAATGTATTGTGGGAAGTTTGGGGGAAATTGATTAACATCTAAGTTCAATTTTGTACGTTAAGTCACATTAAGCTCCCCAAAAAACAAGCTTAATGTCACTAATTTGCCTTTTGGGAAACCAAAATCCATGAAACTTCTAGGATAGGCTTGGATAGTGGAAATCTTGGTTTGTGCAAAATTATGCAGCAATTGATTAACATTTGGCCACTTTTTTACTCATTAAGCTACATTAAGCCATTTTCACATTAAATGTTTTAGGTTGTCCCGAAAGATATTAAATTAGATCTAGACATTAAATCATTTTTGATCTATAAAAATTACAAGAGAATTCCAAAAGGCCTTAGAGTCAGAAAATATCCCTCTTTCACTACTCATGATACAGAATTTTTTACAAAGTGGAATAACATAGGCCTAGATTTAGAGTTTTGTCGGTAACGACCCGCGTAGCTAACGCTGGCTTTTTTCTGGCCGCACCATTTAAATACCTCTGGTATTGAGAGTTCACAGAATGGCTGCGTTAGGCTCCAAAAAGGGAGCGTACAGGCATATTTACCGCCACTGCAACTCTCGATACCAGAGTTGCTTACGGACGCGGCCAGCTTCAAAAACGTGCTCGTGCACGATTCCCCCATAGAAAACAATGGGGCTGTTTGAGCTGAAAAAAAACCTAACACCTGCAAAAAAGCCGCGTTCAGCTCCTAACGCAGCCCCATTGTTGTCTATGGGGAAACACTTCCTACATCTGCACCTAACACTCTAACATGTACCCCGAGTCTAACCTTACACTTATTAACCCCTATTCTGCCGCCCCCACTATCGCTGACCCCTGCATATTATTTTTAACCCCTAATCTGCCGCTCCGTAAACCGCCGCTACTTACATTATCCCTATGTACCCCTAATATGCTGCCCCTAACACCGCCGACCCCTATATTATATTTATTAACCCCTAATCTGCCCCCCACAACGTCGCCTCCACCTGCCTACACTTATTAACCCCTAATCTGCCGAGCGGACCGCACCGCTATTATAATAAAGTTATTAACCCCTAATCCGCCTCACTAACCCTATAATAAATAGTATTAACCCCTAATCTGCCCTCCCTAACATCGCCGACACCTAACTTCAAACATTAACCCCTAATCTGCCGACTGGAGCTCACTGCTATTCTAATAAATGTATTAACCCCAAAAGCTAAGTCTAACCCTAACACTAACACCCCCCTAAATTAAATATAATTTAAATCTAACGAAATTAATTAACTCTTATTAAATTAATTATTCCTATTTAAAGCTAAATACTTACCTGTAAAATAAACCCTAATATAGCTACAACATAAATTATAATTATATTATAGCTATTTTAGGATTTATATTTAGTTTACAGGTAACTTTGTATTTATTTTAACCAGGTACAATAGCTATTAAATAGTTAAGAACTATTTAATAGCTAAAATAGTTAAAATAATTACAAAATTACCTGTAAAATAAATCCTAACCTAAGTTACAATTAAACCTAACACTACACTATCAATAAATTAATTAAATATAATACCTACAATTACCTACAATTAAACCTAACACTACACTATCAATAAATTAATTAAATACAATATCTACAAATAAATACAATGAAATAAACTAACTAAAGTACAAAAAATAAAAAAGAACTAAGTTACAAAAAATAAAAAAATATTTACAAACATCAGAAAAATATTACAACAATTTTAAACTAATTACACCTACTCTAAGCCGCCTAATAAAATAACAAAGACCCCCAAAATAAAAAAAATGCCCTACCCTATTCTAAATTACTAAAGTTCAAAGCTATTTTACCTTACCAGCCCTGAACAGGGCCCTTTGCGGGGCATGCCCCAAAGAATTCAGCTCTTTTGCCTGTAAAAAAAACACATACAATACCCCTCCAACATTACAACCCACCACCCACATACCCCTAATCTAACCCAAACCCCCCTTAAATAAACCTACCTTCCTACCTTATTTTCACCATACCAGGTTCACCGATCGATCCAGAAGAGCTCCTCCGATATCTTGATCCAAGCCCAAGCGGGGGGCTGAAGATGTCCATGATCCGGCTGAAGTCTTCATCCAAGCGGGAGCTGAAGAGGTCCATGATCCGGCTGAAGTCTTCTATCAACGGCATCTTCAATCTTCTTTCTTCCGGATCCATGTTCATCTTGCAGACCTCCGACGCGGAACATCCTGCTGGCCCGACGGACTACCGACAAATGAAGGCTCCTTTAAGGGACGTCATCCAAGATGGCGTCCCTCGAATTCCGATTGGCTTATAGGATTCTATCAGCCAATCGGAATTAAGGTAGGAATATTCTGTTTGGCTGATGGAATCAGCCAATCAGAATCAAGTTCAATCCGATTGGCTGATCCAATCAGCCAATCATATTGAGCTCGCATTCTATTGGCTGTTCCAATAAGTCCATCATTGGGATGAAGTCTTCTATCAAGCCGCAATTTATGTTGTAGCTATATTAGGGTTTATTTTACAGGTAAGTATTTAGATTTAAATAGGAATAATTTATTTAATAAGAGTTAATTTATTTCGTTAGAATAAAATTATATTTAATTTAGGGGGATGTTATGGTTAGGGTTAAAATTAGCTTTAGGGGTTAAAAAATTTATTAGAGTAGCGGTGAGCTCCGATCGGCAGATTAGGGGTTAATACTTGAAGTTAGGTGTCGGCGATGTTAGGGAGGGCAGATTAGGGGTTAATACTATTTATTATAGGGTTATTGAGGCGGGAGTGAGGCGGATTAGGGGTTAATAACTTTATTATAGTAGCGGTGCGGTCCGCTTGGCAGATTAGGGGTTAATAAGTGTAGGCAGGTGGAGGCGACGTTGAGGGGGGCAGATTAGGGGTTAATAATAATATGCAGGGGTCAGCGATAGCGGGGGCAGCAGATTAGGGGTTAATAAATATAATATAGGGGTCGGCGGTGTTAGGGGCAGCAGATTAGGGGTACATAGGGATAATGTAGTTGGCTGCAGTGTACGGAGCGGTAGATTAGGGGTTAAAACATTTTATAGAGTGGCGGCGATGTGGGGGGTCCTCGGATTAGGGGTACATAGGTAGTTTATGGGTGTTAGTGTACTTTAGAGCACAGTAGTTAAGAGCTTTATGAACCGGCGTTAGCCCAGAAAGCTCTTAACTACTGACTTTTTTCTGCGGCTGGAGTTTTGTCGTTAGATTTCTAACGCTCACTTCAGACACGACTCCAAATACCGGAGTTAGAAAGATCCCATTGAAAAGATAGGATACCCAATTGACGTAAGGGGATCTGCGGTATGGAAAAGTCGCGGCTGCAAAGTGAGCGTTAGACCCTTTCCTGACTGACTCCAAATACCGGCGGTAGCCTAAAACCAGCGTTAGGAGCCTCTAACGCTGGTTTTGACGGCTACCGCCAAACTCTAAATCTAGGCCATAATAACTTGATATTTGCTCTTTTGCCCTAATTGACTTACTTGTGGAATGCAAAAAGAAACAAAGACTAGAACTGCTACAAAAAATTAGAGACATTCAAGAGAAATTTAAGGAATATCAAAAGCACAAAGAATTCAGGGAATATGATAAACAGTTTGAGCTTAGCATGAACAGTTTTAAGCAAGAATTATGGCAATTTAAATCAAATAAGATGACCAGAGACAAGAAGAATTACGAATCCAATCAGGTATACAAGTGGACACATGCCGATTACTCCAACAGCAGATTGAGACATTATAACAACAAGAAAAGGTTTTACAATAACAAAAAGTCAGGTAAACAAAGAAAAAACAGTCACTTTCTCTGACACAGAGTATGAAGTGGACTCATCAGATAATGATAATCCAACAGAGGAGCATGAACTGAGGGTATTCCAATCATTACAAGATATGGAACACACAGAATCAAACACTGAGGAGTCAAAAAATGGGGACCCCCCCCACACAAGCTACAAGAAGAAAAAACACACAGAGGGGGAAGGGGCAAAGGGAGCAAATAAAAAACAAAAAAAACTGTCTACCCAGATATGCCAAACAACAGCACAAGAACAACTACCAACAGAGGAAATATGTGACAAGGTCACAAGGACAGAAAAACCAGGAGTAGACACTAATTTGAATGTTGTCAATTTATCCACTTTAATTTTGGATGATACCCAAATAAGACTTTTGTCTAAAGGGTTGAATTTTGTGCCCACTGCCCATTTTAACCTATTTGAAACCATCTTGGACATCAACAAATATGTACGTAAGTTGACATTACAGAAACATTTTCAAGGGGCTGATGAGCAGAGGGCACAGGAAGATTTGGAAGTGTCTAACCTGTTTGATGGTATAACAAATGCATTATTATCTTTTTCTGAATTATGCACTGTAAAAGATCTAAGGGAATTGGCAGGTGAAAATGCAGTATTAAATTCTGATTTTGTAAAAGAAAAAGAAGTTAAACATGATCATGTAAGAAAGAAAAGTACATTTTATCCCGTACATGCTTACCCTAAAGCCTTTGACATTTTTCAAAAAATGATAGAAGAAAAACTCAGCCTTCTTAATGAATGTAAACTTAAGCACTCTACACAGAGAAATTGGCATTAAAAACTCTATCTGATAATGAGAATATTCTCATTAGACCCTCAGATTAGGGGGGCAATGTGGTTGTTCTTAATAGAATTAACTACATTGCAAAAGCTAAAAGACAATTAAATGACAGGGAGGTTTACTGTATACTACCAGGCAATCCTACTAAACAATACAAAAAAGAGATAGGTATCATATTAATGGCAAAACACAACAACATTATCAATTCTTCAACAAAAGACGCATTAATTCCCTCATATCCGGTAACACCCATTTTTCACTACTTTCAAAAAATCCATAAGAAACCCATCTCTCCCCCTGGTCGTCCCATTATTGCTGGGGTAAATTCTTTAAATGAACCATTGAGTGATCTGGTTGAAACCTTTTTACAACCACTGGTAAAAGGTTTGTTAAGTTATATTCATGATACTACAGCTATTTTGACAAAGTTAGAAAAAATTAAATGGGGATCCAATTTTTGGCCATGGATGTAACTTCTCTGTACACATGCACACAATATGATAAAGGGATCATGGCCCTTGAATTCTTTTTGGATTCATACAGTGAGTATGAACCTGCTACTAAGTCATTTCTAGATATGTGCATGGCAAAAAAATTCGGTTCGGATCGATTCTGAATTTTTTGAATTTCGGTTCGGATCGATTCGAATTCGGAAAATGTTGAATCGATTCGGTTCGCATTCGTTTCGGATTCATTCAGATTCAAAGAAATTCGTCTGGATTCGGTTTGGAAATTCAGAATTTTAATAAGTGTTAGGTGGGATTAGACTAGTATTATGTACTGTATATTAGGTATAACCCATAGCAGAGTGATATTACCTAATATACTGTACAATACTAGTGTAATCCATGGCCATCCGAATTTACCGAATAAATCCGAACTAATTCGGATTTATTCAGTAAATTCGGCAGTATTTTAATTCGGAAATTTGGTTTGATCCGAATCTCCGAATTTGCAGAATTTTCCGAATTTCTGAATCGATCCGAAACGAATTGCACATATCTAGTCATTTCTGTTGAGAGCAACAGAGTATCTTTTGACTCACAATTATCTTATGTTTGGCAATGAGTACTTTCTCCAAAGATGTGGAACAGCCATGGGGGCAAAATTTGCCCCCTCATACGCCAACCTTTTCATGGGTTAATGGGAGCTGTTCCATGCCTTTGGAGAAAGGAATCCCTTTATAGATAAAATTAAACATTTTTACAGGTATATAGATGACATGTTTTTTTATCTTTGAGGGTAACTCCAATGAGACAGACCTGTTCTGTGAATATCTCAACAATAACACCTATGGAGTAAAATTCACTGGAGAACATAATGCTGAAAATATTACTTTTTTAGATTTAACCATTACTGCAAACAACATTGAAAGTAAAATAGAGACCTCTTTATACAGAAATCCCACTTCGGGCAACACTACATTGCAGTTTAATTTGTGTCATCCTAGGCATGTTCTTAGAGGCATCCCAAAGGGAGAATTCATTAGGGCCAAAATAAAATTGCTCTACACAGAAAATGTATCTTGAAAATGAGGACCTGATTACTGCCAGATTGAAACAAAGGGGATATGATGACAAGGTCCTAAATGATGCCAAAAATAGCATTAGAGATGTACCGAGAGAAGAATTCCTTAAATACAAAAAAAAGACGCAAAAGTAAACAGCATCAAATGCCAATTAAGCAAACACTGAAATTTATAACTACTTACAGCACAGAATATCACAAAGTATGTAATATAGTTAAAGAGGCCATTCCTATTATATACACTGATCCTGTTCTAAAGGAAATAGTTCAACAAGGTGTAGAATTAGGATCCAAAAGAGGGAAGACATTGGCCAATTATCTCTCTCCTGATTTACCTAACAAAACCAACAGAAGTTGACTTAAAGGCAGGAAGGGATTTTTCAGATGTAGGAGAAATGGGTGTAAAACATATCCTTGAGGGCGGTACATTTTCATTGAGTACTACACAAAAAGAACATAACATCAATTACTATATCAACTGTAATACAACACATGTAGTATACTTGCTAACATGCTCATGTTTTAAAATACATTATGTAGGTAAAACCAAGCGTCTTATCAAAGATAGATTTCTTGAACATTTGCGCTCAATAGATGATGACAAAACTGAAACTCCTGTTTCAAGACACTTAAAAAAATTCCATAATTCAGACATTTCTGGTTTATCCCTTCAAGGGATTGATCATATCCCCATCTGGAAATGAGGAGGCAATAGGGAAGAAAAATTGAATAAACAAGAGTTTTTTTTTAATTTTCTCAATAAAAACCAGAAGTCCACAGGGACTCAATATGAGAAGGGACTTAGATCTCTTCATTTAATTGTGTTACATATCGTTGTGCCTTTTGGTCTAGTCCTTGGCCTACAGACTATCACTAATGTATTTTTGAATAGTAATAATTAATTTGTTCCACACATATATGATTTAATCGAACTATCTGTTTCTCTTATATCATCTATTCTCACTAAGTTAACTACTTATTCCCAGGATCTAATAAATATATGTATTCTTGAAACATTTGTATTCTTTAAATTTAACATAACAAAAAAATAAAAAAATAAAAAATAATATTCATACATATATAACATATAAATGAAATTCTCAACATGTAGTGTAGACTGTCTTCATTTTTCAGTTCTCTGAATATTTTCACTGTCATTTTCCTGAATTTTCTCAGTTTATGTTTTGGTTGACCTTTATGGATCTCACAAACTATGTCTAACTTTTGCTTATATCACATTACAATAGTTAGAATTTGATTCTTTATCGCATTGGCAGCCTCAAAGACATAAGTTTGACACTGGATTAACTTTTTATGAGTCAACATATATATATATATAAAATAATAGCTATAAAAGTTGCTAAATAAGTGTTCTAACTTCTGGTCACTCATACAATGTATTGTGAATATTGTTCAGTTGTAACAGACTAGTGTAACTCTTGACAGCCTTTATCTGGTGTAATGAGCAAATTGTATGTACTGTTTCTTTAAAATCTCTTGATAAATGGAGATTGGTCAGAATACCTGTTATGCAGTGAACAAGTGAGCATGCTCACGAAACGCATCTGCGGAGCATTCTGACAGACACCAGATGATTTTACTTTGTAAGTTACATGGCTTCTAAGCTCCATGTGCTTTAAATTTTGCCCAATAAACTTTTTGCATTTTTTACTATGGGAGTGCTAATACGCTGTTTTCTGTTGTGCGCCTTCTTTGGAATTTTGTGAATTATTTTCTGGCGTAGCTAGTAGACTTGCCCAGGCTGCATACAGCACAGCTGATTACCTCCACACACCCCCTCTCCATTGAGCCTAAGTATTGCAGCAGAGGATTGGAGTCCCCTCCTCCCTGACTTTTTCTACATTTACTTCCATTGAGCACTTCATTTACACAGTTACACCTGTATATTTTCTTTATATATACATACAGCAAGCTTCAACAAAGTCAGAGGCAAACCCGGTTTTCTTCAAAGCAATTAGTCAAATTTTTTATGTTTCGGGGGAACAAAACTCCTCTTCTTCAGAACACAAATAACACACACAAACCGTGCTTAAATAGAGTTAAAACAAACAGGTACCTCCTTCTTCCTGTCAAAAAAGGCGCCAAATTGATGTCATTTCCGGTTTCGGTTAATGTGACCCTGGAAGTTTACAACATCCACTTACGGGTTATAATAATCTTTATACGTACAACAATTGTGAACAAAAAGGGGATCACTAGTGTCTACAGTGGCCTTGTGTATTAAAACAACTCCCCATTAATAAACCTAGTTCTGCATTGTATGTTAAAGCACAATTTACAATGTACCTCATTCCATATATTTCTTATATGACGCATAGTGTGTGCAGTGCATCACTATACGTGTTTACTTATACTTATGCCGGAAGTTGCGTCACTTCCAGTTGCACCGGAACTCTACCATTGTGACGTCACTTCTGTGACAAATATTTACAATATCACACGTGCAATGCGGTCTCAGTGTTTACATGACAAGTAAGCCTAAACCATAGTGATGTCAGATGACAATTAGAACAGTCAGTAAGAATATACTAACAAACATTACGTGGTCAACCATTTTAACATGTCAAAAAGATGGACAATACAACAGTTAATGCTCAGAGGATCGGCAGCAGGGTAACAGGGATTAAACTGATAAGAATAGTACTACTTAACACACCACTCATATCTGGTGGCACAGTAGATTGCACGTGCAGTGCCCCAAATTTGAAGTAGGAGGACCGACCAAGCATCTTTTTCCATCTCCCTGTTCCTAAAATCCATGCCATATACATGTCCCCTGATAGGGGACATAACAGGGATTAAACTGATAAGAATAGTACTACTTAACACACCACTCATATCTGGTGGCACAGTAGATTGAACGCGCAGTGCCACAAATTTGAAGTAGAAGGACCGATCAAGCATCTTTTTCCATCTCCCGGTTCCTAAAATCCATGCCATATACACGTCCCCTGATAGGGGACGTAACAGGGATTAAACTGATAAGAATAGTACTACTTAACACACCACTCATATCTGGTGGCACAGTAGATTGCACGCGCAGTGCCCCAAATTTGAAGTAGGAAGAACGACCAAGCATCTTTTTCCATCTCCCGGTTCCTAAAATCCATGCCATATACACGTCCCCTGATAGGGGACGTAACAGGGATTAAACTGATAAGAATAGTATTACTTAACACACTACTCATATCTGGTGGCACAGTAGATTGCATGCGCAGTGCCCCAAATTTGAAGTAGGAGGACCGACCAAGCATCTTTTTCCATCTCCCGGTTCCTAAAATCCATGCCATATACACGTCCCCTCATAGGGGACGTAAAGGGATTAAACTGATAAGAATAGTACTACTTAACACACCACTCATATCTGGTGGCACAGTAGATTGCATGCGCAGTGCCCCAAATTTGAAGTAGGAGGACCGACCAAGCATCTTTTTCCATCTCCCGGTTCCTAAAATCCATGCCATATACACGTCCCCTGATAGGGGACGTAACAGGGATTAAACTGATAAGAATAGTACTACTTAACACACCACTCATATCTGGTGGCACAGTAGATTGCACGTGCAGTGTCCCAAATTTGAAGTAGGAGGACCGACCAAGCATCTTTTTCTATTTCCCGGTTCCTAAAATCCATGCCATATACACGTCCCCTGATAGGGGACATAACACGGATTAAACTGATAAGAATAGTACTACTTAACACACCACTCATATCTGGTGGCACAGTAGATTGCACGCGCAGTGCCACAAATTTGAAGTAGGAGGACCGATCAAGCATCTTTTTCCATCTCCCGGTTCCTAAAATCCATGCCATATACACGTCCCCTGATAGGGAACGTAACAGGGATTAAACTGATAAGAATAGTACTACTTAACACACCACTCATATCTGGTGGCACAGTAGATTGCACGCGCAGTGCCCCAAATTTGAAGTAGGAAGAACGACCAAGCATCTTTTCCCATCTCCCGGTTCCTAAAATCCATGCCATATACACGTCCCCTGATAGGGGACGTAACAGGGATTAAACTGATAAGAATAGTACTAATTAACACACTACTCATATCTGGTGGCACAGTAGATTGCACGCGCAGTGCCCCAAATTTGAAGTAGGAGGACCGACCAAGCATCTTTTTCCATCTCCCGGTTCCTAAAATCCATGCCATATACATGTCCCCTGATAGGGGATGTAACAGGGATTAAACTGATAAGAATAGTACTACTTAACACACCACTCCTATCTGGTGGCACATTACATTGCACGCGCAGTGCCCCAAATTTGAAGTAGGAGGACCGACCAAGCATCTTTTTTCATCTCCCGGTTCCTAAAATCCATGCCATATACATGTCCCCTGATAGGGGACGTAACAGGGATTAAACTGATAAGAATAGTACTACTTAACACACCACTCATATCTGGTGGCACAGTAGATTGCATGCGCAGTGCCCCAAATTTGAAGTAGGAGGACCGACCAAGCATCTTTTTCCATCTCCCGGTTTAAAAAAATCCATGCCATATACACGTCCCATGATAGGGGACGTAACAGGGATTAAACTGATAGGAATAGTACTACTTAACACACCTTATAATAACGCAGAGAGAAGCAATGCAGAGAGAGGAGTCTGAAGAAGAGGAGTCAGAGGAGGAAGGTGGCTTTGAGGAGGTGGAAGACCAAACACAGCAGGCGTCCCAGGGGGCTTGTTGTCACCTTTCAGGGACCCTTGGTGTTGTACGTGGCTGGGTGGAGGAAGATACCTTCAATGACATCAGTGAGGACAAGGAACAGGACATCGCTAGCTTGGTATCCAACCTTGTGCAAATGGGGAGTTTGCGGTTGTGCAAATGGACTGTTTGCGGTTGTTTGCGGTGCGTTAAACGGGGAGTTTGGTCTGTCACTGTGAAGTGGGCGTAACCTTACACTACCTGATCGATACAACATCATACCTGATGTTTTAAAGCACGTTATTCCAAACTATTTAGGAATGTTAGGTGATTTATGCCCTTTATGGATTAAAACCAGACTCTGTATCAACTATGTAATTTTCCGTGGGAGTTTTGCCATGGATCCCCCTCCGGCATGCAACAGTCCAGGTGTTAGTCCCCTTGAAACAGCTTTTCCATCACTATTGTGGCCAGAAAGAGTCCCTGTGTGTTTTAAAATTCGCCTGCCTATTGAAGTTAAATGGCGGTTCGCCCTTTCGCGAACTTTTGCGGAAGTTCGTGTTTGCGGTTCGCGAACGCAAAATTTTATGTTCACGACATCACTACTCATAGGATGTATTGTGAATATTGTTCAGTTGTAACAGAATAGTGTAACTCTTGACAGCCTTTATCTGGTGTAATGAGCAAATTGTATGTACTGTTTCTTTAAACTCTCCTGATAAATGGAGGTGTGTCAGAATACCTGTTATACAGTGAACAAGGGAGCATGCTCACGAAACACATCTGCGGAGCATTCTGACAGACACCAGAAGATTTTACTTTGTGTGTTACATGGCTTCTATGCCCCATGTGCTTTAAATTTTGCCCAATAAACTTTTTGCATTTTTTACTATGGAAGTGCTAATACGCTGTTTTCTGTTGTGCGCCCTCTTTAGATTTTTGTGAATTATTTTCTGGCGTAGCTAGCAGACTTGCCCAGACTGCATACAGCACAGCTGATTACCTCCACACACCCCCTCTCCATTGAGCCTAAGTATTGCAGCAGAGGATTGGAGTCCCCTCCTCCCTGACTTTTTCTACATTTACTTCCATTGAGCGCTCCGTTTACACAGTTACACCTGTATATTTTCTTTATATATATATATATATATATATATATATATATAAAACAATCCAAGATGTGAAACCGCCCTCCTGGCGTCAACCACCTGGTCCCTCTGTGTACATAGCTTCAACAAAGTCAGAGGCAAACCAGATTTTCTTCAAAGCAATTAACAAAACTCCCCTTCTTGAACACAGATAGCACACACAAACCGTGCTTAAATAGAGTTAAAACAAACAGGTACCTCCTTCTTCCTGTCAAAAAAGGCGCCAAACTTATGGTTAATGTGACCATGTTAATGTGACCATGGAAGTTTACAACATTCACTTACGGGTTATAATAATCTTTATACGTACAACAATTGTGAACAAAAAGGGGATCACTAGTGTCTCCAGTGGCCTTGTGTATTAAAACAACTCCCCATTTATAAACCTAGTTCTGCATTGTATGTTAAAGCACAATTTACAATGTACCTCATTCCATATATTTCTTATATGACGCATAGTGTGTGCAGTGCATCACTATACATGTTTACTTATACTTATGCCGGAAGTTGCGTCACTTCCGGTTGCACCGGAACTCTACCATTGTGACGTCACTTCCATGACAAATATTTACAATATCACACGTGCAATGCGGTGTCAGTGTTTACATGACAAGTAAGCCTAAACCATAGTGATGTCAGATGACAATTAGAACAGTCAGTAAGAATATACTAACAAACATTACGTGGTCAACCATTTTAACATGTCAAAAAGATGGGCAATACAACAGTTAATGCTCAGAGGATCGGCAGCAGGGTTACATCTCTTATTCCACGTATATATAATTCTTCTTACAAGAGGGGGTTTAGTGCATGTCTCTCTCTCTCTCTCTCTCTCTCTCTCTCTATATATATATATATATATATATATATATATACATCATTCTTTTTTACAGATAGTAATCAATATGTCACATTAACACCCATCATTATAGCAATTTTGATGCAACGGTGAATACCTTGTAATACCATTTTACTATCATGTGTTAGAGTCACCTATAAGGGTGGGAAACTCAATAGTGATCTAGGGGGTACTATGGCGATAGCGCAAATTATCTCTAATCCGCGTCATTGCCCATACCATAGAAAATGGCTGGTGGTGTATCACTCGTCCAAAGGCGAGAGGAACACCCCCAGTCAGTCCCCATCCACAACCATCCAGTGCCCCATCCCAAGAGGGACACATTACAAGGATATATTATGTTAATGCACAAAAATCAGGTACAGAGTTCAGTCCCTTAGGATTTATGGTATCCAGCCTGTACATCAATTCCACCTCCCTTTTGAGAAGCAGCTTATTTCTGTCTCCACCTCGTGATAGTTTAGGGATATGATCAAAGAGAATCACTTTGATTGAAGATACAGGATGTTTGGCCACCAACCAGTGGTGTGCCACCGGTTGGTCGGATTCTCCTTTCTTTATGGGCTGCCTTATAGCTATTCGATGGTTGGCCATTCTTTCTCTGATCATCCCCTGGGTCTTCCCAATGTAGTGCAAACCACATAGGCATATCAACATATAGACAACATGGGTGGTGGTGTACGTTATGGAGTGATTGATGGTGTACTTCCGATTACCATGTGGATGGTTAAAATATTTTTGTAGCTATCATTCCATTGCAGGTGGTGCAGTTAGGGCACCGGAAGCAGCCCTTCTGTGTTACCTTCATATCATCATCTGAGTAACACTTTATGGGATCTGAAATGACCAGAAGGTCCCTGAGATTAGTATTGCATCTGTAGCCTACTATGAGGTTAGTGTTCTTGGCAAATTTTAGCTTAGGATCCGAGAGTAGGATGTGCCAGTGTTCTTTCTTGGATTGTCCAACCTTGGACGTGTTAGAGGCAAAAGTAGTGGTAAAGATGATGTTGTTTTCAGTGTCTTGTGGTCTTATTTTGTTTTGCAATAGTGTCTCTTGTGTGACATCTTTAACTTGTTCCTTCACTGTGTCCAGAACAGTCGGTGAATATCCCCTTTTCATGAATCTATTTTGCATATTTTGCACTTGTGACTCCCCCTTCTCTCTGCTAGAATTATTCCTTATCGCTCTGATGAATTGTGATTTTATAATACGTCTAATCAGGGATGGGGGATGGCAGCTATTAAACATAAGTAAGGAGTTCCGGACTGTGGGTTTGGAATACAAGGTCGTTTTAAGTCCCATCTGACCCTTTACAATAAGTAGGTCCAAGAATTCAATTTGTTTATCACTGTATGACATCTTAAACCTCACGGTTGTGTCATTATTATTGAATTCATGAAACCACAACTGTAAACTTTCAACACTCCCTCTCCAAATAAGTAGAATGTCGTCGATGTACCTCCTGTAGAACATTACCTGAGGTACACCCTTAGACCATAAAAACTTATTTTCAAAACCTGCCATAAATAGATTGGCATACGATGGGCCATATTCGACCCCATTGCCGTGCCCGCTACCTGAAGAAAAAAGGATCTCTCAAATTTAAAATAATTTTTAGTTAAGCAGAATTCAGCCAATTGAACCACAAATTCTATGGGTGGGCCCACATATTTATCCGAAGCCACAAGTTGTTCCCTCCAGAGCATGTCAGCGGAGCGAGCGGGGAGCACGAGTGTGCCAATTTTGGACAGAGGGCAGAGCGTTATTTTTAAAAGGACAGAGCATTGCCCTATGTCACACTCAAATTTCCCTCCTTTTCTCTCCAATTTCGCTCAAACACACGGCGCCACACTCTGAAGAGCGTTATTTCTAAAAGGACAGAGCATTGCCCTAAGTCCCGCTCCAATTTCGCTCCGATTTCGCTCCAACACACGGCGCCACACTCTGAAGCATACCCAAGCCAACCCAGAATCCATCTGTCTTCTTGCAACTGCATGGAGTTCACCAAGTATTTAAAAAAAGAAAGTGAGAAGTCACACAGCTGTACACTTAATACAAAAATAACTAACAACGATAATGTGGTAGAAGAAAAAGAATGTGGTAATATTGTTTCAGTCAGTAAAGATTCCTTTTGTAATCTAAAATGACACCTCTCTCAAAAACACGAAAGTGTGCTACGTGAACACGCTGGGAAGAAAGTAAAAGGTTAGCAAAATATGAGCCTAATATATTCATTTCTTACACAAATTAGTTTTGTCATAAAGGGACAGTCAACTCAATTCCAAAAATAATTTCAGGATTCATCAAAGTAATAGGGCATGTAATAATTGTAAAAAACTTTAAAATTTACTTTTACCACCTGCTTTGTTCTTCTTGGTATTCTTAGTTGAAAGCTAAACCTTAACCTAGGAGGTTCATATGCTAATTTCTTAGACCTTGAAGGCCGCCTCTCTAATCTGAAAGTGTTTCACAACAAGTTGACTAGACTAGAGGGTGTAAGTAATTTAGTTCATGTGTTTTCTATAGATAACAATGAGCTCATGCCCTCATGCATGTGAATTTTCCGAGGAGTAACTGAGCACTGATTAGCTAAAATGCAAGTCTGTCAAAAAAGTACTGAAATAAGAGGGCAGTTTGCAGAGCCAGAGGCTTAGATACAGCCAGGTATTAATCACACAGAGGTAAAACATATATTATTATTATAACTGTGTTGGTTATTCAAAACTGTGGGGGAATGGATATTTAAAGGCATTATTTATCCTTTAAAATGATGCAACACCAGTGCGGCTCAACCGGGCTACACCCCCTGTTCTGTCTATTATATGCTCATTATGTTCATGTTGATGACATCTGGTGGTTTCATGTTGCAATTACAGCTTGGTTCCTCTCAAGAATAAAACAGGAAGTGTTAATAAAGTTTGTTAATAAAATGGTTTACTTTCAGTTTCTCAGCAGCCATCTTAGCTTCAAGAAGCATGGAAATCAGCTCTTAATATTTGCCTCTAAACATACACATGCCTGTAAGTTATTGTTTGCTAAGAGTTCATTGTACATTTGAATTGCATTGCTATTTGCTGTAAGGATTAAATGTAAGCTCTCTGTGTTAGAAACATGTATTATTGTATGTATTGCAAGCACCACGTGTAACTACATATTGTAATTTCAACTTTTCTTATTGTATTGCAGTTTTACAAAATAACTATTCAGAAGTAAAATCAGTTTGGAATAAACACAAAGCTATTTCTGTCTGGTTTGTTAACTAGCTGTCTAGTTATCAGTTAATGAGGACAGTACAGTAAAAAGGCAGGCTATATCAGGGGAAGATACAGAGCTGCATTGTAAAGTAAAAAGCATGCTATATCAAAGGAAGATATAGGAGCTGCATTGAAAAGTGAGAAGCAATAGCAAGCAAGATACAAAGGCTGCCTTTTAAAGTAAAAAGCAGTAAATAACAAGCAAACATACAAGACCTGCAATTTAAAGTGAAAGGCAGTAAAAATAATTTGCACAAGAACTGCATTTAAAATATTGTGCTACTTTACCCTGATCACTATGAGCCAAGATAAGAGTGTTGATATGACTCAGTAAACTTTAGAGACCAGATCCTTTGCCTCTGGCTCTAAATATTCAATGCACTCCAGCAGATCATCAGCCAGTTCTGCAGGACTCAGAGCCCGTGCTAAAGCACAAGCAGCCTAGGCACAAATTTCTTATGCTGAAAAAGAAGCAGACATGATAAAGCAGAAAGCAGCACTAGAAGCAGAGGCAGCTAGGTGTGAAGCTAATATGCATGTGCTAAAGATTCAAAGGGCAGCAGTTGCAGCATCTGCAGAAGCAGCAGTCTATGAAGCAGCAGCTGAACTAGAAGAGGAGCCACTTCAAGATTTTGCAGAAATAACTACCCATGATTCAGTACAAAGGACTCGTGAGTATGTACAGAACCATGCTCTAGACCAAGATAAAACAGAGCATGCTCCAATCCAACATATGTCCAGCATAATGCCACAGTTTCCTGACTCAACATATTTACAGTCTACTCCAAGTATTCCTGACTTGCACCCTCCTTCCCAGACTAACACTGCAAATGTCTCTACACCAAGAGTGCGCTTTCAAGAAAGCAGAGGCTATGCTGATCCACAATATCCATCACATTATATGGACTCTCACATATCCCCTCTCAGAAATAGTACATTAGGAACTTCAGAGACTACTGACCTAGCAAAGCACCTGATTCGTCGAGAGTTAGTGAGTACAGGGCTACTAACATTTGATGATCGACCAGAGAACTACTGGGCATGGAAGACATCATTCCAAGGTGTCACCAGAGATCTTAATCTTACAGCCAGAGAAGAGCTAGATCTTTTGACTAAGTGGCTTGGACCAGACTCATCTCAACAGGCTAAGAGAATCAGGTCAGTGCATGTTCATAACCCAATTGATTGAGTTAAAATGGTATGGCAGAGACTAGAAGAATGTTATGGCAGCCCTGAAGCTATTGAGAATGCACTGTTAAAGAAGCTAGAAAACTTCCCCAAAATCTCAAACAAAGACAACATAAAGTTAAGAGAACTTGGTGACATGTTGTTGGAGGTGAATGCTGCTAAGGCAGGAGGCTATTTGCCAGGACTGGCATACCTAGACACAGCTCGTGGCATCAAACCAATTATTGAAAAACTGCCATATAGCCTGCAAGAAAAGTGGATTTTTCAAGTTTCCAAGTACAAAGAAGACCATCATGTCTCCTTTCCACCATTCAGTTTCTTCACCAGATTTATTGTCAACCAAGCAAAGACCAGAAATGATCCAAGCTTCATATTCTCAACATGCAGCAACCAATTTCCAGTAAATACAGAGAAGTCAGGAACAAGGTCCAGCAACAGACCAATGGTGTCAGTAAGAAAGACAGAAGTGTCAGCTACTAATGCAACTCCACAAGTGAAAAGCCCTTCGTGGAAATCCATGTAATCAGACAGTCCATGTACAATTCATAATAAACCACACCCACTGTCAAAGTGTTGTGGGTTCAGAAGCAAGCACATTGATGAACGTAAAGCTTACCTGAAGGAGAATTCTATCTGCTTTAGATGTTGTGCATCCACCAGACATATTGCCAAAGACTGCAAAAATAACATAAGATGCAGAGAATGCAACAGTGACCAACATACTTCAGCTTTGCATCCAGGTCCAGCTCCCTGGGCAGTAGAGACTCCTTTACCAAAGGGAGAGCAAGGCGGAGAGCAAGAGGAAGCTACTCCACCCACTATTATATCCAAGTGTACAGAGGTATGCGGGAAAGGGACAAGGCCCAGATCATGTTCCAAGATTTGTTTAGTGACTGTATATCCCTCTAATAAACCTGACTGTTCTGTAAAAATGTATGCAGTGTTAGATGATCAAAGTCACCGTTCTTTAGCCAAATCAGAGTTTTTTGATGTGTTTAACATTAGTGGTGAAACATTTTCCTACACTCTAAGAACATGCTCAGGCATTACAGAGAAAACAGGGCGTAGGGTATCCAACTTCACTGTTCAGTCTATTGATGGGAAAAAACACATAAAACTCCCCACACTCATTGAATGTGACATGATACCTGATGACAGGTCAGAAATTCCAACACCTGAGATTACACAGCATTTCCCTCATCTGAAATCCTTAACAGACAAGATCCCAGCACTTGACCCTAACGCACAAATACTTCTCTTGTTAGGAAGAGACATTCTGAAGGTGCACAAAGTACGTGAGCAGATTAATGGGCCTCACAACAGTCCTTATGCACAACATTTAGACTTAGGTTGGGTCATAGTTGGGGAAGTATGCTTAGGAGGAGCTCATAGACCAGCAGATGTGAACTCTTTCAAGACAAATGTGTTGCCTAGTGGGCGCACTTCTCTGTTCAGCCCATGCACTAGCTATATACAGGTAAAAGAGACTTTTAATGCTTGTAAACAACAGTCATACAACCCCTCATTGTGTTATTTAGGAACTGCAACTCATAATGTGGGCAGTTTAGATGATAATGTGTTTGTTACTACTCCAAACGATGACAAACCTGCTATGTCTATTCAAGATGGTATGTTCCTTGATGTAGTTTAAAAAGAGATGTTTATTGATGAACAAATTACTGGGTAGCACCCCTACCATTTCGCTCACCTCGTCTTAGACTACCAAACAACTTAGAGCAAGCCCAGAAAAGACTACTTGCTCTACAGCATTCCTTTGTGAAAAAACCTGAAATGAAAGAACATTTTGTTAACTTTATGCAAAAGATCTTTGACCATGACCAAGCAGAACCTGCCCCACCATTGGAAGCAGGTGAGGAGTGTTGGTACCTACCCATCTTTGGTGTCTATCACCCTCAGAAGCCAGGACAGATCAGAGTAGTTCTTGACTCAAGTGCTCAGTTTGAAGGCATCTCACTGAATGACACACTCCTCAGTGGGCCTGATTTAAATAATACACTACTAGGTGTCCTTTTACGTTTCCGCAAAGAGCAAGTTGCAATTACCACTGATGTACAACAAATGTTTTACTGTTTCATGGTTAGAGAAGATTACCGTAAGTATTTGAGATTTCTTTGGTATCGTGACAATGACCTTAACAAAGAAATTACAGAGTTCAGGATGAAGGTACATGTCTTTGGAAACAGCCCTTCTCCAGCCATAGCCATTTATGGTCTAAGACAAATAGCAAAGCAAGGAAAGAGTGAGTATGGTGAAGATGTAGAACAATTTATCTTGAGGAATTTCTATGTAGATGATGGACTCGCATCTGTGCCTAGTGAAGCTGAAGCAGTCAGTCTCCTGCAGAGAGCTAAGGACATGCTCGCAGGATCAAATCTCAAGCTACACAAAGTGGCATCCAACAAAGGTCCAGTAATGGAAGCATTTCCTGCAGATGACAGAGCTAAAGATCTAAAGGACCTTGTTTTAGGTGTCGATCCTCTACCCCTCCAAAGGAGCTTAGGAGTAAGTTGGAACTTACAGACGGACAGTTTCACTTTTCAAGTGTCTAAAGAGGTAAAACCTTACACACGGAGAGGTATCCTGGCTACAGTAAACAGTCTTTATTACCCACTTGGGTTTGCATCTCCAATCACTATGCAAGGTAAATCTTTAGTCAGAGAACTCTCAACAGACCAATGTGACTGGGATTCCCCACTCTTACCAGATAGAGAAGCTCAATGGAGAGCATGGACAGAAGACCTGATCCATCTTGAAGATCTCAGTATTCCCAGACCCTATTTGCCAGTGTCACTATCGTCCACAGTAAGAAAGGAGGTATGTGTTTTTTCTGATGCTTCTACTGTAGCGATAGCAGCTGTGGCATATCTCAGAGTCATAGACAGTAGCGGTCAATGTCATGTAGGCTTTATTATGGGCAAATCTAAACTAGCTCCAAGACCAGCCCATACAGTGCCACGTCTAAAATTATGGGCAGGTGTTTTGTCAGTTGAGCTAGATGAACTTATTACTGAAGAAATGGACATTGAACTTTATGCAGTTAAATATTACACTGATAGCAAAATTGTGTTAGGTTATATTCACAATACTTGTAGGAGATTTCATGTATATGTCTCAAACAGAATAATTCGAATTAGAAAATCTACTAATCCAGATCAGTGGCATTATATTAACACCAGTCAGAATCCAGCAGATCATGGTACTAGACCAATTCAGGCAGCTCACCTAAAACATACCAACTGGTTCTCAGGCCCAAATTTCTTACATCAGGCAGATTCAGGTGATCAATCTGAAGCTGAAGTATTTGACCTCATTGAACCAGATTCTGACAGTGAGATCAGACCTGAAGTGACAGCTTTAATAACTGAAGTGTATGAATGCCAGTTAGACTCACATAGATTTCTCAGATTCTCAAAGTGGAAGTCCCTTGTGAGAGGTATAGCAACACTTATTCACATTGCTAAGTAATTTTCCAGCAGCACTCAAAAG
Source organism: Bombina bombina (assembly GCF_027579735.1). Classification (NCBI taxonomy): domain Eukaryota; kingdom Metazoa; phylum Chordata; class Amphibia; order Anura; family Bombinatoridae; genus Bombina; species Bombina bombina. The sequence continues at coordinate 1,185,138,082 of NC_069501.1, read as the reverse complement.
GAGTCGTGTACAGGCTGGCATTGCTGCAAAGGGTTATGCCATTCCTTAGATTTCTTGCAAGCTGAAACAGTGATTATCAAATGTATCCAAACATGGAAATATAGAAAATGGAAAGAGAAACAAAACGTTCAAGAAGGAGATCTTGTATTGTTGAAAGACTCTCAAGTAAAGCGCAATGGATGGACAATGAGTCTTATTGTAAAAGCCATTCCTAGTGGTGATGGTAGAGGTCAAAATCATTAAACAAGGGACTGCTAAAGTATATCTCAGACCTGTGTCAGATTTAATTGTTCTTTTTCAAAGTAAAAAGTTATCTGGTTGAATTTAATAATAATTTATAGATCATGTAATAGTGGTATATGTTTATACCAGGCGGGGAGTGTTCTGTCTATTATATGCTCATTATGTTCATGTTGATGACATCTGGTGGTTTCATGTTGCAATTACAGCTTGGTTCCTCTCAAGAATAAAACAGGAAGTGTTAATAAAGTTTGTTAATAAAAAAGTTTACTTTCAGTTTCTCAGCAGCCATCTTAGCTTCAAGAAGCATGGAAATCAGCTCTTAATATTTGCCTCTAAACATACATATGCCTGTAAGTTATTGTTTACTAAGAGTTCGTTGTACATTTGAATTGCATTGCTATTTACTGTAAGGATTAAATGTAAGCTCTCTGTGTTAGAAACATGTATTATTGTATGTATTGCAAGCACCACGTGTAACTACATATTGTAATTTCAACTTTTCTTATTGTATTGCAGTTTTACAAAATAACTATTCAGAAGTAAAATCAGTTTGGAATAAACACAAAGCTATTTCTGTCTGGTTTGTTAACTAGCTGTCTAGTTATCAGTTAATGAGGACAGTACACCCCCCCTGCTACAACACTGTCCGGGACACGCTCATGCCACATGCCCTGGAAGAGATGTAAGCCAAACTGCAAGAACTACTGCAAAATGGTGATGGGTTTGTTCTGTCAGCGGATATCTGGACCAGTAGAAGTGGGCACAGCTTTCTTGGCATCGTGGCCAGTTTCATCGATTGGATGTTCAGAGGGCATACGGTTTTGTTGGGCTGTGAGCACATACAGGGGCACCATACGGCAGATAGTATTTACAAAAAGTATGAAAGTGTACTGAAATATTGGAACGTGCAATAACGTGTGATTAGGGTCGTCACTGACAGTGCCAGCAACATGATCAAGGTGCTTAACCTCCTCCCAGGCACTGAACAGGAGGCCAAGGGTGAAGTGGCCGCAGATGCCAGCAGCAGTGCTGAACATGAAGAGGCGGATGAAGGACCACCTGTACCCTCGCAAGTCCAAGTGGAGGAGATAACCACCAATGTAGAAACTATGATAAATCAGTACTTTACTGTGTCTAATTTACATCTGAGATGCCCCATTCCCATGCTTCAGCTGGCGATCAAAGACGCTGTTAATGAGTACGACAACATTAATAGGCTGTTAGTGAGTCGGGCACCTGGTGAAAAGTGTGCGCAAAAGCACCCTGAACTCCGAGGAAATCGACTGATTAGGTGTCCACCTGACAAATGCTTGCGCCACTCAATGGAGCAGCCAGCTGCGGATGATTCAGTCGGTCATCCGGTTGTTCCAAAAAGATCCGTTATGGCAAAACAAACTAGTCAAATCTAATGTTGCTAATAACATCACCCTGAATCAAGTACAGCAGTTGACGCACCTTGTCAGTGTGCTGACACCGCTAGCAGACCTCACAGACAAAATGCAGAAGGAGCTGGGGAACCTGGGGATGGTTCTCCCAGCTGTCACAGAAATCAAATCCCTGCTCAGTGACAGCGATGGCACTCACGCTGCTGCACTTCCAATGGGTGATGCTGCTTTTGCTGAAAAGTTGGCAAACAACGTGTCAATTCACTACGGAATATACTATTCTGATAAACATCTCATTTTAGCATCAGTGTTAGATCCCCGTTTCAAGACAGAATGGATAATCCGAGATGAGTCAGTATGCAACAAACTCGGGGAAATCCAAGACCTCCTAATCAAAGAAGCTGAGGAAATTAATGCTCCCAGCCGGACCCCCGAGACCGACACCCATCAAACTGCCGACTTGAATCATGACCCTGAAACAAAAAGAGCTTGTCTGTTCAGGTCATAATTCAGCGAGCCACAATGCGTAACCAGAGACGCCAAAGGTGAAGTTGAAAAGTACCTCTCATGCTCGAGACATAACCCGGATGCCGATGTTATTCAATTTTGAAAAGAAAACTCCATGTCTTTTCCCCGCCTGGCTAAAGAAGCTTGCATTGTGTTCAGCAACCCAAGCAGAGAGGGTTTTTTCTGCTGCCGGACTGCTGTCAAGAAACCACCGCATGAGTCTGAAACCTCAGACTTTGGCCAAACTTGTGTTCTTGAAAGTGAACTCAAAAGAACTGTAGATATGGAAATAAATTCATTTTATATTTTGTTTTAAAGGTTGACTAATATATGTATATATTTGTACTGTGCAAAAAGTTAGTTAAAATAATTTTGGGCTAATACTTCATTTACTTTTAAAAATTTAATGGGTAGACTAGAGACTGTGAGAGTCACTATCCCAGCCTCGTCACTAGTCACTAATTAGGCCCATAAATTCTTTTAATTTTACAGGACTTTTGTTGTTATGTTATATTCCTTTTTACGCAAGCCTAATTTATAATTTGAAATAAATCATTTCTATTTGAAAAATGTAGTTGTTGTTGCTCTTTAGTTCTTTGGGCTGCGTTTTAAGCTAAAAGGTAAAGGACCAGTCAGTGACACAATGTACCCTACCCAATAGATTTTAAGCACTTTCTCATTTACTCCTATTATCAAATTTTCTTCATTTATCTTTGTTTTCTTGGTATCTTTATTTGAAAACCAAGAATGTAAGTTTAGAAGCCGGCCCATTTTTGGTGAACAACTTGATTGGTTTATAAAGTCACCCTCCCACCACCACGCACCAATAAACAAATGCTGTCCAGGGTCTGACTCTGAACCAAAAAAAATTTCTGGCTCCTTATTCTATAATGCCTTCTTTTCCAAATAAATATAGCAAGAGAACAAAGAAAAATATATGATAATAGGAGTAAATTAGAAAGTTGCTTAAAATGAAATAAACAATTTGGGTTCAGTAGTTCATTATCCCTTTAAGTAGGCAATATACAGGGCAGCCATGGCAGTACAATGCATTTATATTAAGAAAAGGAGGTTCAAACTTGAGTGAAAGTAGATCTCATCTCTGACTCCCAGCTACGCCATGAGTCTACTTCTTAGAATAGGGTTATGGGACGGGTAACTTACGGTAATTAATTATTAGATCAAGTGAAGAAGGGGCACTGAAAAGCAAAAGGATAGATGGGGTATTATCTACAATAGCAATGTGTGTGTGTGTGTACTGTTTCGGTTTGTATAACTGTATAATTCTATATACAGTTTGAGTGCTTCTGTAAAAAGCATAATAAGTTGTGGCCAACTTATATAAAATATAAAACCTTCCGTGGTAAAAGGCTTCGTAAATTATTCTGCCATTATAGGTAGGTAGGTTAGGTACTAGTAGGTATAGTGCTAAGCCATTTAGCCAACTTCAAACAGTGAACGTTCACGGACTATAATACCCAAACTTCAATTCAGTAAACACTAAACAGCTTTTACAGCTGTCTCACTAGTACTGACTACCAAGCCTATTGGAAGGAAACTACAGAGAGGAGGATTCGTGAGCCAGAGCCCCTGATTGGTTTAACAGTCACACGTGATGTGACAAAACACACGTGGTGTGGATTGATTCACACTTTTCACAGATCCTTCCACTTGGAGTGACTGGCTGGCACTTAGTGACGATACGGACGGACTGTAACGGAGACGGAGAGCAGAGCAGAGTGCACTGTATGCAGACGTCTCAGTTCTAGTCCCGGACCCGATATCCTCCCTAAGGCAAGTGTCACCCATCCTCCCACCCCATCCCCCACCAGCAATAAGAAGTAGAAGTCAGTCATCAACATTGCAATGCATTGCATCCACACACTGACTTCACTGTACACTAAAGTGTAGATTATAGAAGCAGTAGCACTACATATTTGAACTTTGTGCCACTGCCATAATTGAACTGTGAACTGGTCTGTTATTACTATACTGTGTGTGGGCATTTTATACGATAACTTGTCTAGACTACTGTATGGCACAAGTTATCATAAAATGCGCCCACAGTATAGTAACAGTTTACAATTGCATTTGGTGTCGTAATTCATAGCCAAATTATGGCACAAAGACAGTTCAATAATACTAATGTACAATTGTGAATGTGAACTGTCTGTGCGGGCGCCAGGCACTGGGCAGGGGGCAAGGGCCGGCATTATTAATGTGAACTATGGGCTACTGGGCTTTCAATTAAACATGCCAACTTCTTGTTCCATCCTGATAATTCATTATGAACTTTCTCTTTTATCACGTATTCTCCGTATTACCAAGCCTTTTACCATGGAAGGCAAGGTTTTATGTTTATATGTGATTGTAAACTGTCAGTTTAAATACATGGCCAAATTGCCCATGCAGATGTTTTTCCTTTTTTGTAGTGAGCGGGAGGGAAATTTGAGTGGAGCGGGAGGCAATCTTCATTGAGCGCTGAGTGATAATGAGCATAGCGGCCTGGTGCGGCTTATCAGCCAATCGGAATTAAGGTAGAAAAAATCCTATTGGCTGATGCAATCAGCCAATAAGATTGAGCTCGCATTCTATTTGCTGATTGGAACAGCCAATAGAATGCGAGCTTAATCCTATTGGCAGATTGGATCAATAGGATTTTTTCTACCTTAATTCCGATTGGCTGATAGAATTCTATCAGCCAATCGGAATTGAAGGGACGCCATCTTGGATGACGTCATTTAAAGGAACCTTCATTCAGTCTTAGCTGTCGTCAGAAAAGGATGCTCTGCGTCGGATGTTTTGAAGATGGACCCGCTCCATGCCGGATGGATGAAGATAGAAGATGCCGTCTGGATGAAGATTTCTGCCCATCTGGAGGATCACTTCGCCCGGCTTGGATGAAGACCTCTCCCGGCTTTGTTGAGGACTTCGGCCCATTTGGATGAAGACTTCTCCCAGTAAGGTGATCTTCAAGGGGTTAGTGTTAGGTTTTTTAAGGGGGTATTGGGCGGGTTTTAGAGTAGGGTTGGTTGTGTAGGTGGTGGGTTTTAATGTTGGGGGGGTTTGTACTTTTTTTTTACAGGTAAAAGAGCTGATTACTTTGGGGCAATGCCCCGCAAAAGGCCCATTTAAGGGCTCTTTGTAATTTAGTGTAGGGTAGGGCTTTTTTATTTTGGGGTATATTTTATTTTGTTAGGGGGATTAGATTAGGTGTAATTAGTTTAAAAATCTTTTAATTTGTTTATTATTTTCTGTAATTTAGTGTTTGTTTATTTGTACTTTAGATAATTTAATTTAATTGTATTTAATTTATGGAAATAATTTAATTGTAGTGTAGTGTTAGGTGTAATTGTAACTTAGGTTAGGTTTTATTTTACAGGTACTTTTTTATTTATTTTAGCTAGGTGGTTATTAAATAGTTAATAACTATTTAATAACTATTGTACCTAGTTAAAATAAATACAAACTTGCCTGTAAAATAAAAATAAACCCTAACGGCTAGATTTAGAGTTTTGTCGGTAACGACCCGCGTAGCTAACGCTGGCTTTTTTCTGGCCGCACCTTTTAAATTCCTCTGGTATTGAGAGTTCACAGAATGGCTGCGTTAGGCTCCAAAAAGGGAGCGTACAGGCATATTTAACGCCACTGCAACTCTCGGTACCAGAGTTGCTTACGGACGCGGCCAGCTTCAAAAACGTGCTTGTGCACGATCCCCCCATAGAAAACAATGGGGCTGTTTGAGCTGAAAAAAAAACTAACACCTGCAAAAAAGCCGCGTTCAGCTCCTAACGCAGCCCCATTGTTTCCTATGGGGAAACACTTCCTATGTCTGCACCTAACACTCTAACATGTACCCCGAGTCTAAGCACCCCTAACCTTACACTTATTAACCCCTAATCTGCCGCCCCCGCTATCGCTGACCCCTGCATATTATTTTTAACCCCTAATCTGCCGCTCCGTACACCCCCGCCACCTACATTATCCCTATGTACCCCTAATCTGCTGCCCTAACATCGCCGACCCCTATATTATATTTATTAACCCCTAATCTGCCGCCCACAACGTCGCCTCCACCTAACTACACTTATTAACCCCTAATCTACCGACCGGACCTGAGCGCTACTATAATAAATGTATTAACCCCTAATCCGCCTCACTCCCGCCTCAATAACCCTATAATAAATAGTATTAACCCCTAATCTGCCCTCCCTAACATCGTCGACACCTAACTTCAAACATTAACCCCTAATCTGCCGACTGGAGCTCACCGCTATTCTAATAAATGTATTAACCCCTAAAGCTAAGTCTAACCCTAACACTAACACCCCCCTAAGTTAAATATAATTTAAATCTAACGAAATAAATTAACTCTTATTAAATAAATTAATCCTATTTAAAGCTAAATACTTACCTGTAAAATAAACCCTAATATAGCTACAATATAAATTATAATTATATTATAGCTATTTTAGGATTAATATTTATTTTACAGGTAACTTTGTATTTATTTTAACCAGGTACAATAGCTATTAAATAGTTAAGAACTATTTAATAGCTAAAATAGTTAAAATAATTACAAAATTACCTGTAAAATAAATCCTAACCTAAGTTACAATTAAACCTAACACTACACTATCAATAAATAAATTAAATAAAATACCTACAATTATCTACAATTAAACCTAACACTACACTATCAATAAATAAATTAAATACAATTCCTGCAAATAAATATAATTAAATAAACTAACTAAAGTACAAAAAATAAAAAAGAACTAAGTTACAAAAAATAAAAAAATATTTACAAACATTAGAAAAAAATTACAACAATTTTAAACTAATTACACCTACTCTAAGCCCCCTAATAAAATAACAAAGACCCCCAAAATAAAAAAATGCCCTACCCTATTCTAAATTACAAAAGTTCAAAGCTCTTTTACCTTACCAGCCCTGAACAGGGCACTTTGCAGGGCATGCCTCAAAGAATTCAGCTCTTTTGCCTGTAAAAAAAAAACATACAATACCCCCCCCAACATTACAACCCACCACCCACATACCCCTAATCTAACCCAAACCCCCCTTAAATAAACCTAACACTAAGCCCCTGAAGATCTTCCTACCTTGTCTTCACCATGCCAGGTATCACCGATCGTTCCAGGCTCCGAAATCTTCATCCAAGCCCAAGCGGGGGCTAGACATCCATCATACGATGGCTGAAGAAGTCCAGAAGAGGGTCCAAAGTCTTCATCCTATCCGGGAAGAAGAGTAGATCCGGACCGGCAACCATCTTCTTCCAAGCGGCATCTTCTATCCTCATCCGATGAGGACCGGCTCCATCTTGAAGACCTCCATCGTGGATCCATCCTTCTTCTCCGACGACTTCCCGACGAATGACGGTTCCTTTAAGGGACGTCATCCAAGATGGCGTCCCTCAAATTCCGATTGGCTGATAGGATTCTATCAGCCAATCGGAATTAAGGTAGGAAAATTCTGATTGGCTGATGGAATCAGCCAATCAGAATCAAGTTCAATCCGATTGGCTGATCCGATCAACCAATCAGATTGAGCTCGCATTCTATTGGCTGTTCCGATCAGCCAATAGAATGCGAGCTCAATCTGATTGGCTGATTGAATCAGCCAATCGGATTGAACTTGATTCTGATTGGCTGATTCCATCAGCCAATCAGAATTTTCCTACCTTAATTCCGATTGGCTGATAGAATCCTATCAGCCAATCGGAATTCGAGGGACGCCATCTTGGATGACGTCCCTTAAAGGAACCGTCATTCGTCGGGAAGTCGTCGGAGAAGGATAGATCCGCGATGGAGGTCTTCAAGATGGAGCCGGTCCTCATCGGATGAAGATAGAAGATGCCACTTGGAAGAAGATGGTTGCCGACCTGGATCTACTCTTCTTCTCGGATAGGATGAAGACGTTGGACCCTCTTCTGGACTTCTTCAACCGTCGGATGATGGATGTCTAGCCCCCGCTTGGGCTTGGATGAAGATTTCGGAGCCTGGAACGATCGGTGATACCTGGCATAGTGAAGACAAGGTAGGAAGATCTTCAGGGGCTTAGTGTTAGGTTTATTTAAGGGGGGTTGGGTTAGATTAGGGGTATGTGGGTGGTGGGTTGTAATGTTGGGGGGGGGGTATTGTATGTTTTTTTTTACAGGCAAAAGAGCTGAATTCTTTGGGGCATGCCCCGCAAAGGGCCCTGTTCAGGGCTGGTAAGGTAAAAGAGCTTTGAACTTTTGTAATTTAGAATAGGGTAGGGCATTTTTTTATTTTGGGGGTCTTTGTTATTTTATTAGGGGGCTTAGAGTAGGTGTAATTGTAATTGTTAAATTGTTGTAATTTTTTTCTAACGTTTGTAAATATTTTTTTCTTTTTTGTAACTTAGTTCTTTTTTATTTTTTGTACTTTATTTAGTTTATTTAATTGTATTTATTTGTAGGAATTGTATTTAATTTATTTATTGATAGTGTAGTGTTAGGTTTAATTGTAGGTAATTGTAGGTATTTTATTTAATTTATTTATTGATAGTGTAGTGTTAGGTTTAATTGTAACTTAGGTTAGGATTTATTTTACAGGTAATTTTGTAATTATTTTAGCTATTAAATAGTTCTTAACTATTTAATAGCTATTGTACCTGGTTAAAATAAATACAAAGTTACCTGTAAAATAAATATTAATCCTAAAATAGCTATAATATAATTATAATTTATATTGTAGCTATATTAGGGTTTATTTTACAGGTAAGTATTTAGCTTTAAATAGGATTAATTTATTTAATAAGAGTTAATTTATTTAGTTAGATTTAAATTATATTTAACTTAGGGGGGTGTTAGTGTTAGGGTTAGACTTAGCTTTAGGGGTTAATACATTTATTAGAATAGCGGTGAGCTCCAGTCGGCAGATAAGGGGTTAATGTTTGAAGTTAGATGTCGGCGATGTTAGGGAGGGCAGATTAGGGGTTAATACTATTTATTATAGGGTTATTGAGGCGGGAGTGAGGCGGATTAGGGGTTAATAACTTTATTATAGTAGCGTTGAGATCCGCTCGGCAGATTAGGGGTTAATAAGTGTAGGCAGGTGGAGTCAACGTTGAGGGGGGCAGATTAGGGGTTAATAAATATAATATAGGGGTCGGCGGTGTTAGGGGCAGCAGATTAGGGGTACATAGCTATAATGTAGGTGGCGGCGCTTTGCGGTCGGCAGATTAGGGGTTAATTATTGTAGGTAGCTGGCGGCAACCTTGTGGGGGGCAGGTTAGGGGTTAATAAATATAATATAGGGGTCGGCGGTGTTAGGGGCAGCAGATTAGGGGTACATAAGTATAACGTAGGTGGCGGTCGCAGATTAGGGGTTAAAAAAATGTAATCGAGTGGCGGCGATGTGGGGGGACCTCGGTTTAGGGGTACATAGGTAGTTTATGGGTGTTAGTGTACTTTAGAGTACAGTAGTTAAGAGCTTTATGAACCGGCGTTAGCCCAGAAAGCTCTTAACTACTGACTTTTTTCTGCGGCTGGAGTTTTGTCGTTAGATTTCTAACGCTCACTTCAGACACGACTCTTAATACCGGAGTTAGAAAGATCCCATTGAAAAGATAGGATACGCAATTGACGTAAGGAGATCTGCGGTATGGAAAAGTCACGGCTGAAAAGTGAGCGTTAGACCCTTTCCTGACTGACTCCAAATACCGGCGGTAGCCTAAAACCAGCGTTAGGAGACTCTAACGCTGGTTTTCACAGCTACCGCCAAACTCTAAATCTAGGCCTTAGATAGCTACAATGTAACTATTAGTTATATTGTAGCTAGCTTAGGGTTTATTTTACAAGTAAGTATTTAGTTTTAAATAGGAATAATTTAGTTAATTATAGTAATTTTATTTAGATTTCTTTTAATTATATTTAAGTTAGGGGGTGTTAGGTTTATGGTTAGACTTGGCAGATTAGGGGTTAATAAATATAGGTAGGTGGCGTTGATGTAAGTGCCAGCAGATTAGGGGTTAATAATATTTAACTAATGTTTGCGAGGCGGGAGTGCGGCGGTTTAGGGGTTAATTTGTTTATTATAGTGGCGGCGACGTTGGGGACAGCAGATTAGGGGTTAATAAATGTAGGTAGGTGGCGGCGACATTGGAGATGGCAAATTAGGGGTTAATAAATATAATGTAGGTGTTGGCGATGTTGGCGGCAGCAGATTAGGGGTTCATAAGTATAATATAGGTGGCGGTGGTATCCGAGCAGCAGATTAGGGGTTAATAATATAATGTAGGCTGTGCGATGTTGGGGGCAGCAGATTAGGGGTTAATAAGTGTAAGATTAGGGGTGTTTAGACTCGGGGTTCATGTTAGGGGGTTAGGTGTAGACATAAAAAGTATTTCACCATAGGAATCAATGGAGCTGCGTTAAGGAGTTTTACGCTGCTTTTTGGCAGGTGTAAGACTTTTCTTCAGCCGACTCTCCCCGTTGATTCCTATGGGGAAATCGTGCATGAGCACATTACACCAGCTCACTGCTAACGTAAGCAGCACTGGTATTGGTGTGTGGTAAGGAGTAAAATTTTGCTCAATGCTCACTTCTTGTCTGGGTTGTAAAAACCCATAATACCAGTGCTGTCTGTAAGTGAGCAGTGAGCATAAACTGCTCGTAGGCACCGCACAGCCTCTAACGCAAAACTCGTAATCTAGGTGTATATATTTATGTAAAAAAATGTTTTATTTTATATTATAACAATAGCAGAAAGCTAAGTCTTTATAGTCATGCTAAGGCAAAATATACTGTTTTTTGGGCTTATTTTTTATGAAAAATATCAAGCTGGGACCAAAATGGTGTGTGTGTGTGTTTTTTTTTTTGTTAAAAAACTGAAAGCTTCAACAAATCGCCTCCAGTATTTGGGATCAAACCTCAGGCTTTCTTGCAGGCTTGTAACAAAGCAAATGCACATGTGACAATGCTCTAAATGTTAAGTAAACATGAACAAACCGGGAGTCCACTTCAGTAAAAAACACCTTTTATTTTCCTTAACATGTTTAAAAGTGATACAAACAGCATTTCCTTCTTCACTGTACTCTCACAGGCTTCCGGATGTGTTGGCAGCGTCACAGCTCAGCTGACGCGTTTCTGCCAATGGCCTTAGTCTTAGCTGTGTGACCTGCCTATCCGGACTAAAAACTTATATTTTTAATGATAGGTTAAAACTTACTGACGCTGCCGACCCAGCCCCTTGGCCATATATTTGATATAGTTGTACATAATAGCAAATCCTTACTTGCACATGAATTCACATTTTTTAAAAGTAAGCGTATACATTTCATTCATTTTAGGGCTGGTTTCTTGCCTGAGCAATGTTTAAATTTATCGCATTTATTCTTGATACATTAGTGTTACACAAATAAATGGGATGTTAAGTATGTTCTACTAATGTATCCATCAACTATAACATTATGGGTTGATGCCCCTGGTCATTACCCTAATTCATAAATGTATTGGACCTTTCACAATTATGCAATTTCAAACTTATATGTCCTATGATTACTGGACCTTGCAACCTCCATTATATATTTTTTCACTTTTTATTATTTGATATACTTTACCTAAGGTCATCTATGGTACATGTCCAGCTTTTTTATGATGTTACATTCTATCTAGAGAGAGGGACTGAGCATATATATGTAAACTCTCAAACGATTGTTCTGGGTAACTTATCTGATAGCTTCAGTGATGTAACAATAACTTTATGTGAGCCCTGAAAAATAAATTAAAAATAATAAATAAAGAAAGAAAAATGAAAATGTCACTATGATAATCACTAGTACATGGTTTCCTCATATATAAATTTAGACGCACATTTATATTTGTTCAAAAATCATACAGTAAATAATGTGCTGATAGGTCTAATAAATTTGGTCAACACTTTCTTGTCTCTGTAATGGTTGAATGCATCAGCAAAAAATCCCTAGATTACTAACGGCCAGATTCAGAGTTTTGCGTTAGAGGCTATGTGGTGCTAACAAGCAGTTTTTTCTCACTGCTCACTTACCTACAGTGGTGGTATTACAGGTTTTTACAAACCCGGTGTTAAAAGGCAAGAAGTGAGCGTTGAGCAAAATTGTGCTCCTTACCACACTTCAATGCCAATGCTGCTTAAGTCAGTGGTGAGCTGGTCATACGTGCTCGTGCACAATTTCCCCATAGGAATCAACGGGGAGAGCCGGCTGAGAAAAAATCTAACACCTGCAAAAAAGCAGCGTAAATCTCAGTAACGCAGCCCCATTGATTCCTATGGGGAAATAAAAGTTATGTTTACGCTTAACACCCTAACATGAACCCAGAGTCTAAACACCCCTAATCTTACACTTATTAACCCCTAATCTGTCGCTACCTACATTATATTTATTAACCCCTAATCTACCACTCCGAACATCACCCCCACTTACATTATACTTATGAACCCCTAATCTGCATCCCCCAACATCGCCGACACCTACATTATATTTATTAACCCCAAATCTCCCTCCCCCAATGTCGCCGCAACCTACCTACATTTATTAACCCCTAATCTGCCGCCCCAATGTAGCCGCCGTCACTATAATAAACATATTAACCCCTAAACCACCGCCTGCCCGCCTCGCAAACACTATTTAAATATTATTAACCCCTAATCTGCTGTCCCTAACATCGCCGCCACCTACCTACATTTATTAACCCCTAATCTGCCACCCCCAACGTCGCCGCCACTATACTAAATGTATTAACCCCTAAACCTAAGTCTAACCCTAACACCCCCTAACTTAAATATAATTACAATAAATCTAAATAAATGTAAATATTATTACCTAAATAATTCCTATTTAAATCTAAATACTTGATACAAGCAAAAGAAATACAAAAGTGTTAGATGTTAACAACACTAGAAAACAAAAAAGAAAACCAAGAACTGATGCTCTCCTTTTAAGATAGACCGCAGCCTTCTTACAGTCTCTCCTCTAGGACTGTATAGAGATAAGGTAATGGAAGGTAGATGGCGCTGGTCTGCAGAGTAATTTTTCTCTAATGATGAAGAAAAAAACAGGGCTTGAGGTGTATGTAGCAACCAAATTACTATGAGTGCAGTATACTCACTCCATATGCTGCAGTAGTTCAGCTTCAGAATCGTGTATCTCCCGGTTGGGGTATGGTAATCCCATAAGATGCCTGCTGTTTGGCTGTGAATAAATGGAGACTCAAGTGATAAAGAATCCAATGTGTAGAAATAAAAAAGTAGTAACTTACTCCATATATTTGGAGAATACGGCTTGGTACAGCAAAGAGAAAATTCAAAGGTCTTCCAGTATTTAGTGAAAAATCTCTTTTTATTAGCTCAACGCGTTTCAACGTTAAAACGTCTTTGTCAAGAGCAGTATTAAAACAAATATAAAAGTGATAAAAAGCAAATGATTGAATATGTCTGCTGTATCCAAAAAAGCCGGTTTATATACAGGTGTACTCATTATCCAATTTCCTGTTCTGAACAGGAAATTGGATTTACAATGTGCTTGAATAAAAACAATAAACATACATTGGTGATGAACTAAAATTCAAATAGATAATAATATCTAATATAAAATGCCGATTTTAGTTAAATGTATTATAAAAAATGTATTATAAAAATGTATTATAAAAAATATTTATTTTTATTTATTTTATTTATTTATATTTATTTATTTTACAGACTATTTTTTCCTCTCTCCTTTTTCTTTATTATTTGATTTCATTCTATTTCATCCTATCTTTTTTTCTTTTTTTTCTTCTTTTCTTTTCCTTCTTTCATTCGTTCATTGGGATTTTACACACACACTTAATTATTACTAAACCCATAGTTGGGCACTTCACAATTTATCACTGTTAAAAATAGATATTTTTTGTTGTACAAATATGGTACACATTAATAATCCTTATTGCATTAGATTGCCTATTAAATAATAAAATAAGGTCCTTTTTTCATATATTCACCATGCACATTACACAATTCCTTAAGAATATTTATACACAAATAAATTCACATTTAAGAAGGTTTAGGGTCTACATTATTGTTCCTAATAATATTATTAATTATTACTTTTTATCTTAAGGTTTAATATATTGGGATATATTTTTATTCTTTATTTTTTAAGGACTCTTATATATTGACTTATAAGAAAATACATAAACTATTCTTTTGGGTCCTTTTATATAAAAAAATTATTAGAACCAATGTATATATGTAAGACAACGATCTGTCCCTGCTGCGATATATTTCGCAATTTATATGTAAGTTTTTTTTTCTTATATTGTTGTTGTCTGCACTTGTTGTGATAAGTGAAGAACATATACTGTTGATTTTTGTTGTTTTTTCCGCAGATATTTCTATAATACAATGCTTTCACGGACTTTTAGCCCAAAACACTCCCCATATAAAATGGACCAATCAGAACTAACAGACAAACACACCTTTGTTACACAGCTGCTTTTCGATTGGACACCTTAACCATGTGACCACACACCATGTGGTTTTGACACGTCATCGGTTCTTCATTACACAACAACACCAGGATTGGCTGTACGGATCATGTGATGATACACCGGACCTGAAACGGAACTATATATTGCTAACTACCTGTTTGAGGACTGATGAAATTACGTCTCTCTATTGGTTACTATAATGAATTCGAAATCTGATTGGTTTAAAATTGTGTTGATGCTGAACTAAATATAAAAAATTGGCAAATTTATTTTTTATAATAAATTTAACAAAAATCAGCATTTTATATTAGATATTATTATCGATTTGAATTTTAGTTCATCACCAATGTATGTTTATTGTTTTTATTCAAGCACATTGTAAATCCAATTTCCTGTTCAGAACAGGAAATTGGATAATGAGTACACCTGTATATAAACCGGCTTTTTTGGATACAGCAGACATATTCAAACATTTGCTTTTTATCACTTTTATATTTGTTTTAATACTGCTCTTGACAAAGATGTTTTAACGTTGAAACGCGTTGAGCTAATAAAAAGAGATTTTTCACTAAATACTGGAAGACCTTTGAATTTTCTCTTTGCTGTACCAAGCCGTATTCTCCAAATATATGGAGTAAGTTACTACTTTTTTATTTCTACACATTGGATTCTTTATCACTTGAGTCTCCATTTTTTCAAAGCCAAACAGCAGGCATCTTATGGGATTACCATACCCCAACCGGGAGATACACGATTCTGAAGCTGAACTACTGCAGCATATGGAGTGAGTATACTGCACTCATAGTAATTTGGTTGCTACATACACCTCAAGCCCTGTTTTTCTCTTCATCACTAGAGAAAAATTACTCTGCAGACCAGCGCCATCTACCTTCCATTACCAAATCTAAATACTTACCTGTAAAATAAACCCTAAGCTAGCTACAATAAACTAATAGTTACGTTGTAGATAGCTTAGGGTTCATTTTTATTTTACAGGGAAGTTTGTATTTATTTTAACTAGGTAGAATAGTTACTAAATAGTTATTAACTATTTAATAACTACCTAGCTAAAATAAATACAAAAATACCTGTAAAATAAAACCTAACCCAAGTTACAATAACACCTAACACTACACTACAATTAAATAAATTAACTAAATTAAAAACAATAAAATAAATTAAATAAAATTAGCTAAATTACAGAAAATAAAAAACTAATTACATCTAATATAATAGCCCAATCAAATTAACCCCCCCCCCCCCCAAAATAATAAAAAAAAATCCTAGCCTAAACTAAACTATCAATAGCCCTTAAAAGGGCCTTTTGCGGGGCATTGCTCCAAAGTAATCAGCTCTTTTACCTGTAAAATAAATACAAACAACCCCCCCAACAGTAAAACTCACCACCCACACAACCAACCCCCCAAATAAAATACCAACTAAAAACACCTAAGCTCCCCATTGCCCTGTAAAGGCCATTTGGATGGGCATTGCCCTTAACATTTTGGATGGGCATTGCCCTTAAAAGGGCATTTAGCTCTATTGCAGCCCAAATCCCTAACCTAAAAAATAAACCCACCCAATACACCCTTAAAAAAACCTAACACTAACCCCCTGAAGATCGACTTACAGTTCTGAAGACCGGACATTCATCCTCAAGGAAGAGGCAGAAGTCTTCATCCAACCGGGCCAAAGTCCTCAACGAAGCCGGGAGACGTCTTCATCCAAGCCGGGCGAAGTGGTCCTCCAGATGGGCAGAAGTCTTCATCCAGAAGGCATCTTCTATCTTCATCCATCCGACACGGAGCAGGTCCATCTTCAAGACATCCGACGCGGAGCATCCTCTTCATCCGGAGTCTTCTTACTGAATGAAGGTAGCTTTAAGTGACATCATCCAAGATGGCGTCCCTTAGATTCCAATTGGCTGATAATTCCAATCGGAATTAAGGTAGAAAAATCCTATTGGCTAATGCAATCAGCCAATAGGATTGAAGTTCAATCCTATTGGCTGATCCAATCAGCCAATAGGATTGAGCTCGCATTCTATTGGCTGATTGGAACAGTCAATAGGATTGAGCTTGCATTCTATTGGCTGTTCCAATCAGCCAATAGGATTGAAGTTCAATCCTATTGGCTGATTGCATCAGCCAATTGGATTTTTTCTACCTTAATTCCAATTGGCTGATAGAATTCTATCAGCTAATCAGAATCTAAGGGACACCATCTTGGATGACGTCACTTAAAGGAACCTTCATTCGTCGGGTAGTCGTCGGCCGAAGAGGATGCTCTGCGTCGGATGTCTTGAAGATGGACCAGCTCCTTGCCGGATGGATGAAGATAGAAGATGCCGTCTGGATGAAGACTTCTGCCATCTGGAGGACAACTTCTGCCTGGCTTGGATGAAGACTTCTGCCCATCTGGAGGACCACTTCTGCCCGGCTCTGATGAAGACGTCTCCCGGTAAGTCGATCTTCAGGGGGTTAGTGTTAGGTTTTTTAAGGGTGTATTGGGTGGGGTTTATTTTTAGGTTAGGGCTTTGGTCTGCAAAAGAGCAAAATGCCCTTTTAAGGGCAATGCCAATCCAAATGCCATTTTCAGGGCAATGGGGAGCTTAGGTTTTTTTAGTTAGTTTTTTTAGGGGGGGTTGGTTGTTTGGGTGGTGGGTTTTACTGTTGCGGGGGTTGTTTGTATTTTTTTTTTTCAGGTAAAAGAGCTGATTACTTTGGGGCAATGCCCCGCAAATGGTCCTTTTAAGGGCTATTGGTAGTTTAGTTTAGGCTAGGTTTTTTTTATTTTGGGGGGCTTTTTTTTTTTTTTTTAAAAGATAAATTTTTATTGATTTTGACATCAGGTAAAGCATTTTTAAAAAAACACAAGTAAAGGAGTTACAAGATTTTGAGTTCAGTGTGCAAATCACAGAGATCAGGAAAAAAAAAAAAAAACTCTAACTGCGAATAACCACAATTTTCAAACAACCAATATCTGATCCATAGACTTCTAGAATATAATGTCCAAATTGTTATTGTCCTTGACAAAGGCTTCATTGTACATAATCGTTTTCTGGATATGATAATATAATTCTTACCTATAAGTCATAGGTGGTATGGAGCAATTACCATGTGTTACAACTCCTAAAACGCAAATCTATAGTCAAACCTTAATCTAACTAAGGATAAGAACAAAGAGATAGCAGAGGGGGAAAGGGGGACAAGGGAAAAGTAGAGGGGGGGGAAGGGTTAGTATCTGGCAGAGACATCCCTGAAGCTATGTTTGCGACTAATTTATAAAACCACCATGTCGGTGGTGTGCAGTGAGTTGTATGATCCGCAAAGTGTTCCTGGTTTCCTTACTTAAAAGATGCGCCTAGAGAATAGAGGGTCTATTGTGTTTGTTTAGCAGTAATTGAATCCCAATAAAATCTGACATCCGCATAGAATGCGGATTTGCCTCTTTTAAAATAGCCATATTCTTCACATGAGAGCATCTTGTCTGTGTTTTGTAGCCAGTTATCTTGTGAAGGTATTGTGGGGGATTTCCAGTATAAGGCGATCAGAGATTTAGCGCTGTTGAGACCAATGCGTATTAGTGTTTTCCTAATTTTACATTGGAGAGGGGGGGATTCATTCAGGAGGATCAATTTAGGATTTAGAGAGAAGGCCGTCTCTGCTAATTGTCCTAGTGTGGATTCTATTCCTTTCCAATATGAATTAAGTTTGGGGCATGACCACCACATATGCAGTGTGGTGCCCCGGTCATTGCAGCCTCTCCAGCACAAAGATGAGGAGGTGGGGTAGATGTTGTTTAACCTTACTGGTGTCAAGTACCAGCGCATAAGTACTTTGTAGTTGAGTTCAATGACCTTAGGGGAGGTAGATGAAGTACGTGTGTTCTGATATATTTGTAGCCATTGTTTAGTATCTATCGTTGTATCTAGTTCTCTGTGCCACTTAGTTGCATATGGTGTGAGTGGAGGAGTTTGTGCAGTTTGGAGTATCCCTTTAGCTAGTGAAAGTGTACCCCTGGTTGTTTTCCCTGATAGGCAGATTTGTTCAAACGGTGTCGGTACTCTTAGAAGGTCTGCCTTATTGGGAGATGTCATAATAAAGTGTCGCAATTGCGCATATTTTAGCCATGGGACAAAAGACCCAAATAGGATTGGTGTAAGTTCTTCTCTAGATCTTAGTTTGCCTTGCGTGATCAAGTTAGCTACAGGGACGGAGTCTAGCAGCTCAGTGATCAGTGCGTCTTTTTTCCTGTTGTCATATCCTCCCATCAGTTCTATGTTAGGGAAGATTGGCGTGAGAGGGGAGGTAGGTGTCGATAACGACTGGGTCGTTTTAAGTAAGTAGTCCCAAGTGTTAAATATATGTCGATAGAGTATGGACGATTGACAAGAGGGAGTGCGCCTAGTTTTAGGGAGCCAGCAAAGGGGGCCTGGATTAGGGGATCTAAGTAATTGAGAATCAATCGCTACCCATGCCTTAGAGTCTCTTCTACAATGCCAGTCTAGTATTCTCTGCAGCACCGATGCATGATAATATAGGCTAATGTCTGGCAATCCCAGTCCTCCATTTTGGAGGGATCTATACATTGTTCCCCTCGCTATCCTTGGGCGTGATTTACCCCATACAAAGGAATTCACAGCTTTCTGGAGCTGCTGTAAAAATGTTTTGGGGAGGGCGATTGGCATAGCCTGCAGGGTATATAGAATTTTTGGGAGTATTGTCATTTTAATTGACTGTATTCTACCCCACCATGACAAAGGTTTGTCCTTCCAGGAGGATAAAGAGTGTTGTATGGATTGTAGTAGGGGTTGGTAGTTCAAGGCGAACCATCTCCCTGTGTTAGCAGACAACACTATGCCCAAATATTTTAGGTGCAGATTTTGTATTTTAAATGGACAAGCTGGCGTAAAGGATGCAAAGGTATTGGCAGTCATGGAGATATTTAAGAGTTCTGATTTTGAATAGTTTATGTGAAAATGCGAAAATCTACTAAACTTGTCAAATTCCAGGGTCAGGTTGGGCATAGATATGTCAGGGAGCGTTAAGGTGACCAGCACGTCGTCCGCAAACATAGCTAATTTGTGTGTGTCTGGGCCAATGTTGATGCCGTGTATGTCTGGGTTTTTTCTAATATGACAAGCTAGGATCTCCATCGTGAGGACAAAGAGTATGGGTGAGAGTGGGCAACCTTGCCTGGTCCCGTTGTTAATATGAAAGCTATGAGATAGTACCCCATTTGCGCGGACTTTTGCTGAGGGATTATTATATAGGTGAAATATTCGTTGGATCATTAGGTCCCCGAAACCAAAGTGTTTAAGTGTGCTGAGTAGGAAGGGCCAGTTCAGTCTATCAAAGGCCTTTTCCGCATCAGTGGAGACCAGGACAGCTGGGATATGTTTTGATTTTACGAATTCCATTAAATGGAGAACCCTAATAGTGTTGTCCCTGGCCTTTGGGGGGCTTTTTTTATTTTGATAGGGCTATTAGATTAGGTGTAATTAGTTTAAATTTCTGTAATTTGTTTATTATTTTCTGTAATTTAGTCTTTTTTTTGTAATTTAGCTAATTCAATTTAATTTAGGTTATTGTATTTAATGTAGTTAATTGAATTTAATTTAGTTAATTAATTTAATTATAGTGTAGTGTTAGGTGTAATTGTAACTTACTTACTGTACTGTAGGTTTTATTTTACAGGTACTTTTGTATTTATTTTAGCTAGGTATTTATTAAATTGTTAATAACTATTTAGTAACTATTCTACCTAGTTAAAATAAATACAAACTTTTCTGTAAAATAAAAATAAACCCTAAGCTAGCTACAATGTAACTATTAGTTATATTGTAGCTATCTTAGGGTTAATTTTACAAGTAAGTATTTAGTTTTAAATAGGAATAATGTAGTTAATGATAGTAATTTTAGTTATATTTATTTAAATTAGATTTAAGTTAGGGGGTGTTAGGGTTAGACTTAGGTTTAGGGGTTAATAAATTTAATATAGTGTTGGCGACGTTGGGGATGGCAGATTAGGGGTTAATAACATAATGTAGGTGGCAGCGGTGTAGGGGACGGCAGATTAGGGGTTTATAACATAATGTAGGTGGTGGCTGGTGTTGGGGGGCAGATTAGGGGTTAATAACATAATGTAGGTGGCAGCGGTGTTGGGGGGCATATTAGGGGTTAATAACATAATGTAGTTGGCGGCTGTGTTGGGGGGCAGCAGATTAGGGGTTAATAAGTATAATGTATCAGCCAATCAGGGGCGGCAGATTAGGGGTTAATAAGTATAATGTAGGTGGCGGCGGTGTAGGGGACGGCAGATTAGGGGTGTTTAGACTCAGGGGTTATGTTAGGGTGTTAGGTGTAAATGTAACTTTATTCTCCCTTAGGAATCAATGGGATATCGGGCAGCAGCGAACATGAGCTTTCGCTGCTTTCAGACTCCGATTGATTCCTATGGCATCCGCCGCCTCCAGGGCGGCGGATTGAAAACCAGGTAAGCTGGGCTGGAATAGTGCTGAGCGTACCTGGTAGAAATTTGATAAGTAGCAAAAGTAGTCAGATAGTGCCGAATTTGCATTCGGAACATCTGTAATGACGTAAGCATCGATCTGTGTCGGACTTTGACCGGCGGATCATATGTTACGTCACAAAATTCTACCTTTGCCGGTCTGTAGCCTTTGATAAATAAGCGGAATCAGGCTCACCACAAATACGCTGCGGAATACCAGCGTATTTGCGGTTGACTGCTTGATAAATAGGCCCCTAAATCTGCACAGCATTTCATTCATATGTGAAAAAATTTAAAGGGAGATGATAATTACTCACAAAGATACTTTAAACAAAAGACAGAACTTAATTGTTTATTTTGTAAATATTTTGACATCCCACTCAGAGTTTAACCCTCTCGGCACTCTAGTGTCCAAATGAAATATAATTTTTTTTTCTCTTTTTCTGAGAATCTCTTCTTTATTAC
Organism: Bombina bombina; assembly: GCF_027579735.1. Classification (NCBI taxonomy): domain Eukaryota; kingdom Metazoa; phylum Chordata; class Amphibia; order Anura; family Bombinatoridae; genus Bombina; species Bombina bombina. The sequence continues at coordinate 1,185,116,479 of NC_069501.1, read as the reverse complement.
CCCCTCTTGAGTGTCTGAAGATAACTTGGATACACTGGAATGTCAAGAGGGAAACATTTGAATTATGTTCCCTTTTAAAATGTAAACAGCTATGGGGCGAAATTCGCCCCCTCATATGCCAACCTTTATTTAGGTTGGTGGGAGCTGTTCCACGTCTTTGGGGATGATAACCCCTTTAAGTAGTACATTGCGTATTTTGGTTGCTATATAGACTACCTCTTTTTAATTTGGAGGGGTCCTAAAGAGATGGTTACCCCATTTGTGATGTACTTGCAGGATAATGACATGAATTTGAAATTCACATATGGGAATAGTGATCAGAAAATTTCCTATCTTGACATTGACATCCTAATATTGAGAAACAAAACATAGATATTCAATTGTACTGTAAAGATGGAAACACCATTTTGAATGCCAATTCATGTCACCCTAGACATACTATTTCTTCAATACCTAAAAGCCAATATATGAGGGTTAAACACAATTGTACAGAGCCTGAGAAATATGAGTTGCATGCTAAGGATTTAACAGAACGTTTTCTGAAAAGGGGTTACAATAAGAGTATGTTGGAAGATGCCAAAACACAAGTGGATGTCCTGGAAAGAGGTTCTCTTTTTGTTCGCAAGAGTAAGCCCAGTACTTTTGAGAACAAACCAAAATTTGTAACCACCTACAGTAAAGAATATCATAAAATATGCAATATAGTGAAGAGTTCATTGTCCATCTTAGAAGCTGATGAAGCTCTTAAAGATTTGGTTCATGAAGGGTGTAACTTTATCTCACGTAAAAATAAATCTTTGGCAAATATGCTGTCACCCTCTATGTTGCCTCTTAACATGAATAAAAACTGGCTTTCTTTGAAGCCCGACTTTTTCAAGTGTAGTAGTACTAGATGAAAATCTTGCTCTTTTGCTAATTTTGGCTTAGAATTTACCTCACAGTCAACTGGTAAGACATATCAGATTAGACAGCATTCAATTTGCAATTCTTCATATGTAATATACCTTTTAACCTGCAGGGGGTACAATAAGCAGTATGTGGGACTCACTACTCGCCCCCTGAAAGATCGTTTTTTAGAATATCTGAGGTCAATTGAGGATCCTGAGTCCTCTACTCCAGTGTCGTTACATTTTAAAAGGGAACATAATTCAGATGTTTCCTTCTTGACATTCCAGTGTATCCAAGTTATCCCCAAACACCCAAGAGGGTGTAATAGAGAAGAGATTCTCAGAAAAAGAGAATTTTTTTTGATATTTCATTTGGACACTAGAGTGCCGAGAGGGTTAAACTCTGAGTAGGATGTCAAAATATTTACAAAATAAACAATTAAGTTCCGTCTTTTGTTTAAAGTATCTTTGTGAGTAATTATCATCTCCCTTTATATTTTTTTCACATATGAATGAAATGCTGTGCAGATATAGTATTAATATTGTATTTTTACTATAGGGTATTCTTCATCTGATGTGTAATTTGTATATTTGTAGTATGTTATTCCTATTGAGGAGCATATATGCTGAATGTAATTAAGTTAATTATTTTATCAACCAATTGTTCACAACTGTTTAGTCACTGAGGGTGCCCACAAACCTGCCAAGTTTAAAAAAAAAATGAATTCACTCAATCCAAAGTTCCAAGCACCTGAAAAATGTGGTTTAACATTTTAACAGTCTGGCATAACTCTATATATGGATGGAAATTGCAGAACTGATAAGTACAAGGAAGATTTTGATGGAGCTTAAACATAGATGCTGCCAGAATGTATTGCCAATATCACTTTTTTTTCTTCTCATAGGCCTAGATTTGGAGTTTGGCGGTAGCCGTGAAAACCAGCGTTAGAGGCTCCTAACGCTGGTTTTGGGCTAACTCCGGTATTTGGAGTCACTCAAAAAAGGGTCTAACGCTCACTTTTCAGCCGCGACTTTTCCATACCGCAGATCCCCTTACGTAAATTGCGTATCCTATCTTTTCAATGGGATTTTTCTAACTCCGGTATTTAGAGTCGTGGCTGAAGTGAGCGTTAGAAATCTAACGACAAAACTCAGGCCGCAGAAAAAAGTCAGTAGTTAAGAGCTTTCTGGGCTAACGCCGGTTCATAAAGCTCTTAACTACTGTACTCTAAAGTACACTAACACCCATAAACTACCTATGTACTCCTAAACCGAGGTCCCCCCACATCGCCGCCACTCGATTAAACTTTTTTAACCCCTAATCTGCCGACCGCCACCTACGTTATACTTATGTACCCCTAATCTGCTGCCCCTAACACCGCCGACCCCTGTATTATATTTATTAACCCCTAATCTGCCCCCCACAACGTCGCCGCCAGCTACCTACAATAATTAACCCCTAATCTGCCGACCGCAAAGCGCCGCCACCTACATTATAGCTATGTACCCCTAATCTGCTGCCCCTAACACCGCCGACCCCTATATTATTTTTATTAACCCCTAATCTGTCCCCCCTCAACGTCGCCTCCACCTGCCTACACTTATTAACCCCTAATCTGCCGAGCGGACCGCACCGCTACTATAATAAAGTTATTAACCCCTAATCCGCCTCACTAACCCTATAATAAATAGTATTAACCCCTAATCTGCCCTCCCTAACATCGCCGACACCTAACTTCAATTATTAACCCCTAATCTGCCGACCGGAGCTCACCGCTATTCTAATAAATGTATTAATCCCTAACCCTAACACTAACACCCCCCTAAATTAAATATAATTTTAATCTAACGAAATAAATTAACTCTTATTTAATAAATTATTCCTATTTAAAGATAAATACTTACCTGTAAAATAAATCCTAATATAGCTACAATATAAATTATAATTACATTGTAGCTATTTTAGGATTAATATTTATTTTACAGGCAACTTTGTAATTATTTTAACCAGGTACAATAGCTATTAAATAGTTAAGAACTATTTAATAGCTACCTAGTTAAAATAATTACAAAATTACCTGTAAAATAAATCCTAACCTAAGTTACAATTAAACCTAACACTATACTATCATTAAATTAATTAAATAAAATACCTATAATTACCTACAATTAAACCTAACACTACACTATCAATACATTAATTAAATACAATATCTACAAATAACTACAATCAGCCAATCAGAATCAAGTTCAATCCAATTGGCTGATCCAATCAGCCAATCAGATTGAGCTCGCATTCTATTGGCTGTTCCGATCAGCCAATAGAATGCGAGCTCAATCTGATTGGCTGATTGGATCAGCCAATCGGATTGAACTTGATTCTGATTGGCTGATTCCATCAGCCAATCAGAATATTCCTACCTTAATTCCGATTGGCTGATAGAATCCTATCAGCCAATCGGAATTCGAGGGACGCCATCTTGGATGACGTCCCTTAAAGGAACCGTCATTCTTCAGTTGGACGTCGCCGGAAGAAGATGGGTCCGCGGTGGAGGTCTTCAGGATGGAGCCGGTCATCATTGGATGAAGATAGAAGATGCCGCTTGGATCAAGATGGTTGCCGGTCCGGATCGCCTCTTCTTCCCGGATAGGATGAAGACTTTGGAGCCTCTTCTGGACCTCTTCAGCCACCGGATGATGGATCGCCAGCCCCCGCTTGGGTTGGATGAAGATTTTGGAGCCAGGACGGATCGGTGATACCTGGTGAGGTGAAGACAAGGTAGGATGATCTTCAGGGGCTTAGTGTTAGGTTTATTTAAGGGGGGTTTGGGTTAGATTAGGGGTATGTGGGTGGTGGGTTGTAATGTTGGGGGGGGTATTGTATGTTTTTTTTTACAGGCAAAAGAGCTGAACTTCTTGGGGCATGCCCCGCAAAGGGCCCTGTTCAGGGCTGGTAAGGTAAAAGAGCTTTGAACTTTAGTAATTTAGAATAGGTTAGGGCATTTTTTATTTTGGGGGTCTTTGTTATTTTATTAGGGGGCTTAGAGTAGGTTTAATTAGTTTAAAATTGTTGTAATATTTTTCTTACGTTTGTAAATATTTTTTTATTTTTTGTAACTTAGTTCTTTTTTATTTTTTGTACTTTAGTTAGTTTATTTCATTGTAGTTATTTGTAGGAATTGTATTTAATTTATTTATTGATAGTGTAGTGTTAGGTTTAATTGTAGGTAATTGTAGGTATTTTATTTGATTAATTTAATGATAGTATAGTGTTAGGTTTTATTCTAACTTAGGTTAGGATTTATTTTACAGGTAATTTTGTAATTATTTTAACTAGGTAACTATTAAATAGTTCTTAACTATTTAATAGCTATTGTACCTGGTTAAAATAATTACAAAGTTGCCTCTAAAATAAATATTAATCCTAAAATAGCTACAATGTAATTATAATTTATATTGTAGCTATATTAGGATTTATTTTACAGATAAGTATTTAGCTTTAAATAGGAATAATTTATTTAATAAGAGATAATTAATTTCGTTAGATGTAAATTATATTTAACTTAGGGGGGTGTTAGTGTTAGGGTTAGACTTAGCTTTAGGGGTTAATACATTTATTAGAATAGCGGTGAGCTCCAGTCGGCAGATTAGGGGTTAATAATTGAAGTTAGGTGTCGGCGATGTTAGGGAGGGCAGATTAGGGGTTAATACTATTTATTATAGGGTTAGTGAGGCGGATTAGGGGTTAATAACTTTATTATAGTAGCGCTCAGGTCCCCTCGGCAGATTAGGGGTTAATAAGTGTAGGCAGGTGGAGGCGACGTTGTGGGGGGCAGATTACGGGTTAATAAATATAATATAGGGGTCGGCGATGTTAGGGCAGCAGATTAGGGGTACATAGGGATAATGTAAGTAGCGGCGGTTTACGGAGCGGCAGATTAGGGGTTAATAATAATATGCAGGTGTCAGCGATAGCGGGGACGGCAGATTAGGGGTTAATAAGTGTAAGGTTAGGGGTGTTTAGACTCGGGGTACATGTTAGAGTGTTAGGTGCAGACGTAGGAAGTGTTTCCGCATAGCAAACAATGGGGCTGCGTTAGGAGCTGAACGCGGCTTTTTTGCAGGTGTTAGGTTTTTTTTCAGCTCAAACAGCCCCATTGTTTCCTATGGGGGAATCGTGCACGAGCACGTTTTTGAGGCTGGCCGCTTGCGTAATCAACTCTGGTATCGAGAATTGAAGCTGCGTTAAATATACTCTACGCTCCTTTTTTGGAGCCTAACGCAGCCATTCTGTGGACTCTCAATACCAGAGTTATTTTTATGGTGCGGCCAGAAAAAAGCCGGCGTTAGCTTTTCGGGTCGTTACCGACAAAACTCTAAATCTAGCCGTTATAAAGCAGGTGGTAGGTTATATTTAGTGTTCAATGACTGTTAATAGAAGTAGGTGTTCTGTTATTATACCAATCAGTCTAAAACCTTACAAATCTCCTTGAATGCTTTATTTGGCTGTTGCCATAGCAACATGATTAATTTCACCAAGTATGTGATGTTTGGCAATTTATTGTTAATAAGCTTTGAGTTTTAGAATTATGGTTATTTTGCAGTCTCGTTATTATATATCCATACCAGGGCACTATCAAGTGCAAAGAAGTTAAAGGGACAGTGTACTTAGGCAAGCAGTTGATAAGGGTTCAATAGATTATGGTATTTGGAATAGTATTTGGAATAGTATTTCAGGCTATCACTGTCTCTACCACCCCTCTGAGAATTTGATTTCTCCTGCTGCCTCTTGTTTACATATTTTGCTATAGCCACTATTGCATTATTTATATCTCCTGTATAGGTAGCAGTTTTAACAGGCAAATTAGCTATTTACTAAATAATAGTTAATTAGCTATTTTTAAACATTTAATACACTCCAGCTAATGATAACATGATAAGCAATATCGCTGGACTGTGCTAACATTAGCAAGCAACATGATATTACTAATCCATGGTAAATCTCATTTACTAGAGAAGGGTTACAACTACTGACATCGCTCTAGTGCATCGTATACAGTCAATGGAGATCACGACCATGCTAAATAGAGCTCATACTATAGTTTACATTCGAGCAGAAGCCGAAACTAAGCTAGAATATTTAGCTCGACTTTATACCTAAAGTAAAGTGCAAAAATACAAAACACAGAAAAACATATTAAAATATACTTTTACACTTTTTAAAAGGTTTTAAAAGGGTTAAAAAGGGAGATTGTGTATGGAAAAGTGTTTGGCTGCAAATAGCTCCAAGAAGTGTATATATATATATATATATATATATATATATATATATATATATATATATATATATATATATATGTATATGTATATATATATATATATATTACAAAAAATACATAAGATTTGTAAAAATATAAATAAAAAATAAAAACATTTTCTACTATGTGAAGATGATTGGAATGTAAAATATTCATAATTACCTTCTGGTTTAGCACGGTAGCTTTAACTCCTGTTGGGTTTACGCTTGAGTGTTTGGTAAGAAGAACATAGCTCAGTTGCTATAACCTGAAGTTAGTGCACGTCAGCTTTCTCTTTGCACAAGCAAACATTTTACTTTTAACTTGTAATACAAGCAGTATCCTGAACGCGTTCAAAGTTTACTTCTGGCGGTGTTTGCACGCTAGCGAAATCGCTAAATAGCGTACCACTTGTTATCTGGCCAAATGTTGCAAAACTACTGTCATATAGTGCTACTAGTATGGTCTTCAACAAAGTATACGAAGGAAAAAAGTTAGTTTGATGAAACACGTAAATTGAAACACTTTGATAAAATAGTATACTTTATCTGAATTATGAAAGAAACATTTTGAGTTTCCTGCCCCTTTAAGTACTTTTACATGAATTCTCAGTTTAAATAATTAAATAGCATGGGAGCTTATCACACATTTTTGTTTTTTACAATGACAATTTCACAAGACTAAATTCATTAGAGTGTAAACATTTCATAAAAAAAGACTTAAGTAAACAATAGGGACGTGCATTTGTTCTTGTAAACGAGCAAACATTAATGAAAATGAATAACGAACTGCCACCTACACGAATAACGAATGGATGTTCCAATAAAATTCATCAATACAATTGTTCATTAGTTTTTCTTTAAATAATAATAAAAAAAACTACAAATACAAACACTGAATTAGCCCCTTAACCACAAACTGAAATTCCCTTCCCTTAAAGAGACATGAAACACATTTTACTTTCATGAATCAAACAGAGCATTTAATTTTAAACAACTTTTCATTTTACTTCTGTTATCTAATTTGCTTTGTTCTCTTAGTATCCTTTGTTGAAAAGCACACCTAGGTAGGCTCAGGAACAGCAATGCCTTACTGAGAGCTAGTTGCTAAATGGTCGCTGCACATAAATGCAACTTTGTCATTTGCTCACCCAATGAGGCCTAGTTATCAACGTGTCTACTTACCTGCCTTCGCCGGCCCAATACGCCCGCCTAAGCTCGCCTACCATCGCCGCCGCGGACCTGAAAAATCTCGCCAAAGTTATCAAAAAAGCTGTCAAAAAGCCGCGCACCAAGTACGGGGCGATGAGCAGCGGACTGTGATAGTTATCACTCATCCGATCTTGCTGCTCTTCGGCTTTTTCACAGCTTTATTGATAAGCTGTCACTAAGCACCCACACTAACTATATTGTTCTACCCCCTATACCGGCGCCCCTGGAGCCCCCCCCAACTAAATAAAGTTATTAACCCCTAAACCGCCGCTCCTAGACCCCGCCGCGACTCTTATAAATGTATTAACCCCTAAACCGCCGCTCCCGGAGCCCACCGCCACTCTAATAAACTGATTAACCCCTAAACCGATGCTCCCAGACCCCGCCGCCACCTACATAATACCTATTAACCCCTATCCTGCCCCCCTATACCGCCTATAATAAATGTATTAACCCCTATCCTGCGGATCCCGTACCCCGCCGCAACTAAATAAATTGTTTTACCCCTAAACCACCACTCCCGGACCCCGCCGCAACCTATATTAAACTTATTAACCCCTAATCTGCCCCCCCTACACCGTCGCCACCTATAATAAATTTATTAACCCCTATCCTGCCCCCCTACACCGCCGCAACTATAATAACATTATTAACCCCTAAACCTAAGTCTAACCCTAACACCCCCCTAACTTAAATATTAATTGAATACATCTAAATATTATAACTCTTATTAACTAAATTAATCCTATTTAAAACTAAATACTTACCTTTAAAATAAACCCCCTAATATAGCTACAATATAAATAATAATTATATTGTAGCTATTTTAGGATTTATTTTTATTTTACAGACAAATTTCAATTTATTTTAACTAGGTACAATAGCTATTAAATAGTTATTAACTATTTAATAGCTACCTAGTTAAAATAAAGAGAAATTTACCTGTAAAATAAAAACTAACCTAAGTTACAATTACACCTATCACTACACTATCATTAAATAAATTATTCCTATTTAAAACTAAATACTTACCTGTAAAATAAACCCTAAGATAGCTACAATGTAATTAATAATTACATTGTAGCTATTTTAGGATTTATATTTATTTTACAGGTAACTTTGTATTTATTTTAGCTATTTAGAATAGTTATTAAATAGTTATTAACTATTTAATAACTACATAGCTAAAAGAAATACAAAATTACCTGTAAAATAAATCCTAAACTAAGTTACAATTAAACCTAACACTACACTATATTTAAATTAATAAAATAAATTACCTACAAATAACTACAATTAAATACAATTAAATAAACTAACTAAAGTACAAAAAATAAAAAATAAATAAGTTACAAAAAAAAGTTACAAACATTTAAAAAATATTACAACAATTTTAAGCTACTTACACCTAATCTAAGCCCCCTAATAAAATAACAAAGCCCCCCAAAATAAAAAAATGTCCTACCCTATTCTACATTAAAATGTTAACAGCTCTATTACCTTACCAGCCCTTAAAAGGGCCTTTTGCGGGGCATGCCCCAAAGAATTCAGCTCTTTTGCCTGTAAAAAAAAAAAATTACAACCCCCCCAACATTAAAACCCACCACCCACATACCCCTAATCTAACCCAAACCCCCCTTAAATAAACCTAACACTACCCCCCTGAAGATCATCCTACCTTTAGCCGTCTTCAGCCAGCCGACCACCGATGGAACAGAAGAGGAGATCCGCAGCGGCCAAAGTCTTCATCCAAGGGGCGCTGAAGAAGTCTTCCATCCGACTGAAGTCATCATCCAAGGGGCGCTGAAGAAGTCTTCCATCCGACTGAAGTCATCATCCAAGGGGCGCTGAAGAAGTCTTCCATCCGATTGAAGTCATCATTCTGGCAGCGACTGAACGACGAATGACGGTTCCTTTAAGTGATGTCATCCAAGATGGCGTCCCTCAAATTCCTATTGGCTGATAGGATTCTATCAGCCAATCGGAATTAAGGTAGGAAAAATCTGATTGGCTGATTAAATCAGCCAATCAGATTGAAGTTCAATCGGATTGGCTGATCCAATCAGCCAATGAGATTGAGCTTGCATTCTATTGGCTGTTCCGATCAGGGGGGACAGATTAGGGGTGTTTAGGCTCGGGGTACATGTTAGGGTGTTAGGTGTAGACATCTCCCAAAGGAATCAATGGGACATCTGGCAGCAGCGAACATGAACTTTCGCTATGGTCAGACTCCCATTGATTCCTATGGGATCCGCCGCCTCCAGGGCGGCGGATTGAAAACCAGGTACGCTGGGCCGGAAAAGTGCCGAACGTACCTGCTAGTTTTTTGATAACTAGCAAAAGTAGTCCGATTGTGCCGAACTTGCGTTCGGAACATCTGGAGTGACGTATGAATCAATCTATGTCGGACTGAGTCGGGCGGATCGAAGCTTACGTTACAAAATTCTACTTTTGCTGGTGTGTAGGGCTTGATAACTTAGGCGAATCAGCCTCGCCACAAATACGCTGCAGAATTCCAGCGTATTTGAGGTTGACGGCTTAATAACTAGAGGCCAATGTTTTCAGGTAGCTTCCAGTAATGCATTACTGTTCTTTCAACAAAGGATACCGATAGAATTAAGCAAATTTGATCATAGAAGTAAATTATAAAGTTGATTAAAACTGTATCTTCAAACTGAATCATAGAAGAAAAAAATTGGGTTTCATGTCCCTTTAACCAAGACCGCACAAAAAACTTCCTAACTGCAATCTACCTATTGCACTTAACACCCTAACTACCGGAGGGGGGTCCCCACATACAGTTACATGCTGCTGGACCAACCGGCTGGTTACACATTTCACTCCTCTCTATATGAAGCAAGGAACTTCTTCTGGGTCTGAGGTAAGCTCCCACATGCACGTGTTTGTGCCGTTCTGATGTTGTGATCACTCCACCCCATCTGTAGGCTTAAGGTGGATTAATGAAGTTTTGGTCACACAAAATGTCCAGTGAGTCGAAAGGAATTTTAAAAAGGGCAGATTTCAGTCTTCTATATAGTTATTAAAGAAAAAGACTATGCTCTTAAACTTGTATTCCATAATAAAAGTTCATAATCTTTTAATTATAACACTAGCAAAATCAACACATTCCCAGTAGTATATCATATATTATTTAGTTTATCTTGGAGAATTACATACTCCATATTTTTCACAATTTCAGGACAGGAACACATATATTCAGAAATAATAAAAACAGGGCAAATCATTGTTTAACCCTTTAGGGGACAAAGTCTGCAAAGTATAAATCCATTTTTTTTTCTAAAATAAAAGTTCATCAACATCTCCACCTCTCCTTGACACTTTTACTTGTTCAATTTCAACAAACCTTAAACCTATAGGGCGAAAAATATCTACATTTTTTATGTCATTCTGGTGTTCAGTTACCCTTGCTCTTAACTAAAGAATTGATTTAACTACTTAAAAACAAGGGCAAGAGCAGGACAAAAAATACACCATACCAGTGGAGGAACAGTTGATGAAAGTTCTGATCTTATCATTCTTTTCTGTATCAACTGAAAAAGTCTTAGTTTTTGTTACAAATTTACAACATACACAATGACTGCACAGAGTACAACCAATAATTCTCTGAGCATTCTTTTGCAGCCAATCACTTGAGTTCAAACTCCTTGTGAATTCACTTCTGACCAATATATCCTTCAAATTGCTAGCTCTTCTTGCTGTCATTTGAGGATACTCACCAACAAAGGGCTTGCTTTCATTGAGCCATAATTAGGTTTGCGTGCACTCGCAAACCGATAAATATGCTGTTGGAAGCAATATTGTTTATCGACTTTTTCCAATGTCGTGTTTTAACTTAATATCGGCAGCCGGACTTCGGCTGCCGAAAAGATCTTCGCGTCCCATAGAAAGTAATAGAAGCCATTAATCAATAAATGATACCAGGTTTCCAATGAAAGCACTAACCGTTAATACACTGACGGAGGCTGTCGATACATTGAGAAACATTACACCCAGGTCTACTAGGTGTAAAGGAGGAAAAAGGAGCTTTTTGAGGCCTGTTTCTCATTAAAATTGCAAATCAAAAAAACATTTATGAGTGTTTCAATGTACAAATAACATTATACAGTGGGGAAAAAAAAGTATTTAGTCAGCCACCAATTGTGCAAGTTCTCCCACTTAAGAAGATGAGAGAGGCCTGTAATTTTCATCATAGGTATACCTCAACTATGAGAGACAAAATGTGGAAACAAATCCAGACAATCACATTGTCTGATTTGGAAAGAATTTATTTGCAAATTATGGTGGAAAATAAGTATTTGGTCACCTACAAACAAGCAAGATTTCTGGCTCTCACATACCTGTATCTTCTTCTTTAAGAGGCTCCTCTGTCCTCCACTCATTACCTGTATTAATGGCACCTGTTTGAACTTGTTATCAGTATAAAAGACACCTGTCCACAATCTCAAACAGTCACACTTCAAACCCCACTATGGTGAAGATCAAAGAGCTGTCAAAGGACACCAGAAACAAAATTGTGGACCTGCACCAGGCTGGGAAGACTGAATCTGCAATAGGCAAGCAGCTTGGTGTGAAGAAATCAACTGTGGGAGCAATAATTAGAAAATTGAAGACATACAAGACCACTGATAATCTCCCTTGATCTGGGGCTCCACACAAGATCTCACCCTGTGGGGTCAAAATGATCACAAGAACGGTGAGCAAACATCCCAGAACCACACGGGGGGACCTAGTGAATGACCTGCAGAGAGCTGGACCAAGGTAACAAAGGCTACCATCAGTAACACACTACGCTGCCATAGACTCAGATCCTGCAGTGCCAGACGTGTCCCCCTGCTTAAGCCACTACATGTCCGGGCCTGTCTGAAGTATGATAGAGAGCATTTGGTAGAACTGTTTGGTAGAAACACAACTTGTCGTGTTTGGAGGAGAGAGAACACCATACCTAATGTGAAGCATGGGGGTGGCAACATCATGCTTTGGGGCTGTTTCTCTGCAAATGGAACAGGACTACTGATCCGTGTACATGAAAGAATGAATGGGGCCATGTATCGTGAGATTTTGAGTGCAAACCTCCTTCCATCAGCAAGGGCATTGAAGATGAAATGTGGCTGGGTCTTTCAGCATGACAATGATCCCAAACAACCGCCCGGGCAACGAAGGAGTGGCTTCGTAAGAAGCATTTCAAGGTCCTGGAGTGGCCTAGCCAGTCTCCAGATCTCAACCCCATAGAAAACCTTTGGAGGGAGTTGAAAGTCCGTGTTGCCCAGCGACAGCCCCAAAACATCACTGCTCTAGAGGAGATCTGTATGCAGGAATGGGCCAACATATCAGCAGCAGTGTGTGGCAACCTTGTAAAGACTTACAGAAAACGTTTGACCTCTGTCATTGCCAACAAAGGATCTATAACAAAGTATTGAGATGAACTTTTGATATTGACCAAATACTTATTTTCCACCATAATTTGCAAATAAATTATTTGCAAATCAGACAATGTGATTGTCTGGATTTGTTTCCACATTTTGTCTCTCATAGTATATACCTATGATGAAAATTACAGGCCTCTCTCATCTTTTTAAGTGGGAGAACTTGCACAATTTGTGGCTGACTAAATACTTTTTTTCCCCACTGTATATGCTACATTTATTGGTCCTATGTATAGGAACATTTGCACCCATGTTTTCATAGAAATATATATGTATGTACTAATAATCCACAATAGAAAAAGAAATATCAAAACCAGCTCCGTCCACAGTAATAACACTTGGTGTGATGCCAACAATGAGAGAGTGGAGCGCATACAAAATCAATTAGAAACAGCCAGGGTTCCCATGTAATATGCCAAAAAAATCAGTGCAACCTGCATGCGGCAGAAAAAAAGTCACAAAAATACACAGGACGATTACTCACCACCCTCGGTAATTGGACTTATCTGCACAACAGGACTAAGCACTTTGAAGGCAAACGATAGCTCCAGTATGTGCTCCTGCAGTCTCTTTGCCCGGGCTCGGTGTTGCATCCGGGTTACACGTGATACACACTCCTCCGGTGGTTGCCCAATAGCAGTACTCCAAGAAAGACGTCACAGAAGACAGCTGATCCACAGTGAAACCACAAAGGTACTGTGCTTGACAGGGAAAGCGGTAAACTTCAGAGACAAAAAAGCAAAAGCTGGCACATCTCCATAAGGTTAAAAAGTCATTTACTAGAAGTCACTTAAAATAACAAGGAGGTTTGCAAAGCCAAAGAAAAACGCCTTACATGTTTCGGCAATTAAACCTTACTCATAAGCGTAATTCACTCTAAGAACGCATTAAAATAAATAGGGCTTGCCCCTCACTCATAGGTTAATTCAAATCATGTGACTGGCCATACCTGTTACCTGAATTAAGGTGGAATGAGGGAAAAAAGGGGGGGTCTAAACTAATTTAAGGCAGTTACAGTTAGAATATCCGAACCATATGACTGGCACAAACAGGAAACAAAAGCTTGCTATGGTTGATCACTTAAAGCAGCAGGTATATGGTACAATATTTATATTTTTCTAAACATCACTTTAATTTTTAATCACACTAACAATAAAGTTGAGGCAACGATGTACAGAAAACCTATATCAGGCAATACCATTCTCCATGGTAAGAGTAACCACCCCAAACAGGTCCCCTATTCTATCATCAAAGGGCAATTAATTAGGGCCAAACATAACCGTAGTGATCAAACTGATTTTGAAGCTCAGAGTAAAGACCTCATTAGAAGATTCCTAGAGAGAGGGTATAACATAAATATGATTCACAAAGCAAAGGCGGAGGTTGATGGTATCAGTCATGACTCTCTTCTTAGGGATCAGTCGAGAAAGAATCATTCTAAATTTTCTCCAGATAGAGTAAGTTTTGTTACTCAGTTTTTCGTCTGAATACCATCAAATCTGCAATGTGGTCAAAAGACATTTTCCAATGTTATCGGCCGATGACAGATTACAAGATGTGGTTAAACAGGGTTGCAATTTTTCCTATCGCAAAGGTGTTACCTTAGGTAATTTACTCTCACCAAGTGAACTCAAAGGTGATAGGCCTACTAGCTCTTGGCTCCAGGTCAAGGGGATGCACAAGTGTGGTTACAGCCACTGCATCCCTTGTAGCTTTGGAAATATATGTCTAAAACTTTTGAGTCCAACACCAATGGCAAAAGATATGAACTTGACACCTGTGTTAATTGCAGTTCCAAAAATGTAGTGTACATGATTTGGTGCACATGTAATTACAAACAGTACATAGGTTGCACGACACGTGAGGTCAGAGAGAGAATCAGACAACACCTCTCTGACATCAAAAGACAAGATGGCTGTTCTGAGCTGGCCAACCATTTTATATTAGAACAAAATAGTGTCAACAAGACTTTTAGATGGATGGTCATTAAATTGGTTAAACTTCCCAAACGTGGGGGTAATATGGGCAAATTACTCCTCAAGCGTTAAGCCTTTTGGATTTTTAATCTTGACACACGGATACCTAAAGGTTTCAATTCATCCTTTGATTTGATTAATTTTTCGGAAAAATTGTCCCATTTATCATTGAATATTAAGTGTATACAGAAATTACTATAACTAAATTTTACAATGAACTTGTATTATTTATGAGGTTTTTTCCATTTTTTTTATTTTTCCATTTTTCTACATTTTTGTATACTTATGAATTTAACCATTCTCAAATCTAAGTTTTCATTAGTATAAAATTAAATATTGTACCATATACCTGCTGTTTTAAGTGATCAACCATAGCAAGCTTTTGTTTCCTGTTTGTGCCAGTCATATGGTTCGGATATTCTAAATGTTACTGCCTTAAATTAGTTTAGACCGACCCCCCCTTTTTTCCCTCATTCCACCTTAATTCAGGTAACAGGTATGGCCAGTCACATGATTTGAATTATCCTATGAGTGAGGGGCAAGCCCTATTTATTTTAATGCGTTCTTAGAGTGAATTACGCTTATAAGTAAGGCTTAATTGCCAAAACATGTAAGGCGTTTTTCTTTGGCTTTGCAAACCTCCTTGTTATTTTAAGTGACTTCTAATAAATGACTTTTTAACCTTATGGAGATGTGCCAGCTTTTGCTTTTTTGTCTCTAAATTTTATATATATATATATATATATATATATATATATATATATATATATATATATATATATATATATATATATATATATATATATATTTGACCTATATAAATCATATAATTTCAATAATTACTTTTAATTGTTATGATAAAGGCTGATATATTTAAATAGAAAATTATAATAATTACATTCAGTGTCTTTGAATTTTAACTACATATATGTTGAAATTATAGTTCATATAAAAAATAAAAGTCATGAGTAAGTATGCCCCCCCCAAATGTTATTCATTGCAATCACCAGTTTCACATATGTTAACAAGCAACACACAGCTATAAAAAAAAACACCACACCTAGCCTAACCTCAGAACAGATATTTCAAAATGCAGGGTGAGAGAGAAGCTGACAATGCTGAAGTTAGACAGTGTAGGCCTGACATCCCCAGAGTGAGGCTGGATATAGAAACCCTGAATGAGCAGCAGGTGTTTGAAAGTTTCAGGCTCACCAGGGAGAAAATATATCAGTTATATGCCCTGTTGCAAGACAGGCTGGAAAGCCAGGGCTATTCAAGCAGGACTGTCCCTGGAATGACCAAACTACTAGGGGCACTTCATTTCTGGCTTCTGGATCCTTTCAGGTGACAGGGGTCATTGTAACTGGGGTGCATAAGTCCACTTTTTCTAAGCATCTTTCACAAGTTCTTGATGGACTTTATGATAATTGCAGAATTTTTTTTCCCCACATCACCCAGAGGTTGGAGTGATGTTAAGAGGGACTTTTTTCTTTTAGGTGGCATACCTAATGTCCTTGGGGCCATTGACTGCACTCATATTGGCCTAAGACCCCTGTGTGCAGGGAGATAATATTTAGGAATCGGAAACACTTCCACTCCTTAATTGTGCAGATTATATGTGATGCAAACGTGTATATTAAATGTCGTGGCAGGGTTCCCAGAAAGTAGCCATGATGCCTACATCCACAGGAATTCTCATGTGTGGAGATTGTTTGAGATAAATCAAATGCCTGAAGGACATCTCCTCGGTAAGTGTTTATGTATATATTATGATGCCTTCATGTGTCCAATGTTTTGACATTTATTGTTTCATTGCTTTATAATCGTTTATGTATGTGTTTAAGGGGATGTAATTGTTTAAATAAATAAAATGTTAATAATTTCAAAAGATATATATTAACTATGTCATAGTAAGACATATTCATAACATTATTTTATGTCATACATTGCTTTATTGAAAGATGTGTGTTTATATATATATATATATATATATATATATATACTGTATCTATATATGTATATATATATATATATATATATATATATATATATACTGTGTATATATATACTGTGTATATATATATATATATATATATATACAAACAAAAAGGTATAAGCGCACATCCATTTTCAAAGGCACAACATATTTTTTGAACTGCTGCAAAAAAATGCCTGCAAACAACATCAAGAGACAACTATTCAATTTAAATAAGATTGGGATCTTAGTCACACAATATGGCCATATTTTGCTTAGCCAGTCACCACTTACAAGGTGCCCCAATATAGACTGGCCTAACACTACAGTCCTTTTGCCACATGAGCTCAGGTGTGCTCATGACAGTGTAATGGAGTTGTGAATATTAACCTAGGGAGTCTCATTCTATTATGAAGAGTAAAAGCAGGAATGATTCAGCCCTCTGTGGCAAAAGAACTGTAATGTTAGGACCAGTCTATATTGGGGCACCTTGTAAGTGGTGACTGGCTAAGCAAAATATGGCCATATTGTGTGACTAAGATCCCAATTTTATTTAAATTGAATAGTTGTCTCTTGATGTTGTTTGCAGGCATCTTTTTGCAGCAGTTCAAAAAATATGTTGTGCTTTTGAAAATGGATGTGCGCCGATACCTTTTTGTTTGTGTAATTACTGGGTCATATTGGCAGCACTCCCAAAGATGTGTATATAAACGTTTTGTAAGGTGTGCTAAAAAAAACAAATTTTGTATTTGTATTTAAAAATAATCAGGGAGACTGACCATCTCCCATTGGTTTAAGCACACCACCCAAGCTCAGGTGTGATCATGACAGTGTAATGGAGTTGTGAATATTAAGCTAGTGAGTCTCATTCTATTATGAAGAGTAAAAGCAGGAATGATTCAGTCCTCTGTGGCAAAAGGACTGTAGTGTTTGGACCAGTCTATATTGGGGCACCTTTGTAAGTGGTGACTGGCTAAGTAAAATATGGCCACTCCCAAAGATGTGTATATAAACTTTTTGTAAGGTGTGCTAAAAAAAACAAATTTTGTATCTGTATGTATATATATATATATATATATATATATATATATATATATATGCATTCATATTTTAGCTGATTCTGCATATCCTCTTAAAAAATGGATTTGGACACCATTGAAGGAGAGCCAGGTTGTTGGGCCTGCTGAATTAAGATAAAATATATTTATTTTCTGTTCTTGTATGTCAGAAATATTGATTGTGCCTTGCAAAATGCTCACTATAATCTGTGTTTGTGCACATACATGTGTTGCTTGATTATTTCTTGTGTGTGTGTATATATATGTATCACGCTATCACAGACATAACAATGTTGTGCTGAGTGCCTTTAAAGGGGCAGTCAGAATCCAAATCGTCTATTATCATTGAAGCATTTATAAATCTCTCTGCTTGAATATAAATATATTTATATATGTAAAAATGTTTACATTTTTATAAGATCAAACCAGGAATGTAGTTAGCTCATTAGTATTTGATTTGTCTTCACATTATATATTATAATCATATTTCTTGTTGTTTTAATACAGATTTAATGAAGCACATATATAAAACTAGTCATATTTAGTGCTAAGTAATTTACATGTGCAACTATATATTTTAGAATTTGCTTTATTATAGCTAAATGAGGTTATTTCAGTTCAGATAAATTGGCATATCAATTGGAGGTTAAAGTATTTTGTTATATTGTCTAACTAAGCATTGTTAAGTTAACGGTCCATATTCTGTTATTTCATTGTGGTATTTTAATGCGATTCATTGTGAGTAATGTTGATTTTAAAGGTATATTTTTTAATGATATTTGTATAGAATATTGTAACAGCTTAAAGGAATATTCCGGTCAAAATTTAAATGCACATAGATGAATTACATCTTTGAATAGAAACAAATTTGCAATATAGATGTATTGGCAAAAATTAGTCTAGTAAAAGTTATCACTGTTTTAGTGTTAACATTTTTCTCTGCATGTGCACGTGAAGTATAAATAGATATTCTCACAGCACCGGCAATTTAAATACTGCAGTTGTTTAGATCATCGGTGGGGCTTGTATCATGTCAGCACTTAACAAATTGAGTCATTACCAGATGTTAAAAGCACCTTAGGCTCTCTGAGCAAGTGCTGTGTTTAAAATGCTGGTGCACAGTGCATACTTAAATACACTTTTGAAACAGCTATAGCTTTTATTAGAAGCATTTTTGCTAATGCATGTATATTACAAAAATGCTTCTATTCAAAACTACAATAAATCCATGTAAAGTAAATTTTTGGCTGGAATGTCCCTTTAAGTGAGTATCATTTGATTCATAATCTGGTTTCTATAAATATAATTCAATGTGTTTATAAATTTAACTAATTTTAAAGAATTTAGGAATAAATATTGATTTCCATTGTTTCATATATACATTTTTATTGAGTGGTTATTTTGAAGAATAATTATTAAATAAATTGTATTGTAACCCTGCTATATACTGACATTTTACACACACTCAATATAACTGAAACATCACATAAACAAAATCCATTATCGGTAGAACTTTTGCAAAAAGTTAACCAAGCCAGAGAGGAACTAAACCAACACCTCAATATAAATGCCCATCGCCGGGCACTAGCCCTAAATGCTAATTTTTTTGCCGAAAAGAATAAAGCTGGCAAGTTAATGGCCAGATACCTAAAAAGGAAGTCATATAAATAATTAATTAGAACGGTTCAAAATAAGGACAAACAACATATCCATATAAGTTCAGAAATAGCAAACACTTTCTCAGACTATTATGGTAAACTAATCTAGATATCTGCAATTTGTCTGGGAAAAAAATATTGAAAATTATCTTTCACAAATTGTCCTTCCTTCTCTGTCGGAAGCAGATAGAACAGATCTAGAGTCTCCTATTACATTATCTGAAGTACAAGACTCCATTAAACAACTGATTCCAGGAAAAGCACTAAGGCCGGATGGATTCACCCCAAAATTTTATAAATTACTAGTGCTAAAGCTCTATGAGTAAAGAGACCACCTTTTCTATACAGATGCTTGAAGCCAACATTACAGTCATCCCCAAATCTGGCAGAGACCCTGAATGAGGTGCAAATTACAGACCAATATCGCTTCTAACCATTGATCTAAAAATGTATGCCAAACTACTAGCAGATAGACTTAAGCGATATCTCCCATACCTAGGTAATGAAGATCAAGTTGGCTTCATCCCTACCCGAGAAGCTAAAGATAACACAACAAGACTCCTCCAAATTATTCACCACACCTCATCTCATAGCATGCCTCTCACTCTGTTGTCAACAGATACTGAGAAAGCATTCTATAGAGTTGATTGGCAATTTCTGTGGTCTGTACTTTTCAAATTTGGAATTCCTCACACATTTATAGATAAGATTCTAGCTATTTATTCCTCACCTAATGCAAAAGTCATAGTCAACAATTCATTCTCAAATAACTTCCAAATTACAAATGGCACCCATCAGGGCTGCCACTTATCACCTCTGTTGTTTGCACAACAGATCTCCACACATCTCCACACATTTTTCACCTCTCACACCTATATTAAATAGCAAAATATTTCCGGGACTAAATCTTAGTAGACCAGGTGGTGCTCATGACTCACCTACCCATGTTCCCATCTACTCTCTACTAAAAGAGGGACACATCAAAACATTCCAAGAAATACGTGATGAAATAGGGGCCCCACTCAACACCTGGTTTTCCTACTTCCAGGTCAGACACTTTATACAGAATGATCCAGTTAGGAAACAATTTAGCAGACCCTGCACTCCCTTTGAGACAATGTGTTTATCGTCTAACACCCCTAAACACCTGATATCATTCACATATAAATTAATATTGTTTTCAGACACACAAAAACCTTCTTCCTTAGAATACTCTGGGGAAAAGAACTAAACACACAAATCAACAAGTCTACCTGGGAAAAGTGTTTCAAATCAATCAAAAAGTCATCCATATCAATGGGCATATTTGAGACTAACTATAAGTTACTGTCCAGGTGGTATTTAACACTTGTGCGATTACACAGAATATATCCAGTAGTCTCCCCTAAATGTTTTTGGAAATGTGGAGAACAGGGTACATTATTGCATATATGGTGGAATTGTCCTGTGCTCAGGCTATTTTGAAATCAGGTTGAGGATCATATCAATCAAAAACTAAATCAAAATATAACTCTTGACTCCCAGACAATATTAATTAACAAGCTACCACACCTACACTGTCAATACAAGATGGGGTTATTTCAGATAATGATCAATAGTGCCAAGAGGCTTATCCCACGTATGTGGAAAAAAAATCAGACTCCAACTATGCAACATTGGTTAAATGAGATTAAACATGTTATGACTTTGGAAAAAACATACCATAGTTATTGCAACAAGACAGATTATTTTATCAATATTCTCTTTTTGTGGAACTAAAATACATTACCTAACTCTCTTGTTTGAGGTTAGAAGACAAATGTAACTCTCGAATCTATACTCATCAAAAATGTCTTGACCTCCCCCCCTCCCTCCCTCCTCCCTCCCTCCCCAACCCTCCCTCTCCCCCGTTTTTATTTTTAATTCTATGAGCTATGTATAATTCTTTATCAAGCCTTTGTTACTATATAACTTGATGGTTATAGGCTTTTGTACCGACATGTAACTCATACTAAATTGTTTGTCTTCTGTATAGATACCCATGTTTATGTATCTGTAATTATTTCAAACTAATAAAAATTATTAAAATTAAAAAAATAAAAATAACACTAACCCCCGACGATCCACTTACAGTTCTTGAAGTCCCTCTTGAAGGATCCATCCAGCCAGCAAAGTCATCATCCATATGGCAAGAAGTCTTCATCCATCCGGCGAAGTCCTCATCCAGATGGCAAGAAGTCTTCATCCAGATGGCAGAGCCAGTCTATCCTGAAGACATCCGGCGCAAAGCATCCTCTTGATGGGGCTACCACTGTAAACTGGAACTTCAATGCAAGTGGCGCCAATCCAAGATGGCATCCCATGCATTCCTATTGGCTGAAAGATTTCAATCAGCCAATAGGATTAGAGCTGCTAAAATCCTATTGGCTGTTCCAATCAGCCAATAGGATTGAGCTCTCATCCTATTGGCTGTTCTAATCAGGATGAGAGCTCAATCCTATTGGCTGATTGGAACAGCCAATAGGATTTTAGCAGCTCTAATCCTATTGGCTGATTGGAACAGCCAATAGGATTTTAGCAGCTCTAATCCTATTGGCTGATTGAAAACTTTCAGCCAATAGAAATGCAAAGGACGCCATCTTGGATGGCATCACTTCCATTGAAGTTCCAGTTTACGGCGGCGACCGTTTGAAGAGGATGCTCCACGCCGGATGGATGAAGATAGATGCCGTCTGGATGAAGACTTCTTGCCGCCTGTATGAGGACCTGGCATCTTCGATCTTCATTCATCCGGCAGCCTGGATGAAGACTTCTTGCTGCATGGATGATGATTTCGCCGGCTGGATAGATCCTTCAAGCGGGACTTCAAGAACTGTAAGTGTATCTTCGGGGGTTAGTGTTAAGTTTTTTTAAGGGTTTTTTGGGTGGGTTTTATTTTTAGTTTAGGGTCTGGGCATGTAAAAGAGCTAAATGCCCTTTTAAGGGCAATGCCCATACAAATGCCCTTTTCAGGGCAATGGGGAGCTTAGGTTTTATTAGATAGCAATTTTATTTGGGAGGGTTGGTTGTGGGGGTGGTGGGTTTTACTGTTAGGGGGTTGTATTTTTTTTTAAGGTAAAAGAACTGATTTCTTTGGGGCAATGCCCCACAAAAGGCCCTTTTGAGAGCCATTGCTAGTTTATTGTAGGCTAGGGTTTTTTATTTTTGGGGGGCTTTTTTATTTTGATAGGGCTATTCGATTAGGTGTAATTCTTTTTTATTTTTGATCATTTGTTTCTTATTTCTCGTAATTTAGTGTTTTTTTTTGTAATTTAGTAATTTAGTAGTGTTAGGATTTTAGTTCAATTTAATTGGTAGTTAGTTTAATTGTAATTTAATAATTATCTTAGTTTAATTGTTAGTTTAAAATTAATTTATTTCATTTGACAGGTACGTTTTAATTTAATTTAAGATAGGGAAATTGTAATTTTAGTATAAAGTTAGGAGGTGGTAAGGTTTAGGGGTTAATACGTTTATTCTAGCGGTGGTGTGGGTGGATGGCAGATTAGGGGTTAATAATATTTAAATAGTGTTTGCGATGTGGGAGGGCGGCAGTTTAGGGGTTAATAGGTTTATTATATTGGCGACTATGTCAGGGAGCGGCGGAATAGGGGTTAATACATTTTAATAGCGGCAGCAATGTCCGGAGGGGCAGATTAGGGGTTAATATATTTATTATAGTGTTTGAGATGTGGGAAGGCCTCGGTTTAGGGGTTAATAGGTAATTTATGGGTGTTAGTGTACTTTTAACACATTAGTTATGAGTTTTATGGTACAGCTTTGTAATGTAAAACTCATAACTACTGACTTTAGATGGAGGAACAGATCTTATCAGTATAGGGTGTACCGCTCACTTTTTGGCCTCCCAGGCAAACTCGTAATACCAACGCTATGGGAGTCCCATTGAAAAATGACTTTTTTAAAAGTGCGGTACTGACGTTGCGTGACAGGCTAAAAGGTGTGCGGTACACCTATACCGACAAGACTTGTAATATTGGTGTTAGAGAAAAAGCAGTGTTATGGGCCATAACGCTGCTTTTTCACTCATAACGCCAAACTCGTAATCTAGCTGTAAGTTATTTTTTGACAACATTGGACTTATCTCTAACTTTTACATTTTTCCAAAAAAGGTCACTGAGACAATTTGTAACCACTAATTAATGATCAGGACTTTTAATGACAATCCTAGGGTCAGAAAAAGCCTTAGCTCCTGGTTTCAATGTGAGATGCACAGTAATATAATACTGTTCTAACTGTTAATCTTCCTAGGATGTGAAAATATGTTTAGCAAACCCCCTTGTTCTTATTGTCCGTAAAATTGTTTTTGTATATACACGTTGGAACTTTAGGCTTATATAGTGGTTTTTGACATGAATATAATCCTCCTGGTCCCCTCTTTTACTTATATTTCCATAATCTCAAACAGGTAATGTGGCCAGACACACAGATATTAGCATTTTCAAGAAGCATGTAACCTAGATTCTTATCTTTGTTTTTGCCTAACTCCAAGATCCTAAAGGATATATTTGTAAAATAGCAGTAGGACTGCATCTAACTTTTTATTCTTAATGATGTAAACACATTAGTATACAGTTTCTAAACAAATATACAGCATACTAGTTAGTAGACCCGAAGTTGATGATCCACCAGACTAATGTATGAGCTATTTTTATCCATTAAGGGGCAGCAAAGATTCATGAATAGACCTATATGGAAAGTATAAATTAAACTGTAAAAACTAAACAGTTAGTACGCTTTTGTTTGTTAGCATATGACTCCGTTTGCTCTTTCTTTTTATTGATTATTCCACAAATGTTAACTGGTATTATTTGAGATGTTTAATACAGGGAGTGCAGAATTATTAGGCAAGTTGTATTTTTGAGGATTAATTTTATTATTGAACAACAACCATGTTCTCAATAAACCCAAAAAACTCATTAATATCAAAGCTGAATAGTTTTGGAAGTAGTTTTTAGTTTGTTTTTAGTTATAGCTATTTTAGGGGGATATCTGTGTGTGCAGGTGACTATTACTGTGCATAATTATTAGGCAACTTAACAAAAAACAAATATATACCCATTTCAATTATTTATTTTTACCAGTGAAACCAATATAACATCTCAACATTCACAAATATACATTTCTGACATTCAAAAACAAAACAAAAACAAATCAGTGACCAATATAGCCACCTTTCTTTGCAAGGACATTCAAAAGCCTGCCATCCATGGATTCTGTCAGTGTTTTGATCTGTTCACCATCAACATTGCGTGCAGCAGCAACCACAGCCTCCCAGACACTGTTCAGAGAGGTGTACTGTTTTCCCTCCTTGTAAATCTCACATTTGATGATGGACCACAGGTTCTCAATGGGGTTCATATCAGGTGAACAAGGAGGCCATGTCATTAGATTTTCTTCTTTTATACCCTTTCTTGCCAGCCACGCTGTGGAGTACTTGGACGCGTGTGATGGAGCATTGTCCTGCATGAAAATCATGTTTTTCTTGAAGGATGCAGACTTCTTCCTGTACCACTGCTTGAAGAAGGTGTCTTCCAGAAACTGGCAGTAGGACTGGGAGTTGAGCTTGACTCCATCCTCAACCCGAAAAGGCCCCACAAGCTCATCTTTGATGATACCAGCCCAAACCAGTACTCCACCTCCACCTTGCTGGCGTCTGAGTCGGACTGGAGCTCTCTGCCCTTTACCAATCCAGCCACAGGCCCATCCATCTGGCCCATCAAGACTCACTCTCATTTCATCAGTCCATAAAACCTTAGAAAAATCAGTCTTGAGATATTTCTTGGCCCAGTCTTGACGTTTCAGCTTGTGTGTCTTGTTCAGTGGTGGTCGTCTTTCAGCCTTTCTTACCTTGGCCATGTCTCTGAGTATTGCACACCTTGTACTTTTGGGCACTCCAGTGATGTTGCAGCTCTGAAATATGGCCAAACTGGTGGCAAGTGGCATCTTGGCAGCTGCACGCTTGACTTTTTTCAGTTCATGGGCAGTTATTTTGCGCCTTGGTTTTTCCACACGAATCTTGCGACCCTGTTGACTATTTTGAATGAAACGCTTGATTGTTCGATGATCACGCTTCAGAAGCTTTGCAATTTTAAGAGTGCTGCATCCCTCTGCAAGATATCTCACTATTTTTTACTTTTCTGAGCCTGTCAAGTCCTTCTTTTGACCCATTTTGCCAAAGGAAAGGAAGTTGCCTAATAATTATGCACACCTGATATAGGGTGTTTATGTCATTAGACCACACCCCTTCTCATTACAGAGATGCACATCACCTAATATGCTTATTTGGTAGTAGGCTTTCGAGCCTATACAGCTTGGAGTAAGACAACATGCATAAAGAGGATGATGTGGTCAAAATACTCATTTGCCTAATAATTCTGCACTCCCTGTATAAGTCTGTCATCCAATGTAATGTCATTTTATTGGTTTTTAATTGGCTATAATTATCCTCACTGATTGCACCATGGAATTATTTAATATTAATATATACATATTGTGTTACAAAATTATCCAAAGGTGGGCATTCCTTTATTATTTCTGTTATTCTACCTTCTGTAAATTTTGCATAGATAGCTAAGGGTCCAAAAGTGGCCCAATAGAATACAAAGAGAAGGTAACTATTAAATAAAAATCTGGAGATTTGTAGAGGAGGTGAGATTTTATTGGGGTATACCTTTGGGGTGGAGAAGCAGGTAATTATGATGTATTGTGTAGTGGGTTAAGAGAGGGTTGATGGATCACATTTAATGGGTTATGAAACCCCCAAAAAAATATTTTGTGATTTAGTGAGAGCATACAATTTTAAAAAGGTTTCCAATTGACTTCAATTGTCAAATTTGCTTAATTCTAATGATATTCTCTGTTAAAGAGATATATACATAGGCATCTAGATCATTACATGGCAGAAATAGTGCTGCCATCTAGTGCTCTTCAAGTGGATAACATTCTTGCAAAACTGCTGCCATATAGTGCTCCAAAAATGAGCCGGCTCCTAAGCTTACTTCCCTGATTTCAAATAAAAGATATCAAGAGAACGAAGAAAAATTGATAATAGAAGAAAATTAGAATGTTGTTTAAAATCACATGCTCTATCTGAATCCTAAAAGAAAAATGTTGGGGTTCATGTCCCGTTAAGGTTAATTGTGGTTTGTAGCACACCACAGTTAAGGATAGTTTAAATTGGGGAAGCCATGGTTTTATTGCTGTAGAAGGTTAACTCAGTGTGAATGATTATTTATTACATTTAGGTAGTATTCTTGGGGAAGGAAGGTCCTAGCTAAGTTCTAAGATTTTGTGCCTGTTGATGTTCAGAACCAACCATTCGTAATTATTTTCGGCTAGATTACGAGTTTTGTGGTATGAGTGAAAAAGCAGCGTTAAGGCTCTTTTTCACTACCGCTGGTATTACGAATTTTGCAGTTATATTTGTACCGCACACTTTTTTGGCCGTAACGCAACGTAATTACCGCAGATTTAAAAAAGTCCTTTTTCATTGGGACTTCCATATCGCCGGTATTACGAGTCTGCCTGGGAGGCCAAAAAGTGAGCGGTACACCCTATATCGCCAAGATCCATACCGTAAACTGAAAGTCAGTAGTTATGAGTTTTACGCTACAATGCTGAAACATAAAACTCATAACTAAAGTGCTAAAACGTACACTAACACCTATAAAATACCTATTAACCCTTAAACCGAGGCCCTCCTGCATTGAAAACACTAAAATAAAATTATTAACCCCTAATCTGCTGCTTCGGACATCGCCGCCACTATAATAAACATATTAACCCCTAAACCGCCATACTCCCGCATTGCAAACACTAGTTAAATATTAACCCCTAATCTGCCGCCCCTAATGTCGCTGCCACCTACCTACATTTATTAACCCCTAATCTTCTGCCCCCAACATCGCTGCCACTATACTAAATTTTTTAACCACTAAACCTAACCCAAAATCTAACCCTAAACCTAAAACCCACTAACTTTAATGTAATTAAAATATATCTAAATAAAACCTACTATTAATAACTAAATAATTCCTATTTAAAACTAAATTCTTACCTATAAAATAAATCCTAAGCTAGCTACAATATAACTAATAGTTACATTGTAGCTAGCTTAGGTTTTTTTTTTATTTCACAGGCAAGTTTGTATTTATTTTAACTAGGTAGAATAGTTACTAAATAGTTATTAACTATTTACTAACTACCTAGCTAAAATAAATACAAATTTACATGTAAAATAAAACCTAACCTGAATTACACTAACACCTAACTTTACACTACAATTAAATCAATTACCTAAATTAAATACAATTAACTAAATTACAAAAAACAAACACTAAAACGGCATAAGTCCTCAGCAAAGTGGCAGAAGTCTTCACCCAACCGGGCAGAAGTCTTCATCCAGACTGCATCTTCTATCTTCATCCATCCAATGCGGAGCGGGTCCATCTTCAAGACATCCGGCGCGGAACATCCTCTTCTTACGACGACTCTTCCAGAATGAAGGTTCCTTTAAGTGACGTCATCCAAGATGGCGTCCCTTGAATAAGAATTCTATCAGCCAATCAGAATTAAAGGTGAAAAAATCCTATTGGCTTATCCAATCAGCCAATAGGATTGCGCTTGCATTCTATTGACTGATTGCAACAGCCAATAGAATGTGAGCTCAATCCTATTGGCTGATTGCATCAGGCAATAGGATTTTTTCACCTTTAACCCCTTAATGACCGAGGACGTACGCCATACGTCCTCAGAAAAAATACAGTTAACGCCTGAGGATGTATGGCGTACGTCCTCGGTTTGGAAAGCAGCTGGAAGCAATCCTCATCGCTTCCAGCTGCTTTCCGGTTATTGCAGGATGCCTCAATATCGAGGCATCCTGCAATAACAATTTGTACCCCTCCGGTGTAGAGAGAGCCACCCTGTGGCCCTCTCTACACCGGACATCGATGGCCGCAATCGTTGGCGGGTGGGAGCTGCAGTGGGAGGCAGGTGGGCGGCCATCGATGGTTTCTGAGACACAGAGGGGGACGGGATCGGGGGCGGGACAGTCAGGGAGCGCGCACAGACACGTGCGCGTGCATGGGGGGCGGCGGGCGAGGCGCGTGCATGGGGAGGGAGCGGGTGGGAACCGCTTACACTACAGAAATTATCCTGTATAAGTGGGAGGAAGAGTGGGAATAAATGCGCAAAAAAGTAATCTAAGGGATCTGGGAGGGGGTGGGGGTGGCGGTTGGTCGTGGGGAAGCTACACTACAGAAAAACATAAAAAATAAAATAAAAAAGAGAAAAAATATTGTAAACTGGGTACTGGCAGACAGCTGCCAGTACCCAAGATGGCTGCCAAGAAAGTAGAGGAGGAGGTTAGAGAGCTGTTGGGGGGGGGGGGGGCAGGGAGGTTGGGGGCTAAGTGGGGGATCCTACACAGCAGCATATGTAAATATGCACAGGAAAAAAAAAAAAAGAAAAAAGGATGCCTTTTACTTTAATACTGGCAGAATTTCTGCCAGTACTTAAGATGGCGGGGACAATTGTGGGGTGGGGGAGGTAAGAGAGCTGTTTGGGAGGGATCAGGGGGGGTGATGTGTCAGGTGGGAGCCTGATCTCTACACTAAAGCTAAAATTAACCCTACAAGCTACCTAATTAACCCCTTCACTGCTAGCCATAATACACGTGTGATGCGCAGCGGCATTTAGCGGCCTTCTAAATACCAAAAAGCAATACCAAAGCCATATATGTCTGCTATTTCTGAACAAAGGGGATCCCAGGGAAGCATTTACAACCATTTGTGCCATAATTACACAAGCCGTTTGTAAATGATTTCAGTGAGAAACCTAAAATTTGGAAAAATTTAACGTTTTTTTTATTTTATCGCATTTGGCGGTGAAATGGTGGTATGAAATATACCAAAATGGGCCTAGATCAATGCTTTGGGTTGTCTACTAGACTACACTAAAGCTAAAATTACCCCAAAAGGCTCCCTACATGCTCCCTAATTAACCCCTTCACTGCTGGGCATAATACATGTGTGGTGCGCAATGGCATTTAGCGGCCTTCTAATTACTAAAAAGCAACTCCAAAGCCATATATGTCTGCTATTTCTGAACAAAGGGGATCCCAGAGAAAAATTTACAACCATTTATGCCATAATTGCACAAGCTGTTTGTAAATAATTTCAGTGAGAAACCTAAAGTTTGTAAAAAAAAAATGTGAAAAAGTGAACATTTTTTTTTATTTGATCACATTTGGCGGTGAAACGGTGGCATGAAATATACCAAAATTGGCCTAGATCAATACTTTGGGATTTCTTCTAAAAAAATATATACATGTCATGGGATATTCAGGGATTCCTGAAAGATATCAGTGTTCTAACGTAACTATCGCTAATTTAAAAAAAAAAGTGGTTTGGAAATAGCAAAGTGCTACTTGTATTTATGGCCCTATAACTTGCAAAAAAAGGAAAGAACACATAAACATTGGGTATTTCTAAGCTCAGGGCAAAATTTGGAAACTATTTAGCATAGGTGTTTTTTGGTGGTTGTAGATGTGTAACAGATTTTGGGGGTCAAAATTTTTCCTCATATTTTATAATTTTTTTTATAGTAAATTATAAGATATGATGAAAATAATGGTATCTTTAGAAAATCCATTTAATGGCGAGAAAAACGATATATAATATGTGTGGGTACAGTAAACGAGTAAGAGGAAAATTACAGCTAAACACAAACACCTCCAAAATGTAAAAATAGCCTTGGTCCCAAACGGACAGAAAATGGAAAAGTGCTGTGGTCATTAAGGGGTTAATTCCGATTGGCTGATAGAATTCTATCAGTCAATTGGAATTCAAGGGACGCCATCTTGGATGACATCACTTAAAGGAATCTTCATTCTGGAAGAGTCGTCGTAAGAAGAGGATGTTCCACGCCGGATGTCTTGAAGATGGACTTGCTCCGTGCCAGATGGATGAAGATAGAAGATGCCGTCTGAATGAAGACTTCTGCCCGGTTGGAAGAAGGCTTCTGCCGGCTTCGTTGAGGATGGATGTCGGGTCTTCAAAAACTGTAAGTGGATCTTCGGGTGTTAGGGTTAGACTTAGGGTTAGGTTTAGGGGTTAATAAATTTAGTATAGTGGTGGCGACATTGGGGGCTGCAGATTACGGGTTAATAAATGTAGGTAGGTTGCGGCGACATTGGGGGCGGGAGATTAGGGGTTAATAAATATAATGTAGGTGTCGGCGATGTTGGGGCAGCAGATTAGGGGTTAATAAGTATAATGTAGGTGTCAGCAATGTCGGGGGTGGCAGATTAGGGGTTAATAAGTATAATGTAGGTGTCGGCGATGACGGGGCAGCAGATTAAGGGTTAATAAGTGTAAGATTAGGGGTGTTTAGACTCGAGGTTCATGTTAGGATGTTAGGCGTAAACATACATTTTGTTTCCCCATAGGAATCAATGGGGCTGCGTTACGGAGCTTTACGCTGCTTTTTTGCAGGTGTTAGGCTTTTTTTTAGCCGGCTCTCCCCATTGATGTCTATGGGGAAATCGTGCACGAGCATGTAAAACCAGCTTACCGCAGCTTTCAGCAGCGCTGGTATAGGAGTGAAGAATGGAGCTTCATTTTGCTTTACTCTCACTTCTTGCCTGATAACGCCAGTTTTTTTTAAACCTGTAATACCAGCGCTGTAGGGAAGTGAGCGGTGACAATAACTTGCAAGTTAGTACTGTACCCCTCATAACGCAAAACTCGTAATCTAGCCGTTTGTTTTTGTTAAAATCAATATTGCAATAATCAGATGTAATTGTTCCACAGTTTTTGTCATGCACGGGGAAGGTGATTGATAATGGGAAAAAGCAGTTCTTGAGAGGTTTATTGAGTTGATAAGAAAAAAGTTCCAGAAGTCCTTAATTTGTTATTTATTACATGAATTTGAATCAAATTATTAGGACTCAAAGTTAACGATCTGACATTTAATCTTAAATGAAAATGTAACTTGTAAAAATCAGCAATTTACCACTGTATTACAAAAAAAGGCCATTTAAAATAATTTAACACCTTTTCCTTGTTAACATAATTTATAAAGTTTTGCAAATCTTCAAGGATAGACCTCTAGAAATGCTTGGAGAATCCATTTTCTTCATCTTCGGTGCTGCCAATGACATGGCCAGTTAGGAAAAGATCTAAATTATTATTATTATTATCATCAGGTATTTGTAGAGCGTTAACAGGTTCCGCAGCGCTATGAACATAGGAGGTATATAAAAAACAATTACAGGGATCAAATGGGTAGAGGGTCCTGCCGAGAGTTGCACTATTGTAGTCGGCTCTTATGAAGGTGGACTACAAACAGCTGGGCTTATAGGCTTACATGCTATGGGGTTTAAGGGGATAGCAGTGGAGATAGGAAGGTTAGTGTAGGTTGTATGCGTCCATGAATAGTAGAGTCTTCAGGGAGCACTTGAAGCTTTTAAAACTAGGGGAGAGTCTTGTGGAGCGAGGCAGAGAGTTCCATAAGGTGGGAGCCAGTCTGGAGAAATCTTGTAAACGGGACTGTGAGGAGGTAACAAGAGAGGAGGAGATCATGAGCGGGGCGAAGGGATCGGGATGTAAAGTATATGGAGAAAAGGTCTGATATGTAGGGGGGAGCAATGCAATTGAGGGCTTTATGTGTCAGAGTGAGAATTTTGTGTTTAATTCTGGAGGCAAGAGGAAGCCAGTGAAGGGATTGAAACAGAGGTGCAGCAGATGAAGGGTGATGTGTAAGGAAGATGAGCCTGGCACAGGCATTCATTATGGATTGTAAAGGAGCTAGGTGGCAGCTAGGGAGACCAGAGAGGATGGAGTTGCATTTGTTGAGGCGGGAAAGCGTGAGAGAGTGGATTAAAATCTTAGTTGTGTCTTGTGTAAGGAAATGTCTGACTTTAGCAATGTTTTTAAGGTGGAAGCGGCAGGCTTTAGCCAAGGACTGAATGTGAAGAGTAAAAGAAAGATATGAGTCAAGTGTGACCCCAAGACATCGGGCATGTGAGGTTGGGGTAATGATGGAGTTATCAACAGTTATAGAGACATGGGGGTTGGAGATTTTGAAAGAAGGGTGGAAAATAAGGAGCTCAGTTTTGGAGAAATTTAGCTTGAGGCAGTGAGAGGACATCCAAGATGAGATATGAGAGAGACAGTTAGTGACACGGGTTAGCAAGGAAGGAGATAGTTCTGGTGCAGAGAGGTAGATTTGGGTATCGTCGGCATACAAATGATAGTGAAGCCCGTGGGACTTTATTAATTAACCTAATGAGGACATGTAGATTGAGAAGAGAAGGGGACCGAGGACAGAGCCTTGCGGTACCCCAACAGAAAGAGGTAATGGGGCAGAGGATGCCCCAGAGAAAGCTACACTAAAGGTATGGTTAGACAGATAGGAAGAGAACCGAAAGAAAGCTGTGTCGCAGATGCCGAAGGATTGGAGGGTATGGAGCAAAAGCGACAGTATCAAAGGCTGCAGACAGATCAAGGAGGATAAGTAGAGAGAAGTGGCCTTTGGATTTTGCTGTAAGTAGGTCATTGGTAACCTTAACAATTGCTGACTCTGTTGAGTGAAGGGGGCAAAATCCAGATTGCAGTGGATCAAGGAGGGAGTTTAATGTAAGGAAATAGTATAGATGTGCATATACTAGCTTTTCAAGAAGCTTTGAGGCAAGAGAGTAGGGAAATAGGGCAGTAGTTGGATGGGGAGGTTGGATCGAGTGAAAGTTTTTTGAGGTGAGGATAGGTGTGACTAATGCATGTTTAAGAGATGTGAGAACTACAGTATACCAGTGCTGAGGGAGAGGTTAAAGATGTGTGTGAGTATAGGGGTAAGGGTAGAAGAGAGGGAGGGGAGTAGTTCTGAGGGGATGGGGTCGAGGGGACAGGTAGTGAGGTTAGAGGATAGTATAAGGGCACAAACTTCTTCCTCTGTAACAGGTCCAAAAGAGCTAAATTTATGGTTATGTGGGTTTTTGATGATTGTGAGCTTTTGAGAGGATGGGAGACTGGTAGTATGTTGAGAGCTGATTTCATTTATAATGGAGTCGATTTTGTTGTTGAAGTAGCTGGCAAAATCTTTAGCTAAGAGAAAAGATGTGGTGGGAGGTGGGGTGGGCAGAGAAGAGTATTAAATGTGGAGTACAGACATTTTGGGTTTGAAGAAAGAGTAGAGATAAGAGTAGAGAAATAATGTTGCTTATATTGATTAGGGACAGAATAGTAAGAATTAAAGATCTTTTAGTGAAGAAAGTCAGCAGAACTCCGAGATTTCCTCCAGTGTCGCTCTGCAGTATGGGAACATCTGCGTAGGTACCATGTCAGAGGGGTATGCCAGGGCTGAGGATGAGTATATGTTTTCCAAGCTATGGTATGTGTGGCCAGATTATCAGGGACCGATGTAAGGGTGGAGTTATAGTGGCAGATAGATTCATCAGGACAGGAAAAGGAGGGGATAGAAGAGAGAAGAAGTTCAAGAGAGCTAGCAAGCTGTTGCTGATCTAATGACTTGATACTTCTGTGAAGTTTAGTGTGAGGGGTAGAAGGAGGGAGAGTTGTAGGGAGGGAGGTGATGTTACAAGTGAGGAGGTGGTTGTCAGAAAGAGGAAAAGGTGAGTTTGTGAAGTTTAGTTCGGTAGCTGAAAATCCGATCAAGGGACTGACCCTCTTTGCGAGTGGGAGAGTCAGTCCATTGTGACAGGCCAAAAAAGGAAGTGAGTTGCAGAAGTTGTTTTGCAAAGGAGGCAGTGGGATTATCAACAGGGAAGTTGAAGTAATCGAGAATGAGGGCAGGGGTATCTGAGGAAAGGAAGTAAGATAGCCAGGGGCAAAGTGATCTAGAAATAGAGTTACGGAGCCAGGGGGCGGTATATGACTGCAACGCATAAAGAGAGGGGAGAGAATAAGTGAATCATGTGTGTTTTGAATGAAGAAAATGTCAGGGAAGAGAAGGGCTGTATTTGTTCAAAGGTGCAACGAGAGGAAAGTAAAATACCAACCCCACCTCCTTGTCTATTGTCAGACCTAGGAGTGTGGCTGAAGTGGAGACCCCCATGTGACAGTGCAGCAGAGGAAGCAGTGTCAGAAGGAGAGAGCCAGGTTTCTGTGAGAGACAGAAAATTGAGAGAGTGGGAGATAAAGAGGTCATGGATAGAAGTGAGCTTGTTGCAAACAGAGCGAGAGTTCCAAAGTGCACAAGTGAAGGGGGTGGTGGATTTTGATGTAAGAGGAATGAGATTAAGGTTACCAGAATTTTGTTTTTGAAGTCTATTGAAGGGCACACATGGGTGTTCAGGGCAAGGAAGTTGTAGGGGACCAGGATTAGGGGAGATGTCGCCAGCAGCTAGTATGAACAAGAGGGAGAGTGACATGAGATGAAATGCGGATTAGCAGTAGTGAGAGTGTTTTTGTGACAAGTTGCAAGGGGGAAAGTCTTTAGGAATGTGTGAAGTTCATGAATACGGTAAGTAAGATGAAGTTAAGAGAGATGGGCTAATAAGCAGTGCAGGTGGTGAGGGGTAACAAGTAATGGAGTAAAGTAGTTTGTTAAACAAACAGAAGGTGGCAAAAAGGGATATTCAGATATTGTGCATTTTTTACAAAATAGTCAGTGTATAAAACTCAGTATTAAAACAGAACTTGCCTTATCCCTTGTCCAATCCTTGTATAATTTGTTGTGCCCCACTTATAAATGTTAGCTTAAGAGATGTGAACAGATGATCTATCTTAAAATACTGCTACCTAAGCCTGTATTGCTACCCCTGCATTGTTTTCCCCATAGTAGTGTTACATTTATAGGCCAGAGCATTCAGCTAAATGCAATAAATTAGGTAATAACCTGATCAAAGACAGTCAACGGCCAATTGGGAAAATTTGATTCAGGGTAAGATAAGTTGAAAAAACAGACAATAGAATTTGGGGGAGGCTGTGGTTAAACCATTAGTGAAATTATAAATTTAGGAATTATGAGTATTTGCAAGGTTTGAACATCACATAGATGAAAACAGGATATCAGCAGAGTAAATACATAACTTATTACACAGACTACAGACAAATACAAAAAGAGAGACTTGCAGTACAAGTGACACAAAAAAGAGGGAAATTGGCAGGATTTGAATGCAGGGACCCAATTCACATACCAAAAGAGAGATTTGCAGTACAAATGGCACAAAAACAGGGAAATTGGCAGGATTTGAATGCAGGGACCCAATTCACAAACCTGAAAGCAGAAGAGAGAGTAGGTTAACTCAGCATTCCACACAGAACTTACTCTGCTGAGCTGAGGAAATTTTGAGGTAAAATATCTTCCTTTTTTACATAGAGATGCTCTTCCTGTCAGCTTTTTACAGTTATACTGCATCAGTTTCAAGTGATTTAGCCTATGAGTATTATGTCCCTTTAACTAACCTTAGGGCTATGACTAGAGCCAAATGGCTGAAACGCGTAAGCCAGTCTACTTGATGGACTATTGAGGAGCTGTTTGTGATTACTATCCAGTGTGCACTTTTAACGGTTTTTGATTAAATAAAGAATGGACTTTTAAATGAAGTGGTGTATGTTTCTTTACACTATATGATGTAGGGTGCCCAGCTTCTCTAGCAGGTCTGGAACTAAAATAATATTCAGGTATTCTACAGAAGTATGTATGAATGTATACTACAATGTCATTTTACTTTCCATAATTAAATATTTTAAAGGTAGATTCAATTTTTCACTTATTGACTTTTAACCCTAAAAGTGACATGAAAGTCAAAATTAATCTTCTGTGGTTCATTGTCATTTTAAAAGATTTTTCAAATCAGTAATTCTATTATAAAAATAACTTTATTCTCTTGGGGATTTATCGGTTATCACTGCTTGTTAAATGGAGCCCTTGGTATCATTTGTTGAAAAGCATACCTAGGTAGGTTCATGTGCAGCAATGCACTACTGAGAGTTAGCTGGTGATTGGTGACTATACATATATGCATCTTATCATTGGCTCAAAAGATGCATTCAGCTAGCTCCCAGTAGTGCATAGCTGCTCTGGAGCTGCCATTAAAAGGATATGATACCCAACATTTTCTTTCATGATTCAGATAGAGCATGGGATTTTAAACAGCTTTCACATCTACTTCTATTATCAAATTTTCTTAGTTCTCTTGGTAACTTTTGTTGAAAAGCCTGAAAAGTGGGGGGGAAATATAGCACCCTACGCACACGCAAACCTGATCACATTTTCTTCAGTGTGCTAACCCGACATATAAAAATGTATATTTCACATTCCAATGTTCTTCACATAGAATATGTTGTATGTACTAATAAAAAAATATTTCTATATGTATCTGATGGTATTTTGGTATAATATACAGTATCGCACAAAAGTGAGTATACCCCACACATTTTTCTAAATATATTATTATATCTTTTCATGTGACAACACTGAAGGAATGACTCTTTGCTACAATGTAAAGTGTGAGTGTAAAGCCTGTATAACAGTGTAAATTTGCTGTCCCCTCAAAATAACTCAACACACAGCCAATAACATCTAAACCATTGGCAACAAAAGTGAGTATGCCCCTAAGTGGAAATGTCCAAATTGGGCCCAATTAGCCATTTTCCCGCCCCGGTGTCATGTGACTCATTAGTGTTACAAGGTCTCAGGTGTGAATGGGGAGCAGGTGTGTTAAATTTGGTGTTATCGCTCTCACACTGGTCACTAGAAGTTCAACATGGCACCTCATGGCAAAGAACTCTCTGAGGATCTGAAAAAAAGAATTGTTTCTCTACATAAAGATGGCCTAGGCTATAAGAAGATTGCCAAGACCCTGAAACTAAGCTGCAGCACAGTGGGCAAGACCATACAGCGGTTTCACAGGACAGGTTCCACTCAGAACAGGCCTCGCCATGGTCAACCAAAGAAGCTGAGTGCACAAG
This sequence comes from Bombina bombina, assembly GCF_027579735.1. Classification (NCBI taxonomy): domain Eukaryota; kingdom Metazoa; phylum Chordata; class Amphibia; order Anura; family Bombinatoridae; genus Bombina; species Bombina bombina. The sequence goes on along the minus strand of NC_069501.1, from coordinate 1,185,079,001 downwards.
CTATTTCGGTTGCTTTTGCTTGATTTGTACATTGCAAATAGCTGAAAGTGTAAATTTTGACAATAAACTTGATTTGCAATGGGGGGGTTTAATAATTTTGATTGCAACTGTATAATTAAATAAATAAATAAAAAATGATATATATATATATATATATATATATATATATATATATATATATACAGAGGCAGGTGCACTCTCACAAACAATGTTCCAATGCTGAATACTGGGTAGGATATTGTCGATAGAAGACAACACTCACTGGTCTTAATTGAAGTGCAATAAATGCTTTTAATAAGTTATGTTTCGGGGAATGCTCTGATGAAGGGAAGCATTCTCACGAAACGTCACTTATCAAAAGCATTTATTGCACTTTAATTAAGACCCGTGAGTGCTGTCCTCTATCAACTATATATATATATATATATATATATATATATATATATATATACTCTTTTTTAGAGATGTATATGTATGTATCTCTATGTTAAAGCCCTTAGATTGCCTTTATTTTTTTAATACCCAAGACCTCATGTCTTTAAGCCCTTATAACTTTTTAGTTCAATATTTTTTGAATATTTTTTATTAGATGGTGTTATCATAAGTGTAACTATACGGAGGGGACGGAGACCATTATCTATGATTGCCGCATTGAGCTGAAGCTCTGTTTAAGGATTGACATTTAAGGAGAAAATTCTACGGTTACACTACAATGTGACCCGGTAACAGATGGGAGAATACCCTTGAAGGCACCAGGAATAACAGTAGAGTGGAAAATCCGAAGCAATTCTTAAGAACAGCCACTTATACAGACCGCAATAAGTCCGTGCTATGATCGGGCCTTCTTGTTCAGGCCAGGAAACCCGGTGTAGGGCCTTTTGCACTTGTGGCACAGAAATAATTCTATAAATGGCAACGATAATATTTGCAGAATAGCGGAAGACTCCTTAACCGCACACCGGAGCCTCAAAAGTGTTACAAAGACAGTGAAGGATGTTAAAAGACAAGACACAATGGTAAGCGAGAAATACACACGGCTTACCAACATTAGCTGCAAAAGATTATATAAAAAGACCTTCCCCATACCTCTACTTTGGAGATAGCTAAGAAGGCTATATTAAAGAACTCAAAGAGGGTCTATTCAACTAATACAGCGAGTAGTGCTGCAGTTTAGGAGCTCACACAAAGAAAGCCAATGGCGGGAGGCTTAAGTAAAATAATAAACCCACATGCTTCATTATCTCATCCCTTCATGTTGAAAATGAGTACAGCACAGTTATAACACCTTTAAGGGAGCTAGACATAGCTTCTAGAGATAGCTAACAAATTTGCTCATAATATTATAAGAAACTCAGTTCTGCCATGCAAGGTTTTCTCAATAACCAAACACCCTTATCAGAGGGGACCATTCAACTTAAACATAGTCTAACTGTTTAAACTATAAGCCAAAATGATACCATTTAAAATGGCTTCTAGAAAGTCCAGCAGAATAGACAAAGGTGCTAAATCTCCTCACCAGGCTTCAAGATGAATGTCTATTTTAAGGCCCTACAAGCTAATTCCTCAGAAGTGGATACAGTAAATATACCCCTAGAAGAATCACAAGACTCAAGTCCATCAATGGCCAAAAGACACTCTAATCACTCGTGCTTACCTACTAAGGCAAATTTCACACAATTCTTCCAACAGGTCAGTCAAATGATTAAAGAAATTTTTTTAGAAATTAATAAGGATGTAGCAGAGCTAGGAGGAATAGTAGCATATTTAGAGGAAAAAGCAGAAGATCAAACTTCAATTGTAGATATCTGTTCACAGAAACAGGATGCTCAAGAAGCACAAATTAATTTTCTTCAATCAAAAGAAAAGAGAAGGCAAAATCTACCTATAAGAGGGATCCCTGAAAAAAAATAACATCAGATAACCTTCAACCCTTCCTGCAAATGAATCACAAATGTCAGATATCCTCTTAGACAGGGCACATAGAGCTCTAAGGCCATTACCCAGAGACACTGAACCCCCTAGAGACATCATCTTGAGGTTCCACAAGTACACAGATAAGGAGAAAATCCTCAATGCGACACGGACACAGCAGTCATTTAAAATTGAATACATCAAACTAAATTTTTTCTCGGACCTCAGGCCAATTACGCTCCAGAACTGTAAAGAAGCAAGGTTCTTGACCCTTCATCTAAAACAGGGGTGGGCAAGATGTGGACCATGGTCTACCTTTGGACCGCAGGTGCATTTGGAGGTGACCATCTGAATTTTCAAAGCCTGCATAGTAAGAGAAAGATTTCACTACCAAAGATGTGTGAGAAATCTATCTCTTACTTATGCAGACTGCTAAACATGTGGCCTATCAGCACGCAGGACTCATATCTTGTCTCTTCAATAGACAGAGACAAGAAGTTTCTGATTGGTAGATAACAGCCCCCCTTCATTATGGGCTTGTCTCTGGTATATTTTTCTACTGCTCTGATTGGCTGCCCGCTTGAGGCCAGAGGAGCTCTACACTACGGCAAAAGGAGTAAGGAGGGTATTGCCTAATGCTGGAGGGCACAATCACCACAAAGCCTGTAGTCATCGATTATGCAGAAGGTTCACCCCGGAGCCTGTAGTCAGTGATTATGCAGAAGGTAGGAAACTCCAACGTTCATAGGGGATCAAACTAACATGAACGATTTTAGTAACCCCTTGTAAACAGAGCTCTGGGAGGCAAAGGGTTACGGTGAGAGTGGGCGTGGACACTGACTTGGAATCTGAGGAAGTGTCAGGTTTCCACCTTTCCATGTCTCCTCCCTCTTCCTCTATAAATCCTGTCAATCAACATCAGACGGATGCTTAGAATTTTGTTTCAGACGCTGGTTTGTTTTCCTGCTGTGAGGTGCTGACAGGCTGCTCTCTATCAGAAGTCACTCACAGTAATCCTACCTACTGGTGCTTACATACTCAGCTATACTTTAAATTCCCAAAGACTCCTGGATTTTCTACAACTTTACTTGTATCCTAACAGACTGGAGATCTCCTTAAAGGAAAATGGACTAATACTATCTCATCCGGATTCCATCTCACTAACTCCTTGTGAATCTCCTCTTAGTCATTTGGGTCATTTCAGAAACCAGGCCCCCTGGTCTCCCCAACTCCGGGACCTACTTTAACAGCTGTGTTTGCCACATGCTGTATTGGAAGCAATCTTTCTCCACGCCGTGAATCGGCATTAGACCACGCCCCCCTGTGACGTAACAGGTCCCGGGCTGTTCGGCCGCATTCGCTCCGCTCCTCTGAACAGTGTTCACACACAGAGCCTGCTGCACACTGCGGTAGGAACATTACCTAATTAGAACGAATGACTCAGCCTGCACAGAGTCAGAGATAACTGTGAACCTTGAACTTGTCCTGTGAAGTAACAGGAGATTCAGTTCTAGCTAGAGGGGAATTGAATTAGACAGCCTCCTACTGAATGACAGCTTCAGTTAAGTTTGTAGAACAGTATTCTGTATAATTGAACTTCGCTTTCCTCCTATTATAATCATTGCTTACTTTTCAGCAATAATTATTATAATAACTCACTCATTTACCACTGCTGGTACTTTTCACTTTGTGGCAGCAAGGTACATTTGTGATACACACCTCCTATTTTCCCAAGTTCTGCTGCTGAGAATCCTGATATAACATTATAACTTTGTGATTCCAACCCAGACATCACAGGAAGAGTGTTTGGTCGGACAGTGCTTATATCTGACAGTGCTGTATAGCAGCGATTAGTTATGCTCTGGGAGGCAAAGGATTATGGTGGGAGTGGGTGTGAACAATGACTTGAAATCTGAGGAGTGTTTCGTCTGACAGTGCTTGAATCTGACAGTGCTGTATAACAGATGGACATAAGCAGATTCTATGTAAAGTTGGATCTGCTTATGTTCGACTGCTATACAGCACTGTCAGATTCACACTGTCAGACCACACACTGCTCAGATAGAATTCCAAGTTAGTGTCCACACCCACTCCCGGTTTAGCTGCTTGTTCACTGCTGGTATTGTAGGTGAGACTTAGACACTGTACAAAGCGATCATAAAAGACCACAATGTTTGTAATAGTTTTGTGCCCTCTCCTCAAGTTTGGGCAAAGTGTCACAGTCTGTAATTCCTAGATAAGTATAAACTTTGAGTATTGATGTAATGTGGAGTAAAGGGAAGCATGAAAGGAAAGGGAGGGACTGAAGACTGCTACAAGCGAGGTGAATGGATCGCAAAATTAATTATTTAGGAGCTGACCAATGATGGTGAATCATGGTGTTTTTTTTTTTTAGTTAGTTGACCACGTCACTTGGAATAAAATTTGAGGTAGCCCTTGCCTAACAAAGTCTACCCACCCCTGATCTAAAAGATCAAGGTTTGGTCTACAGATGGGGCTTCCCCTTCAGTCTGAAGGTATGGAAGAACAATAAGATTGCTACATATTGCTCCCCGGATGACCTTGAAGGTTTTTGTAAGCAACTGGGCATCCTTCTGCCAGCATTACCTCCACTAGAAAATGGCAACGACTTTTCTTCATTAGGAGATCCTCCTCCACCGAGATCACAGTGCTCTCACTAGTCTAAAATAAACAGGACAAGATCCAGGGATAACTCATCTAAAGTGGACAACATAATTACAGGAGCTGAAGTCAGTTGAAGCAACTAGATAGGATTTTTGAACTATCCCACTGGAAATGTGGAAACTATGTCCAGTGGACAATCAACCAAACTGCAGCCATTTGATAATCTTGAGATTACTTGTATACTTTATGATGAGTTCTTGTAAATTTATAAGGAACTTAGTCAGAGAAACCATACCAGCTTTTTGCAATGCCGATTTGATACTCTACAAAAAAAACAAAAAAAAACCCCTTTAATAATGTTTATTTCTAAAAGTGCCTTCAAAATTAACCACATTTTCTCCTTAGGTGCAACCTAACAGGCTTAGGTTGAGTCAACACCCCAAGAATTCCCACCTCCACACTGGATATTGTTTGTGGGTTTTCTATGTTGATTTTATTAATTGTTTATCGATGTATGAATTTGTTTTTTGTTTTTTAGTGGATCATTATTAAAGGGACAGTATACACTCATTTTCATATAACTGCATGTAATAGTCACTACTATAAAGAATAAGATGCACCGATACTGATATAAAAATCCAGTATAAAACTGTTTAAAAACTTACTTAGAAGCTCACAGTTTAGCTCTGTTGAAAAGGTAGCTGGAAAGCCCACTGCAAGTGGGAAATATCAGACACACCCCCTCCCCATTCTTTTGCATATGAAAAGACCCTTTACACAAACAGGAGCAAGCTGGAGAAGGTAGCTGACGGTATTCGCATAAAACTTTGGGGCTTGGTTAGGAGTCTGAAAATCAGAGCAATGTTATTTAAAAATAAGCAAAACTATACATTAAAAAAACCAAAAAAAAACTTGTTGGGCTATATAAATAGATCATCTACAAAACATTTATGAAAAGAAAAAATGAGTGTATAATGGCCCTTTAACTGTTATCTTTTTCACTTTCAACACCTACTATACCAGAGTTCACACATAATTCTCTTTTACTACATCGCAACACAAATTCACCTAGATTATGAGTTTTGCGTTGTGACTTTTAACGCTGAAAAAATGGCAAATTCAGTGTAAAAGCATGAACGCACTTTTGGGAGTTGTGTCGGTATAGCTATACCGCAAGCATTGTAGCCTGTAACGCAATGTCAATCCTGAACTAAAAAAAAAAAAAAATGACGTTTATGTGTGGGATTCCATAGCGCCAGTATTACAGGTTGTGAGGCTAAAATGCTTGCGTTACAGCCTATACCGACAATCCATACCGCCATCTAAGACCAGTAGTTATGGATTTTGCGAAAACAAAAATGTTTCACAAAACTCATAAATAAAGTTTTACAAAGTACACTAACACCCATGAACTACCTATTATACCCTAAACCGAGGCCCTCCTGCATCGCAAATACTATATTAAACCTATTAAAGGGACAGTGTACCCAAAAAATTTCTTTCGTGATTCAGATTGAGCATGACATTTTAAGCAACTTTCTAATTTACTCCTATTATCAAATTTTCTTCATTCTCTTGGTATCTTTATTTGAAATGCCAGAATGTAAGTTTAGATGCCAGCCAATTTTTGGTGAACAACCTGGGTGTCCTTGCTGATTGGTGGATAAATTCATCCACCAATAAAAAAGTGCTGTCTAGAGTACTGAAACTAAAACAAAGCTTAGATGCCTTCTTTTTCAAATAATGATAGCAAGAGAACGAAGAAAAATTGATAATAGGAGTAAATTAAAAAGTTGCTTAAAATTGCATGCTTTTTCTGAATTTGGGTTCAGTGTCCCTTTAACCCCTAATCTGCCGCCGACCCACATTGCGGCTATTAAATAAACCTACTAACCCCTATGCCACCGCTCCACGACATCGCTGCCACTATAATAAAGTTGTTAACCCCTAATCTGCCGCCCCCACTAATAAAAGCTATTAACCTCTATTCCGCCGCTCCCGATATCGCGGCCACTAAATAAAGTTATTAACCCCTAATCCTCCGGCTTCCCACATCTCCGCCACTAAATAAACCTATTAACCCCTAAATCACCAGCACCCCACATCGCAAAACACTAAATTAAACTATTAACCCCTAAACCTAACACCCCCTAAACTTAAATTAAAATTACAATATAACTATATAAATAAAAACTTACCTGTGAAATAAATATAAACATAACATTAAACTATAAATTAACCAAACCTTACTATTCTAATAAAATAAAAAATACTACCAATTAAAATATCTAAATTACAAATTTAAAAAAACCTAACACTTTAAAACTAAACTACTACAACAACTAAAAAAACAAATCCTACGGGCCTTCAAATCAGCCAATAGGATTTCAGTAGCTCTCATCCTATTGGCTATTTTGAGCAGCAAATAGGATTTCAGAAGCTCTCATCCTATTGGTTGATTTGAATTTGAAGAATCAAATCAGCCAATAGGAATGCAAGGGACACCATTTTGAAACTGCTACCTTGCATTCAACTCCAGTGTACGGTGGAAACCATATGAAGAGGACGCTCCGCTCAGGATGGGATCAGCTTCCAGGATCGCTCCACTCTGCTTCGCTTGGATGAAGGTAGAAGATGCCCCCAGGATGGATGAAGACATCGCAGCCTGGATGATGACCTCGCCGCATGGATGTCCGGACTTCAGAAACCGTGAGTAGATATTCTGTTATTTTTTTGTTTGTTTGTTTTTTTGTTTTTTTTTGGGGTGGATTTTTTTTTAGATTAGGGATGGGCAATTTGAAAAAGAGCTAAAGGCCCTTTTAAGGGCAATGCCCATACAAATGCCCCTTCAGGGGCAATGGGTAGCTTAGGTTTTTTTGGGTGGTGGGTTTTACGGTTGGGGAGGACTTTGTATTTTTTTTACAGGTAAAAGAGCTGATTTTTTTTTAGGGCAATGCCCTACAAAAGGCCCTTTTAAGGGCTTTTGGTAGTTTATTGTAGGCTATGGGGTGTTTTTATTTTGGGGGGATTTTTATTTTTATAGGGCTATTAGATTAGGTGTAATTGGTTTTATTTTTTTAAAATTTTTCATAGGATTTGGGTTTTTTTTTAGGTGTAATTTAGATTTTTTATTTTTTTCCTAGTGTTAGGTTTTTTAAAATTTGTAATTTTAATTGGTAGCTTTTTTATTTTATTAGAATAGTAAGGTTAGGTTAATTTATAGTTTAATGTTAGGTTTATATTTATTTCACAGATAAGTTTTTATTTATTTAAATAGTTATATTGTAATTTTAATTTAAAGTTAGGATCAGGGGTTAATAGTTTAATTTAGTGTTTTGCAATGTGGGGGGCTGGCGCTTTAGGGGTCCATATGTGTCCCTTTTTAAAGCGGCAATATGGTCCCCCTAGCAATAACACAACTTTAGTTGCGTTCGTTTCGCACCGTATTTAGCGCAAAGCGAAATCACTACATATCATCCCCATGGATACAAGACATAAAAACATTGCCTTAATCTCACAAAACTGTAAGGGATTAAACTCCCCCACTAAAAGATCAGTTGCCCTGAATTGGTTTAGAAAAGAGAAAGGGAACATTGTATTTGTCCAGGAAACACATTTCCTTAAAAATAAAGAACCTAACTTCAGGTCAAGGGAATTCCCCACGGTCTATTTACATTCCAATGACAAGAAAACTAATGTGGTGGGTATACTATTTCACAGGCATACACATTTTCAATAAATAGAAAGACACGAAGATAAAAAAGGGCAGATACCTCATATTAACAGGACTTCTTTATAATCGCCGGATCACATTAGCTAATATTTATTCACCCAATTTAGGACAATCCCAGTTTATCAAAAGAATTTGTAATAAGTTACTAGATGTTCGGGGGGGGGGGGGCTCTTGTAATGGGAGGGGACCTCAATGTGGCGTTATTTCCCCAACAGGATTATTCACAGAGACAATGCACAACCCCTTCTAGGACAAGGACTTTGGTTCTCCAAGCTCTCAATGGATTAACCTTAATAGACATTTGGCGTATTCAACAGTCTACATCCCAAAATTATAATTTTTCTCAAACTCATCGCACACATATTCACAAATCGATGAAATCGATTATTGGTTTATAGACCATAACAACTTGCCTTTGATAAAAGATTCATACATATTGCCTATTTCTTGGTCAGACCATTTGTCAGTCTCCATTGTGTTGGAGTGGCCCTCAGTACCACAACATCCATTCATGTGGAGGCTATATTTGGCTTTAATCTAACATTTAATTGTAGCTTTTTGTTTAATTAAGCTTCCCCTAAAAACTACTTTGTGAGCTAACCATGTTGTGGAGGAGGCAACTGAATTATGTTTGTTTAGCCTACAATATTCTATAATGGCCTCTTGGGTTTGTTCTTTACATATAGGGTCATGTAGCATAGCCAAATATAAGACCTTACTTGAAAGCTTACAAAGAGATGAACTAGCACATAAACATCACCCAAAAAGAACAGACTTGTATAAATATCTAACTAGATCAATAGAGTTACTTAAAGCACATCTCCACTCAGAAGCATGCAAAAAAACTCTATTACCTTGATGGAAACAAAGCAGGTACATTACTCGCTAGAGGTCTGAAACGCAAGAACTTTCAAAACTATAATCTTAACATAAACAACAAACAAGGAGATACTATCCTAGAATCCAGGGCAATAGCAAATGATTTCAGAGAATACTATAATAACCTTTATAATCTTCCAAAAGCCACACACCCAAACCATTTGAGAGCACTAACAGATTATATCCAAAATAAAGACCTAGCCAAAATAGCAGACTCAGATATTGAGGCCCTAGAAGAACCAATAAACCTAAAATAATTATTAATGGTAATAAAAAATCTACCCTTGAATAAGAGCCCAGGTCCAGACAGTTACTCCAATAAATACTATAAATTATACAAATACATATTGGCCCCACACATTCTGGCATTATTCAATCAAATAGACTATTCTGGACGATTCCCTACAGAATGTCTAGAGGCACATGTCTCAGTTATTCCTAAGCCCGGAAAATCACCACAATTAACAGGTAATTATAGACCCATTACTTTATTAAATACTGATTTGAAAAAATATACAAAAATTGTAGCGAATAGGATTAATAGAGTACTTCCCCAAATCATTCACTCTGATCAGGCGGGATTTGTTCCTGGTAGGGAGGCTAGGTACAATACCTTCAGGACACTACAATTAATTAAGCATGCAAAACATACAAAAACAGAAATGGTGGTAATATCCACAAATGCAGAGATGGTGTTTGACTGTCTGGACTGGGAATTTCTTTTAACAACATTACACAAGATAGGGTATGGGGAGATAATGTTACGTGGAATCCAAAGCATATATACAGGTAAATCCCCTACAGCAAAGGTTGGAGTTAACAATCTCTTATCGGATCCCTTTTCCATACACAATGGTACGAGTCAGGGATGTCTGCTTTCCCCTATTTTATTTATTATAAGTTTGGAAGTACTAGCTCAAAGAATTAGAGCCAACCCCCGAATAATAGGAATCAAAGTAGGACCCCTCGAATTTAAACAATCATTATATGCAGACAACATACTTTTCACACTCTCCCATCCTCAGGTCTACCATTTGGTAATTTTTCAAATTTCACAGTAAACGAACAAAAATGTGAAATAATGAATATTTGCACCCCTCTCACACATTTCAAACAATACTACAATACTGCCCCTTTAAACATCAACCCAGAGCGTTAAAATAGTTAGGAATACACCTATCTCCAAACCAAAAGACACTTCTAGAACTTAACTTCACCAAATTGTTCAATACAATTCAAAAGGTTCTTTGTTCATGGAAAGATCACCAATTTTCATGGTGGGGTAGACGGCAGGTTCTAAAGATGAATGTCCTTCCTAGACTGTTATATATGATACAAGCGGCCCCCATACCTCTTCCACAAAACCTTATTTTACAGATGCAAAAACTTGAACTCTCTTGTATGGGGAAACATAAAACCCAGAATTTTGAAAACTACAATGTATCGCACAATCCGAGAGGGAGGTCTGGGCCTACCAAATTTGGAAACATTTTTTCAAACCACTAGTTTACAAAGAGTTATAGATTGGCATAGAATTAGTGACATAAAAGCTTGGTTTCCAATGGACTCCCAAATTATACACTCCCCATCACCAGGAGCTTTATGTTGGTTACCAAGACAAAACCACCCACATTGGCTAACTACATATCCACTTTTACAACATGTCATTGATGTTTGGGACTCAGTTATAAAACACCGCCCAAAGATTTCCACGTTGAGGTCCCCTCTATCTCCTATTTCACCTAATGCTGAATTATTAGGGGTTTGGAAGTTCCTATACACAAATTACTTATGCATGGTAAACTTAAAAATAGACAGGACCTTGGCGACATAATTGGAGGGGCCTTTACATATTGGCTAAAACACAGGCAAATACAACATTTTCTAACCACTTATCAACATAAAGAAGATTTAGTCAGACCTTTGACTCCATTTGAGTAATTTTGCTCTATAGAAACTTCAGCACACACACTCTCATGGGCTAGGAAACTCTGGTTGGCAACACAGAATTCAAAATTACTAACATATACGGAAAGATGGCATAGAGATTTATGTAGAACTCTCTCTTATATAGAATGGAATCGCATAATACAAAACACGAGAAAGTCTTCCTCATCTACCACATTTTTAGAAACAAACTACAAGGTTCTAACTAGGTGGCATCTTACTCCGGTTAGACTGAAAAGCCTCTTTCCAACATCTTCAGAATTGTGTTGGAGGGGATGTGGGCAGAGAGGTACCTTAGTCCTCGTTTGGTGGGAGTCCCTCAGACTTCATTTTTTTTGGCTAAACATTAAAAAAAATCATCAAGATACCATTAGGGACTCACGCACAGCTATCCTTTGGGCCGGCTATAGTCCTTCTCAGTTTGTTACCCAAATGTACATGTAAAATTAGATTAAGATTAATACAAATAGCTCTTAATTCAGCTAGATCTTTAATTATAAAATTGTGGAAGTCACAGTGTGGTCCAACCCTGGAAAGCTGGGTGTCTCATATGGGATGACGCATTAACTCTTGAAGAGCATTGGTTACTACAAAATTAATAATTTAGATTTTATGTGGGATGTGAAAATCTTATGGGATATTATCAGGAGGGAGTTACTATCTGAAACATAATGGGGAAATAAGTAGGTTCCCGGGTTCGGAGTTTAGGATACAGAGTAAAGAAATAATCTAAACCCCAAGGGGGCCCCCGGACTCGTCCTTAATTTTCTCCTTCCTGTAAATCTTTTGTGCAAGAAAAACTGATTAGAGAATCTAAATCTACTACTTTACTTAAAAACTCAAGATGTGTGAAAGGTGTATAGTTCAGAACTCAAGAGAGGTTTAATTATTGAATAACGGTTGAACTAAAGTCAGAACTGGATCCAGAAAGTTAATGTTTTTGTTGAAATTTATGTTGTTGGTAAAGTTTTTGTTTTAAAAATCACCCTATTGAAAAAAATTAACCACCAAGTCTGGGCTGATAACAAGACATGGGGGCCTATTTAACAAAGGTCTGTCGGACCTGATCTGACAGTGTGGATCAGGTCCGAAAGACCTCGCTGAATGCGGAGAGGAATATGCTGTCTGTATTAAGCATTACACCAGCAGCTTTTGTGAGCTGCTGGTGCAATGCCGCTCCCTGCAGATTCGCAGACAATCGGCTGCCAGCAGGGGGTGTCAATCAACCCGATCGTACTCGATCGTGTTGAATTGCGGCGATGTCTGTCCGCATGATCAGAGCGGGCGGACAGGTTATGGAGCAGCGGTCTTTAGACCACTACTTCATAACTGGCGTTTCTGGTGAGCCTCCATACGGAGCTTGATAGATATGCCCCATGGACTAATAACTATACTTGTAAACTAACAGGTATAAGGTTAAGCTTAGAGTTATTCATTTCGAAAATGTGAAAATGTCTGTAATGTACCATTTTTCTTCAATAAAAAGAAATACATACAAAAAAAAGTGTAACTACACTTGTTAATGTATTTTTAATGCGTTTTGTGCAAGTATTTTGTTTTGCGAAATAGTTAACCAGATCTCTAAAGACAGATTTTATTAAGGGGTTTGGAATTCAAGAGGAATACTACGGATAGCTGGGAGATGGGATACACAGTTCCTATACACAAATTACTTATGGATTGTAAACTTAAAAATAGACAGGACCTTGGGGACATAATGGGAGGGGCCTTTACATATTGGCTAAAACACAGGCAAATACAACATTTTCTAACCACTTATCAACATAAAGAAGATTTAGTCAGACCTTTGACTCCATTCAAGCTATTTTGCTCCATAGAAACTTCAGCATGTAACACACTCTCATGGGCTAGGAAACTCTGGTTGGCAGCACAGAATTCCAAATTACCAGCATACACGGAAAGATGGCATAGAGATTTAGGTAGAACACTCTGATATAGAATAGAATCGCATAATACAAAACACGAGAAAATCTTCCTCCTCTACCAAATTTTTAGAAAATAACTACAAGGTTCTAACCAGGTGGTATCTTACTGTTTTTTGTTTTGGAGGGGATGTGGGCAAAGAGGTACCTTACTCCACGTTTGGTGGGAGTGCCCGAGACTTCATTTTTTTTGGCCAAACATTAAAAAATTCATCAACATACTATTGGGGACTCACGTATAGCTATCCTTCGAGCCAGCTTTAGCCCTTCTCAGTTTGTTACCCAAATGTAAATGTAAAAATAGATTAAGATTAATACAAATAGCTCTTAATTCAGCTAGATCTTTAGTTGCAAAATTGTGGAAGTCACTGTGTAGTCCAACTCTGGAAGCTGGGTCTCTCATATGGATGACGCATTAACTCTTGAAGAGTATGGTTACTACAAAATGAAAAATCAGGAAAGAGTTAATATCTGAAAAATAATGCGGAAATAAGTAGGTTGCCGGGTTCTGAGTTTAGGATACAGAGTAAAGAAATAATCTACACCCCGGACTCATCCTTAATTTTCTCCTTCCTGTAAATCTCCTCTGCAAGAAAACTGATTACAGAATCTAAATTTACTACTTTACTTAAAAACTCAAGATGTGTTAAAGGTGTATAGTTCAGAACTCAAGAGATGTTTAATTATTAGATGTTTAATTATTGAATAACGGTTGAACTAAAGTCAGAACTGGATTCAGAAAGTTAATGTTTTTGTTGAAATGTATGTTGCTGTTAATGTTTTTGTTTTAAAAATCACCCTATTGAAAAAAGATTAGCCACCAAGAGGCCAATTTATCAAATGTCTGTCGGACCTGATCCGACAATGCGGATCAGGTCCAACAGACGTAACTGAATGAGTATTCAGCATTGCACCAGCAGCTCTTGTAAGCTGCTGGTGCAACACCGCCCCCTACAGACTCGCGGCCAATCGGCCGCCAGCAGGGGGGTGTCACTCAACCCGATCGTACTTGATCGGGTTGAATTGTGGTGATCTCTGTCCGCCTTATCAGAGCAGGCGGACAGGGTTATGGAGCAGCGGTCTCGAAAACTTGCCAGAAACACGGGCCCTCAAGCGCCATTCGGAGCTTCATAAATGGGCCTCCAAGTATGAACTAATAACAAGACATGGACTAATAACTAACTTATAATCTAACAGGTATAAGGTTTAAAGAGCTTAGAGTTACTCATTTTGAAAATGGGAAAATGTCTGTAATGTACCATTTTTCTTCAATAAAAAGAAATATATACAAAAAAAAAGTGTAACTATACATTGTAATGTATTTTGTGCAACTTTTTTGTTTCGCGAAAAAGATAACCAGATCTCTAAAGACACAGTAATCATTCTAGCATAAATCACAAATTAACTTAAGCGATTGCGTTTACTTTCTACTTGTAATATGAGTGCTAAACCTGACACGTGCAAACACCCACGATAAACCCCTTATCACTCGCTCGTAACTTTTAACGCTCCACTCGTAATCTATCTCAGTGTATTTTTTATTTGAAACTTGACATTCTGTACATCTGATTAGTTAATTTAATTATGAAACATTGAAGTCTGCTAGGGTTATGTTGTTTCTGACAAGTTCAGTTGCGTGGGCAGCGTAAACGTTTCAAAATCCAGATCTAATTTGAGTTAGATAATTAGAATCTTACATTCTGTAAAAAATTATACAAACTGAGTAATAATTTTCTTCAGTCACTGTGGATTAAAGGAGCACATAAATCATATGTATATATATATATATATATATATATATATATATATATATATATATATATATTTTTTTTTTTTTTTTAAATATGGGATAAATGTTCATAATTTTAAAAAAACTTTTATTTCTAATCATGCAAAATATTCAAACCCAGAACTAAATTAAAGTATGACTCATCATGCCCTCACTAAATAAATTGCTTATCTCCAAAAGTGCTCAAGAATAAATGTAGTTATTGAATATATGCCAGACTAAAATGATTCATTTTAATTTATATTTATTAGTCTTTGTTTACAAAATACTTCAATTAATGTGGTAAGATCACTTGTTAAAAAACACTGGTTCTTTATTTGTGTTTTTTTAGCTAGAATCTTAATTAGTAACTTTCGGCTAGATTACGAGTTTTGCGGTATGAGTGAAAAAGCAGCGTTAAGGCTGTTTTTCACTACCGCTGGTATTACGAGTCTTGCAGGTTTAGGGCACCGCACACTTTTTTGGCTGTAACGCAACGTAACTACCGCAGCTTTCAAAAAGTCCTTTTTCAATGGGACTTCATTTGCGCCGGTATTACGAGTCTTCCTGGGAGGTCAAAAAGTGAGCGGTACACCCTAAAACTTCAAGATCCATACCGTAAACTGAAAGTCAGTAGTTATGAGTGTTACGCTACAAAGCTGTAACATAAAACTCATACCTAAAGTGCTAAAAAGTACACTAACACCCATAAACTACCTATTAACCCCTAAACCGAGGCCCTCCCGCATCGCAAACACTAGTTAAATATTATTAACCCCTAATCTGCCACCCCGAACATCGCCGCCACCTACCTACATTTATTAACCACTAATCTGCCGTCCCCAACATCGCCGCCACTATACTAAATTTATTTACTCCTAAACCTAACCCTAACACCCACTAACTTTAATGTAATTAAAATAAATCTAAATAAAACCTACTATTAATAACTAAATAATTCCTATTTAAAACTATATACTTACCTGTAAAATAAACCCTAAGCTAGCTACAATATAACTGATAGTTACATTGTAGCTATCTTAGGTTTTATTTTTATTTCACAAGCAAGTTTGTATTTATTTTAACTAGGTAGAATAGTTACTAAATAGTTATTAACTATTTACTAACTACCTAGGTAAAATAAATACAAATTTACCTGTAAAATAAAACCTAACCTGTCACTAACACCGAACCTTACACTACAATTAAATAAATTACATAAATTAAATACAATTAACTAAATTACAAAAACAAACAAACACTAAATTACACAAAATTAAAAAAAGAAATTATCAGATATTTAAACTAATTACACCTAATCTAATAGCCCTATCAAAATAAAAAAGCACCCCAAAATAAAAAAAACGTATCCTAAACTAAACTACCAATAGCCCTCAAAAGGGCCTTTTGTGGGGCATTGCCTCAAAGAAATCAGCTCTTTTACCTGTAAAAAAAATACAAACAACCCCCAACAGTAAAACCCACCACCCACACAACCAACCCCCCAAATAAAATCCTAACTAAAAAAATCTAAGCTCCCCATTGCCCTGAAAAGGACATTTGGATGGGCATTGCCCTTAAAAGGGCATTTAGCTCTTTTTCCGCCCAAACCCTAATCTAAAAATAAAACCCACCCAATAAACCCTTAAAAAAGCCTAACACTAACCACCGAAGATCCATTTACAGTTTTTGAAGACCCGACATCCATCCTCAACAAAGCCGGCAGAAGTCCTCAATGAAGCGGCAGAAGTCTTCTTTCAGACGGCATCTTCTATCTTCATCCATCCGGCATGGAGTGGGTCCATCTTCAAGACATCCGGCGCGGAGCATCCTCCAATCAGCCAATAGAATGCAAGCTCAATCCTATTGGCTGATTGGATCAGCCAATAGGATTGAAGCTCAATCCAGTTGGCTGATTGCATCAGCCAATATGATTTTTTCACCTTTAATTCCGATTGGATGATAGAATTATATCAGCCAATCGGAATTCAAGGGACGCCATCTTGGATGACGTCATTTAAAGGAGAATTCATTGTTCAAGAAGACGTTGATTGAAGAGGATGCTCCGTGCTGGATGTCTTGAAGATGGACCCCCTCCAAACCGGATGGATGAAGATAGAAGATGCCGTCTGGATAAAGACTTCTGCCTGGTTGGATGAAGACTTCTGCCGCTTCGTTGAGGATGGATGTCGGGTCTTCAAAAACTGTAAGTGGATCTTCGGGGGTTAGTGTAAGGCTTTTTTAAGGGTTTATGTGGGGGGTTATTTTTAGATTAGGGTTTGGGTGGAAAAAGAGCTAAATGCCCTTTTAAGGGCAATGCCATCCAAATGCCCTTTTCAGGGCAATGGGGAGCTTAGGTTTTTTAGTTAGGATTTTATTTGGGAGGTTGGTTGTGTGGGTGGTTTTACTGTTGGGGGGTTGTTTGTATTTTTTTGTAACAGGTAAAAGAGCTGATTTCTTTGGGACAATGCCACGCAAAAGGCCTTTTTAAGGGCTATTGGTAGTTTAGTTTAGGATAGTGTTTTTTTATTATTTTTGGGGGGCTTTTTTTATTTTGATAGGGCTATTAGATTAGGTGTAATTAGTTTAAATAACTGATAATTTCCTTTTTTAATTTAGTGTTTGTTTGTTTTTGTAATTTAGTTAATTGTATTTAATTTATGTAATTTATTTAATTGTAGTGTAAGGTTAGGTGTTAGTGTAAGACAGGTTAGGTTTTATTTTACAAGCAAATTTGTATTTATTTTAGCTAGGTAGTTAATAACTATTTAGTAACTATTCTACCTAGTTAAAATAAATACAAACTTTCCTGTGAAATAAAAATAAAACCTAAGCTAGCTACAATGTAACTATTAGTTATTTTGTAGCTAGCTTAGGGTTTATTTTACAGGTAAGCATTTAGTTTTAAATAGGAATTATTTAGTTATTAATAGTAGGTTTTATTTAGATTTATTTTAATTACATTAAAGGGACACTGTACCCAAATTTTTTCTTTTGTAATTCAGAAAGAGCATGCAATTTTAAGCAACTTTCTAATTGGGGGCGGGAGATTAGGGGTTAATAACATTATGTAGGTGTCGGCAATGTTGGGGGCAGCAGATTAGGGGTTAATAAGTATAATGTAGGTGTCGGCGATGTCGGGGAGGCAGATATGGGGTTAATAAGTATAATGTAGGTGTCAGTGATGTTGGAGGTGACAGATTAGGGGTTAATAAGTGTAAGATTAGGGGTGTTTAGACTCAGGGTTCATGTTAGGGTGTTAGGTGTAAACATACATTTTCTTTCCCCATAGGAATCAATGGGGCTGCGTTATGGAGCTTTATGCTTCTTTATTGCAGGTGTTAGACTTTTTTTTAGCCGGCTCTCCCCATTGATGTCTATGGGGAAATCGTGCACGAGCACGTAAAACCAGTTTACCGCAGCTCACCGCAGTGCTGGTATTGGATTGCGGTATGGAGCTCAATTTTGCTCTACACTCACTTCTTGCCTGCTAACGCCGGGTTTTTGTAAACCTGTAATACCAGCGCTGTAGGTAAGTGAGCGGTGACAATAACTTGCAAGTTAGTACCGAGCAGCTCTTACCGCAAAACTCGTAATCTAGCCATTTGTTCCTTAAGTACAAATTTATTCTATTTGTTTTCCTCTATTTCCTAAAATATATTTTTATACTATAGTATATAATTATTGACATTATTACTTATTAAAGGGACACAAAACCATAACAAAAAAAAAGTTATCTGCAATTGCAAAATTAATATATTTTACCTTGCTTTCTAACTGGCATTGCATTTCAAAGTATTACCTTTTTTACAAAATCCAATATCAAAAATCAATCTATTTCCGAACCCACCCCTGACTAGACTTTTCCATCCTCCAATCCTGACCGATAACCCAGGTTATGAAAATGGCGGAGTATTGCTGCTATGCGCAGGCGGGATATTCAGTAATCGTCATTCCAATAGCATTGTATGGGTAAGTTTGCTATTAGACATCGTATATGCGCATGCGCGAGTCAACCGATCGCAATGCACATGCACCTGGTGATGACATTGTCACTTAATGAGATGCACAAAATCGCAATAGGATTGGAGATTGAGTTTGGTAGTGCACTGCCCATATTAGAGGGTTGGATGTAATGACGTCATCTTCGAAATATAAATTATAATTTTATTGTATTCAGAAAGAACGCAGTAAAAGAAGGTAAGTTACGAAATATAAATGTTTGTGATTTGAAATCGATGGTCATGTTGTGCTTAGGATAGTAAAGTTTTGGAATCCTTTAAGTTCTGGTAATGATTAGCTAGCAGCAGCGTGAGATAGCACCGCTATAAAAATCCATAGAATGAGTGGTGCGCTTGCTATTGGCTGTACCACCCACCTGTCAAAGAAAGAACAATTCCTTGAGATATTTAAACAATAACAAATCAAAGTTTTAATAGCAAATACTTCTTTTTACAAAATTCACCATTAAAGTCAATGGGGATTTTTAATGAATAAATAATTTGATAACAGTTTCTACAGGATAGTGTTTCGAAAGTTAGACTTATAATTGTTCAATCTTAATTCACTATTTGATATTATAGCAAAATGCTAATCACAGTTTACTATTGCATCGAGGCTTTGCGCTCACGAGAGCCTTGTTCTGATGCCGATAGACATGGCACAGAACCTAGCGCAGCATTGGGCAGCATATTAAAAATATATATGTATATGAATATATACATATATATTTATGTGTTTATATGTGAATATACAAATATTAGCAAATAAATATATACTGTGTGTATATAAGCATATACATAAATATTTAAAGTTTAAACACAGTCCCCATAGACCGCTATGTAAAGGCACTTTTCATTGCCACACATCCCCTCAATTTAACCCCTTATAACTGCAGTTAAAAATAATAATAATAATTTATATAAAGGAAATATACACTTTATTTTGGGAAAATTAGGGGAACCTTTTTTTTTAATTAACCAGAGGTTTAACCTCTGGTTAATTTTGCTTAGCGCATATTGGCCCCTTTATGGCGGACGTTAAATTTAGTGCTTCACTTGCAATCTAGCCCTAAATATCTTTACAATTGTTTGACCAATTTAATTGAAATTGTAGTCACTGGTAATAGTTACAAAACTGAGAAATTTCAGCACAATTACATTTTTTATTTTAAAGTTATACAATTCTGCAAATGTTTAATTTAAACAGAAACCTTGGGAAAACTTAATAGCTGCTTAATATGTATAAATATGAGTGAAATAGTTTAATATATTTTACATATGTTTTGATATACTTTTATTAGCGCCCTAACACTATACTTCAGGTCTCCAGGTGCAGTCATTTTTTTTGTAAGTGCTATTATTTGTTGGCTGCGTTAAAGGGATAGTCTAGTCAAAATTAAACTTTCATGATCCAGATAGAGTAGGCAATTTTTAGCAGCTTTCTAATTTACTCCTATTAACAGTTTTTCTTCATACTCTTAGTATCTTTATTTGAAAAAGTAAGAATGTAAGCATAGGAGCCAGCCCATTTTTGGTTCAGAACCTGGGTAGCACTTCCTTATTGGTCTCTAAATGTAGCCACCAATCATAAAGCCCTACCCAGGTGCTGAAGCAAAAATCGGCCGGCTCATAAGCTTACAATCAAATAAAGAAACCAAGAGAACTTGATAATAGGAGTAAATGAGAAAGTTGCTTAAAATTGCATGCTCTATCTGAATAATGAAAGAGAAATTTTGACTAGACAATTCCTTTAAATTTCTGTGGTAAAACAATTTAATTCTCTTGTAGTACCAGTTTGTGAGCTATTCTTAGCACAGGGCCGTGATATGGATAGCGCACCCTGTTAGTAGTGCTCCAATTGTAATCTGAACCAATGTGCTTTATATCAAATAGTATAGCCAACAAATAGCGATAATAGCAAGAATCAATAGTGAACACAAATGTAACAAACCCTCTCAACTCTCAATTTGTATCTTAAAGGGAAACTCAAGTTAAAATGAAACTTTCATGATTCAGATAGAGCATTCAATTTTAAACAATTTTCCAATTTACTTTCATTAACAAAATGTGCAGTCTTTTTATATTTACTCCTTTTTGAGTCACCAGCTCCTACTGAGCATGTGCAAGAATTCACAGAGTATACATGTATGCATTTGTGATTGGCTGATGGCTGTCACGTGATACAGGATAAGTGGAAATACAAATAAATCTTCTACTCATTTAAGTTTATACTAACTGCATTGTCTTGTTATCATTCATTTGTTGATTAAGCAAATCTACTGTATTTACTGGTGCTTTATTATTTAAAATATGGAGTGAATAACATAGGAATGGGAGAATATGTCTTAGTAAATCTAGGCTACTGCCCTTTTAAATTGTTTCTAGAGTAATTTAAGACCTGCACATATTTGACCTTCACAAATGATAAAATATACCTTACAAATATACCAAGTCGTATGCGCATTGTTTCTGTATCCTTGAATTATGCAATTAACCTTGTAAAATCAAACCCCTTACAAAGGAAAAAAAAATAGTTTTGTATAGAGATGTCTTTTATTAGCATTGTGAAATAATATATTCTTTATGAATTGATATGCATATTTATGTCATTGAAGCATGACTAATGTTTTCTCTCCTCTACATAGTTTATATCAGCTCATTTACATAAACTTAAATCAACTGTGCTTCTCTTTCATTAAGAAAAAAATACCCATTATTGACTTCTATAACTGCTTTAAGTTGTCAAATAACTGATTTTAACCCCAACCAAGAGCCCCACTGCAAATATAATCAAAACTGTGTAGTAATGATGCAGCCACACAAAATAACCAAATTACACTGTCCAATTGCCCACACCATAATTAACACTAAACCTACCACAACTGCAAATCACCAAAATGCTAAACATCTACTCAATCCCTTCCATTAATTACCCCACTAAACCTTATCTCTCCCCAGCTGTGACAGTAAGGAAAGGGCAACTCATGTGCAATGGGCAGTATCGGGCTTGGGTGGTGACGGAGTGCATTGTAAATGGAACCAGACAGTCCCTGGAATCCAGGATATTTGTTTAATGGGGAAGCTGTGGCAGGGACAGTGGGGAGACCTCTTAAACTTTGACAATCCCACAAAATCTGGGATGGTTGAGAAGTAGTCATATAATAACCGAAAATCAATTTGAGTCTGTTTGTTTGAATTGTAAGCTTAATTAATTCTTAGGATAGTTATATGTACATCCTTGCAGCCTATGCATATTGTTGGATTCCTATCTACATTTTTACACATTCCGCATCTTGATACTCCACATTTGTATGTGCCTGGTTTCTGTTCCAGCCAATGTGTGGTTGTCATAGCCCTCTATTGTCGTGATGGCTCATGTAATTTAGTGGGTGCTAATATATTTTTAAAATCTATGTTTTTCCTGAAAGTGACTAATGGTTTATCTGGTAAAATATTTCCTAAAATTGGATCTGCTTTGCGTTGATATGTAGATAGGGGCAATAATTTTACTAATTCTGGGGGGACCAAAATTTTTAACATGAAATACAAATGCAACTGCATATGTAGTATATCTTTTAAGCTGCAGCTGCAAGATGATCTATGTAGGGAGAACCAAAAGAAACATCCGCACCAGATTAAATGAACATGTTAACAATATTAAAACTGGTTTAAAAACACACAGTGTCCCTGAACATTTTAGATTATACCACAATTCAGACCCCACATGCTTAAAAATCCAAGTTATTGACTGGATACCTCCTAACAAATATCCCAATAGGTTACTAACCCTAAGGTGCAGAGAGTCCTTTTGGATATACCAATTGAACTCTATGTATCCAGTAGGTCTGAATATGGAATTGGACCTACAAGCATTCATGTAAATTATTTTATAATAATTACAATAGCACAGAGACTTTCACTGCAGTTTATACTGGTTGTCACACATTTCTGTTTGTATATTCGGATTTGCAGTCATGATATGATACATGTACTTTAGAATAAAAATTAATAGTTTAGTTTTTCCAACCCATTTTATATATATTTTAATTGCAGATTTTAATAAAACAATTTTTGTTTTCAGGTGCTTTGTATATTTTAACAACAGATGTTTTAGCATTATTTATGTGCATTATGCTTAAGAACATAGTCTTGCTATAATATTTTTGTCACAGCTGCTAAATGTAAACACAGCCTCGGACGGATTGGCCACAATTTGCACTCACCTTCCATTGACTCCTTTAAAAGCCGGTTGGAGCAAACAATGGAATCACTTTTGAAAAAGTCTGGGCGATCCCAGACAAAACGCGTAGAGACTAATACTTTGTGACTGTCTGCACACTTTGGCATTCCACCATATACATTGAGAAGGCATTTCCAGCAACCATATCTACACTTGGTTAATATTACGGCTGAGGTGGACTTTATACATTGGACTTACTCTTCTAACAGTGGAAAAGTTGCAGTGGTCATTCATCTTGGGTGTCATTCCCTGTTTTGCATTTTGATGTTTTTAATTTTGTAAGTAGCCATTTGTCATCAGCGCACTTACCTCCTAATAAATTGTATTTCACTTGAGTCGGGCTGCGCCTGTCCTGTCCTTGTTTTACAGTGTTTCCTTCTCCTGATGTGATTGGCGGAAATCCATCATAGGTCACGGGCGGCGTCCGATCATTCAAGCACACAGAAGAAAGGCTCACATGATTCACGCGACTGCATCAATACTCCCACTTTCGTCTCAAAGGCTTTACTCATTAATCGCTACAACAGCTCCAGGACCGTAAGCGCCAAATACTGGCATTGGTTGTTTGTTCTACAATTTTCTACCATTTGAGGCTGGGCTTTCATTGCGTTTTCGACACTTTTTAAAAAATGGCACCTACAGTTGACCAGGGCAGAGATATTAGGGCAGAAGTTTCAAAAACTGACATGTGGCGAAGGTAGAATCCTATCACAGTAAAGTCACTGAGCTCATCGGTATGACTTATTGTACTGCCAATATTTGTCTAAAGAGATTTCAGAGTATGTACTGGACTTATGCACCTGTGAGCAATGGGTGTCGAACACCTGAACTCAGTCAGTAGTGGTGCCCACATACTTTTGGCCATGTAATATATTATAAGTTCCTATAAGTTTTACTTTTTATACCATGTACCATTTTTGTAACCTTCCTTTGTACAGTTTTAGGTTATTTATAGCCTTACAGAGATACATAAGTAATCAGTAGTTCATTCAACAATAGAGAGTAGGATGCTAGAACCTACATTTTGCACGCACACACAGTCCCTGATTAGACCAATAAACTAAATTATTCATGAATGATGTAGTCAGTCATTAAAACTCCTAATAAAAGAGATCATTAGAGATAATTAGCAATGCTCAATTTGATTGTATTGTTTAATAAACGCATATGGTTAAATCGTAATAATTATTACGTGGCTCATAGTTGCATGAACTGTCTTTTATGTTACTTTCAATCACTGATGAATAAAATCCTAGGTTTATTGTGTTTGTGCTTCTAGAGAAGTAATGAGCTTAGTTTTAAAGTGAATGGTTAAGGGTTTAAACATTAAACTGTTATTTACAAGAGCACCAGGTTCTACAGAAAAACAGCACAAATCAGTGAGCCTTAAAGGGATACGAAACCCAAAATTTTTCTTTCAGGATTCAGATAGAGAATACAATTTCTAACAACTTTCTAATTTACTTCCATTATCTAATCTGTTTCTTTCTCTTGGAATCATTTGTTGAAGGAGCAGCAATGTACTACTGGTTTCTAACTGAACACATGGATGAGCCAATCACAATCAATATATATATAGGCACCAATCAACAGCTAGAACCTAGGTTCTCTACTGCCCCTGAGCTTGCCTAGACAAACCTTTCAGCAAAGGATAACAAGAGAAGGAAGCAAATTAAATAATAGAAGTAAATTGGAAAGTTGTTTAAAATTGTATTCTCTATTTGAATCATGAAAGAAAATTTTTGGGTTTCATGTCCCTTTTAAGGGATATGAAACCTATTTTTTTCTTTAATGATTCAGATGGAGCAAGCAATTATAAACAGCTTTCTAATTTACTTCTATTATCAATTTCTCTTTGTCCTCTTGGTATCATTTTTTTAAAAAGCAGGGACATAAGCTCAGGAGCCTGCCCATGCATGGAGCACTATATGGCAGCAGTTTTGCAAGAATTGTATCCATTTGCAAGAGCTCTAGATGGAAGTACTATTTCCTGCCATGTAGAGCTCTAGACACCTATCTAAGTATTGCAGAGATGAGGACATAGCCACCAAAAGCTGGAGATGTCCAAAAAAAGTATGCTTTTTGCACTGATAGATATGCAAGTCTCATAGTGTGAGAAAAAAGTATATTAAAAAGTAACTTTTATTAGTGAATAATAAAAAGACAGCAGGTATTGATGAATATCTCGCTGCCAAATCGCAATAGTTAAAAACACTTCTCCTGGGTTACAAAATAACTATGTACGGTCTATCTTGTAATGACTCCGAAAGGATATAGGTATCAGCAATTACTGTATAGGCTTGTGTAAGTGGATTATAAATGTACAAGAGTCTAGAATAACTGATGTCACATGAATTACCTTCAGAAATACCAGCCAATTTTACTATGCGAACTTCGTGCCTTATGTCTACTCACTTAACCCTTTTATAATACGCTTATAGACCCTCTTGGTTATGTAACATCTTTATTTGTCCAAATATCTAACATTCAATGGGTTGTTTCCTGAGATCATATTACTTCCTCTGTTGTTATCAAGCACCACTGTCATTTCCCCATCATATATAATATTACTTTTACACTCAGAGATATACTCTCATTTTCGTTCTTGGGTGATTTCACCTTTATTATATAGACACAAATCTGTGGAATCTTTTGATTTGTAATGGTACTTCTTATAACCAGGGATTAGGCTTCAGTATTAGAATAACAGGCTAGGAATAGGGATTATATATATATATATATATATATATATCAAGAAGAAGATCTAGGTCCACTGTAATATTTAGCCCTTTGTAAAGGTAATTCATGTGACATCAGTTATCCTAGACTCTTGTACATTTATAATCCACTTACACAAGCCTATACAGTAATTACTGATTACCTATATCCTTTCGGAGTCATTACAAGATATACCGTACATAGTTATTTTTTAATACAGAAGTGTTTTTAACTATTGCGATTTGGCAGCGAGATATTCATCATTACCTGCTGTCTTTTTATTATTCCCTGATAAAAGTTACTTTTTAATATACTTTTTCCTCACACTATGAGACTTGCATATCTATCAGTGCAAAAAGCATACTTTTTTTGGACATCTCCACCTTTTGGTGGCTATGTCCTCATCTCTGCAATTTAATATATATGCTTAAGCACTGCTCCTTGATGTGACCTACAGTATATATATTCCTTTGACTTTGACAAGGTCCTCACAGAGTTATATTGTTCCTTACAGCTTACTATAGTTCCTCCTTTGTTTCTTAAACCTATCTAAGTATCTCTTCAACAAAGAACGAAGCAAATTTGATAATAGAAGTAAATTGGAAACTTTTAAAATCGTAGGCTCTGTCTGAATCACAAAAGAACATTTTTGTGTTTCATATCCCTTTAACCTGCTGACAAGGCTGATAAACATCTTTCATATTTCTTAATAAGAACAGCAACAATGATACCAGCCATAGAAATAATTTCCTGTTCATTAGAAGTCTCAAATTACTTTTTATACCTTTTTCAAATGCATTTATGGTTAAAAAAAATACCTCTACATCATTCTCTGAGACAATCCAACAGTGATTTATAGAAATGCATAAGAAAATCATTTCCTGCATTTTTTTGGACGTTTTACAATTCTACATCTTGGGCTTCTTAAAAAAATATTTATCCTATTATGAGCAGCATTTTGTTCATGCAGCTATAAGAGATAATAAAAGTAATAGTAAAATAAAGCTCAGCAGATTTATCCTAAAACATGTAACCATCCTGTAAATAACAATCACACTCAGGAATTTAGTTGTAATTTACCTTTAAATTTGTGATATCGTAAGCAGCCTGCAGCCACCCATTTTGCTGTAAGCGTATTTTTTATTCTTATAATAAGGGGGAGCAGTTCAGCCAAACAGTAGGCTACTACTCACCCCTAAATAGAATTCAAACAGCACACTTTGATAGTGGAGGGCCCTCTAGTGGGGATGTAACAACATTAAGAGACAACTAACTTGAAGTCTGGAGTGCACTGAAGTGTTGTTTGTTACTATGTTGCAAGTGTGGAGGCGGGTGTTTGTGCTTACCTTTATAGGTCCCTGCAGCAGTGATCCCGGCCTCTTCCTGTTCCAGACTTCAAGGAGAAATCTTCACTGCTGAGCTGGAAATTTTTTTTCCGGTGTCGGTGATGGATAGAGCCAGAAGGAAGTTGGTGCCTCCGAAGCGCTATAGGGAAGGAGTGGAGTTGGCATTGAAGAAAAGAGGGCCTGCAGGAGAAAGGAGGGAGTCAAGCGATGATGATGTGGTACCCCCTCCCCTCAAACCCACCCCACAGCTAGGGCAGTAGGCAAAGCAAGGAGGGCAGTTAGGAGGCCCTTGGTAGTAGTGGGTGGGGAATTGGGGCAGGGCCCTAGGCTAGGTCAGGTGAGCTCTCCGGTGGGAGGTAGGCCCCAAGAGAGTGAACTGGGGGCTGGAGCAGGCCCTAGTGGGGCGTCATGTGTAGTGGAGGCCCAGGCAGGGGGTCTGGAGGCACCTGGCACCAGGCAGTGGAATCCCTCGCAGGTAGTGGTCATTGGGGATCTGGTGGGGGGGGCCGCGGCACAGCCTCTGCCTATTTTGCCACCGACAGCGATGGCCGCTGTCCTCGCCCTCGCCCAGTCCCTGGCTGAAGTGATACGCCAAGGGGGACTGGGGGGGGAGGAGATGGTGGTATGCCGCTGGGGAGGCCGCGTGGCTCGTTGCGGCCTTCTTCCACGGACCTGGAAGTGAAGTCACACAGTCCCGCCCACCAACGCGACACGTCACGCGCCGCGTCACCGTCACTAT
Organism: Bombina bombina; assembly: GCF_027579735.1. Taxonomy (NCBI): domain Eukaryota; kingdom Metazoa; phylum Chordata; class Amphibia; order Anura; family Bombinatoridae; genus Bombina; species Bombina bombina. Next base: position 1,185,051,151 of record NC_069501.1, on the reverse strand, counting down.
TTTCAGATGGTGAGGAGCGCGGTCGCGAGTGGGAGGACTGGAGGCCCAGGGCACAGCACCGGAGCACCCCTAGTATGTGGGGGAGTTTTCAGGCAGGGGAAGGGCCTTCAGGGGCGGGGGCAGTCCCGCTAGGGGGCCCAGGGGCCCAGACATGGCTGGTGTTATGCATGGCCTGGGCCGCAGTAATGGATGAAGAGACGTGCGTGTGATGGGAATAGGGAGCAGGGGAGTTCCACAGCGTGCAGGCGTGTAGCCTGTGAAAGGGGGCAAGAGATGGTACTAGGGGAGACCGGGGGGCACTGCTGGTCAGGTGTCAGGGAGTGGACGCAGCAGCAGACGGATGGAAGCTGGCTTGAGGGGCATCCTCCCGGACAGGAGAGGGCATAGCAGCATGAATGCCAGTGTAACTGAGGAGGTTATCAGGAGGGCAGTGTCTGAGGTGCTTGGGCTGAGTGTGGCTGGGGGACAGGGGGCTGTACAGGTTGAGGGCCCACCTGAGGGTCATTCCTTTGTCCAGAGTACTCCCCATAATCTTTTGTGTCTACAGGTCAGCGCCGTGGAGGCAGCTAGAATGGATCTCGGGCCTGCTGGCACTTCTTCAGTGGCGGGACCCAGCAGGGAGCTGGCCGGCGATACAGCAGAGGCATTGCAGGTGTCTTCAGGAGGAGTCGTGGGGCAGGCGGCCCATGGCGGTGAGTGCACCCACTTAAACACTACACACACTGACACTAGTTCAGCTTCTAGCGACTCTGGGTCTGTGAGTGGGGAGGAGCTGGAGCTAGTAGGCAAGGGTCAGAAGAGGATGTTTATGTGGATTAAGAAGATGGCGGCCACGCAATCCAAGGCTAAGGAGGCTAGTAAGGGGCCACAGTTTGGGGACCTAGGGTTGCAGGCCCAGGGATTCCCAGTCCTGGGACAAGGGCAGGTAGTGGCTAGGAAGGTGGCGGCTCAGGGTGACACCTACCCGTGTCTGGTGCATTCGATATATGGCCATCTTAAATCTAAGATGGTCAAGAGGATTCAGGTATGTTAATGTATTCGAGCTGTCCTTGGACGCCTTTAGGGACAAGGAAAGAACGGAAGGGGGCGTTGGACCTAAGAGGCCAGAGACATATGAGGAGTGGCAGAAATGCTTTCGGGTGCTGGTGTCCTGTTATGTGGACATGTGGCCCCTGCAGGGGCATAACTTGTTCAAGTATCAGGATACGATAGAGGACATTCATGCCAGATTCAAGGAAGGGGCATGGCGTGAGTATGACATGGCCTTCCATAGGAAGATGGTGGGGAACTCATTGCTGCACTTTGGCAAGCAAGATATGCATTTGTGGTCAAAGTTGGGGTTAGATAGCATGGCACCGGTGGCGGCCAGCCCTCGGCCGTTGGCGGCTTGGGCAGCGGCTTGGACTAAAAAGCACGGGAGGGAATGCTGGAAATACCAGGATAAACAGTGTGACAGAGGTTCGGCATGTTCCTTTCGTCACATCTGCAAATTCTGCAGTGGGCATCACCCAGGGTGTGATTGCAGCAAGAGATGGGAGCAGGGAATGGAAAAGCTTGCCCCCAAGGGGTCCTCTGGGGGGAAAGGCACCAACACCACTTAAGTTGGAGGCAATGGCACCTTGGTTGGCGCATTACCCCGACCAGGAAGCGGCAGAGTTGCTTGGGTTGGGGTTGCTCAGGGGTCTTAGGATTCCGGTTGTGGGGAAGGTGACGGGGTCCTCAGTGCACCGCAATTTAAAGTCGGCATACAAGTTCACCCAGGTGGTGGAGGACAAATTGGGTAAGGAGGTGGGACTGGGCAGGATTGCTGGTCCTATTAAGTCCCTGCCACTGCTGGACTTGGTGGTCTCCCCTTTGGGGGTAGTCCCCAAGAAGGAGCCAGGGAAGTTTAGGCTCATACACCATTTGTCCTACCCAAAAGGGGCGTTGGTCAATGATGCTATCGAACCCGGACATTAGCTCCATGCAGTGCCAATCGTTTGACGATGCACTGGCAATAGTGCGAAGCAAGGGACAGGAAGCATTGATGGAGAAGGTGGATATCGAGTCTGCGTTCCGGCTCCTGCCCCTCCATCCTTCTGCCTTTCGGTTGATGGGCATTAAGGTTGGAGGAGAAGACTACGTAGATAAATGTCTACCTATGGGTTGCTCCTTATCTTGCTCATTGTTTGAATGTTTTAGTTCATTCCTTCATTGGGCGGTGCATAGAGCATCAGGTGGGGGGGCAGTGGCCCACTACCTGGATGACTTTTTGCTAATAGGCGGAGCAGGGTCCACGGAGTATGCTGAGCTGATGGTAGTCATGCAGAGAATAATGGCAGAATTTGGGGTTCCGCTGGAGGCGGACAAAACGGAGGGGCCTGGCACATGTCTCACCTTTTTAGGGATAGAGGTTGACATGGCCCAGGTGATGTGTAGGCTGCCCCGGGACAAGGTCGACCGCCTATTAGAGGTGGTAAGGGAGGTTTCTGGGGCTAGCTTTATATCGCTTAAGGAACTGCAGTCCTTGTTAGGCTTGCTTAACTTCACGGGTAGGGCAATCCCAATAGGGAGAGTCTTTAACCGATGCCTGGAGAGCCAGCTGAAGGGCACTGGGGGGCAGTATAGGTGGATAGTGATAAGGAAGGCTATGAAGGAGGACCTGGACATTTGGGAATGCTTCCTGGTCTCCTTCAATGGGGTCTGTATATGGAGGGCTCCTCCTATGTCCAATCAGCTGGTACATCAATTTACGGATGCCAACGGGGGATTCGGGTACAGGGCATATCTCAACGGTCAGTGGAGTGCCGCCCCGTGGCCTGAGTCCTGGGTTTCCATGGGTCTGGTAAGGAACCTAACATTGTTGGAACTGTTTCCGATAGTGGTAGCCATTGAACTATGGGGGTGCGTGCTGGAGGACAGAGAGATTATTTTTTTGACGGACAACATGAGTGTGGTGTACGCCATAAACAGATTGTCTGCATCATCGCCTGTCGTAGTGACGTACCTGAAGCATTTGGTGTTGCACAACATCTGCTTCACCGCTAGGCACGTGCCGGGGGTGCAGAACGGGGTAGCGGATGCGTTATCTCATTTTAATTGGGGTCAGTTTAGGAGGCTGGTACCTAGGGTGGCAGCAGTTGGACTAAAATGTCCCTCCTTTCTTTGGCAGATGGCACAGGATAGGAAGCTATTCTCCCTCTGATTCAGGCTTCTTTGGTGCCAAAGACGTGGACGGTGTACCGCAAGCATTGGGAACAATGGGTGGCATTTTGTCAGCGAAAGGGAGGCATAGCACACAGAGCATCTCAGGTACTGGTCCTGGAGTGGCTGTCGTACTTGAGACAGGAAGGTGTATCCAGACTTGGGGTTGGGAGTAGGCTGTCGGCGATAGGTTTTTTTTAACAGGGCTCTGGGCAATGCAGACTACGATAAGTCCTTCTTTGTACGGCAGGTACTGAAGGGCTGGGGTAGGCTGGCCCCCCATGCGGCAGATCACAGGGAACATATTACACCTCTTCGCTTGAGAAAACTGGTATTGGCGTTGCAGGAGGTGTGTTCCTCGGGGTATGAGACCGTGCTTTTTCGCACTGCATTTTCATTAGCCTTTGCAGGAGCATTGCGGTTAGGAGAGCTGGTGTTGTCTGCCAGAGCACGAGGCTCAGGTGGAATACAAGTAGGACATATCAGGTCATCAGAGGATGGACTGTTGTTGTTGGTCCCTCGGTCTAAGACAGACCAGGAGGGTAAAGGGGCGTTGTTGCCATTGAGCAAGCATGAATTTCCCGAGTGTTGCCCAATAATGAGTGTCAGAGACTTTGAAAAGATCAGGCCGGCGGGTGGCCTGCAATTTCTAGTACATGAGGATGGCTGTGCACTGATCAGAAAGAAAGGGGGGGTGTGATGGCACTCCTATTGGTATAACGGGGGGGGGACCTTGATTATCGTATCGGCTTGGCACTGATGGCACTGATTATCGATGGCAGTGCACTGTCAATATTCCAATTCAGGAAGGTTTTGGCAAGTGCTGCCGGGGCCGCCGGGCTGGACCCAGGCAGGATTGCCCCCCATTCGTTTAGGATAGGGACGGCCACATGCGCGGCGGCAAAAGGGTAATCCTTGGCAGAGATAAAGCGATTAGGTCGTTGGAAGTCAGAGACATACAAAGCGTGCATCAGGCCCTTAACATAAAAAAAAAAAAAAATTACGACAGTTACGCACATGCGGAGTAGGTTGGGAACACCTTCTGCAAGTGTGCGACATATTCAAGTTACTTTAAAGAGGGGCAGGACAGTGGGGTTTTGCTGAAAGGGGGATTGGATAACTCCAGAGTGGGGGGCCTGATTTGCGAGCAATGTTGTTCACCCCTGTTTCACCAGGTGTTTTAGCCGAGGATTCCCCTCCAGTGCGGGTGTGGATAATGGGTCATTCCTTTATTCACTGGGCGTCCATCAGGACGTTCCGTTCCCCAGAAGGTCAACAACTTGGATTTGCAATGTCCAAGGCCAACGTCAGGTGGTTAGGAAGGAGGGGGTTGACTTGGGAGGAACTGCCAGCTCTCTTACAGGAGGCGCATAGGAGGTGGGGAAAGCCACAGATTATTGTGTTGCACCTCAGGGGCAATGATATGGGGTCGGTTCCAGCCTTGGACCTCATTAAGAGAATGGTGGCCGACATTAAATGGGTGCCTGCTTGGCTTTACGACGTGAAAATAGGGTGGTCGAATGTGGTTGCTCGACTGCATTGGCGCTACATTGCAACCCAGAGGGCGGCCTATAATATTAGAAAAAAGGTCAACAGGGAGCTGGGTAGAGCGGTCATGGGACTGGGTGGTTTTGTTATCTGGCACAAACTTATAACAGCCGACAAGTAGGACCTTTATCGCCCTGATGGGGTGCACCTGAGGGATGTTGGGTTAGACCTATTTCTGAAGGACATCAGGAAGGCACTTTTAGGAGTAATCAAAAAAATAAAGAGTTACATAACAGACGCACAGAATTATTGTTGTTGTGAAAATTGCAAAAAAAAAAAAAAGAACAAATAGTTATGCAAAAAAAAAAAAGAGAGAGTTGTTATGCTATTTATTGTTATTTAAGGAACCTGTTGGCTAGGTGGCGGCAAGAGTAATATATGGTAGTTCCTCTTGTGGCGGTCGGGCAAGGCTCTAGGTGCGGGCATCGAGAGAGAAGAGTGACGGTCTAGAAAAAGGGGGGGTTATGCCCACTAGGTGCTGGCCTAGGGGTCCTCTCCCTTACGAATGTAGGCCGAATATCTCTGTCTTCACAGCTCTCTCTCATGCCATGGGGCGGGAACAGCCGGGTGTCCCGCCCGCCAGCCTCGAAGGAGCCTTGACCGTCTGTCAGTAGGGGTTAGTTTTAGGGTTTAGATGCTGCCACCGTTTAGATAAGAACTTGTTACAAGTTCTAGTTATGTTTATATATATATTGATATGAGTGCCTAATATTTGTATAATATTAGCCCAGCAGTTAAATCGTTTATTGAATAAACGTGACCGTGACCGGTCTTTCTCCAACTAAGAGTTGTTGTATGTTATTTCTTAAGAGCTAAGGTAACTTAGGAACGTATGACGGAATAGGTGGTTTATCTCTTATGATAGTGGAGGGCCCTCTAGTGGGGCTGTAACAACATTAAGAGACAACTAACTTGAAGTCTGGAGTGCACTAATGTGTTGTTTGTTACATTGTTGCAAGTGTGGAGGCGGGTGTTTGTGCTTACCTTTATAGGTCCCTGCAGCAGTGATCCCGGCCTCTTCCTGTTCCAGACTTCAAGGAGAAATCTTCCCTGCCCACCCGTCCCATGGGTTGAAGAAGGTGGCGGCAACGATGCGGCTTGGTAAGGTAGTGAGATGTCCCGGCTGGGGTAGGTTTAGTTGAGCCAGCCTTTGGTAAGCCCGGGGCTTAATATAGCTCCCACTTTTTGCAGGGGGGTTGCATGACTCTCCAGCAGGAGGTCACCCTAGGGGCTGGAAGAGATATGCCCTAGCTGGCGGTCGGGCAAGGCTCTAGGTGCGGGCATCGAGAGAGAAGAGTGACGGTCTAGAAAAAGGGGGGGTTACGCCCACTAGGTGCTGGCCTAGGGTTCCTCTCCCTTACGAATGCAGGCCGAAGATCTCTGTCTTTACAGCTCTCTCTCATGCCATGGGGCGGGAACAGCCGAGTATCTCACGCCGCCAGCCTCGAGGGAGCCTTGACCGTCTGTCAGTAGGGGTTAGTTTTAGGGTTTAGATGCCGCCACCTTTTAGTTACGAACTTGTTACAAGTTCTAGTTATGTTTATATATATATTGATATGAGTGCCTAATATTTGGATAATATTAGCCCAGCAGTTAAACTGTTTATTGAATAAGCGTGACCGTGACCGTCTTTCTCCCACTAAGAGATGTTGTGTGTTATTTCTTAAGAGCTAAGGTAACTTATGACGGAATAGGTGGTTTGTCTCTTAATGGCCTTTCACTGTTTACTCTGAAGGCTTTCAGCAGATTTTACGCTATGCACTTGAGGGGTTGCTGATGCACATGCAGAGTATTTGAACAGGTAAACTACAACTAAAATCCTGAAAGTGAGATTGTTATTTATAGAACTGCCCCAAGTTTTTAGGATAAATGAATCTACTTTACTTTACTATAATGTTTGCTGTCCTATAATTTTCTTAGGCCTAGATTTGGAGTTTTGTCGGTAACGACCCGCGTAGCTAACGCCGGCTTTTTTCTGGCCGCACCATAAAAATAACTGGTATTGAGAGTCCACATAAAGGCTGCGTTAGGCTCCAAAAAAGGAGCGTAGAGCATTTTTAACGCAGCTTCAACTCTCGATACCAGAGTTGCTTACGCAAGCGGCCAGCCTAAAAAACGTGCTCGTGCACGATTCTCCCATAGAAAACAATGGGGCTGTTTGAGCTGAAAAAAAACCTAACACCTGCAAAAAAGCCGCGTTCAGCTCCTAACGCAGCCCCATTGTTTTCTATGGGGAAACACTTCCTACGTCTGCACCTAACACTCTAACATGTACCCCGAGTCTAAACACCCCTAACCTTACACTTATTAACCCCTAATCTGCCTCCCCTGCTATCGCTGACCCCTGCATATTATTATTAACCCCTAATCTGCCGCTCTGTAAACCGCCGCTACTTACATTATCCCTATGTACCCCTAATCTGCTGCCCTAACATCGCCGACCCCTATATTATATTTATTAACCCCTAATCTGCCCCCCACAACGTCGCCTCCACATGCCTACACTTATTAACCCCTAATCTGCCGAGCGGACCTGAGCGCTACTATAATAAATTTATTAACCCCTAATCCGCCTCACTAACCCTATAATAAATAGTATTAACCCCTAATCTGCCCTCCCTAACATCGCCGATACCTAACTTCAATTATTAACCCCTAATCTGCCGACCGGAGCTCACCGCTATTCTAATAAATGTATTAACCCCTAAAGCTAAGTCTAACCCTAACACTAACACCCCCCTAAGTTAAATATAATTTACATCTAACGAAATTAATTAACTCTTATTAAATAAATTATTCCTATTTAAAGCTAAATACTTACCTGTAAAATAAATCCTAATATAGCTACAATATAAATTATAATTACATTGTAGCTATTTTAGGATTAATATTTATTTTACAGGCAACTTTGTAATTATTTTAACCAGGTACAATAGCTATTAAATAGTTAAGAACTATTTAATAGTTACCTAGTTAAAATAATTACAAAATTACCTGTCAAATAAATCATAACCTAAGTTACAATTAAACCTAACACTATACTATTATTAAATTAATTAAATAAAATACCTACAATTACCTACAATTAAACCTAACACTACACTATCAATACATTAATTAAATACAATACCTACAAATAACTACAATGAAATAAACTAACTAAGTTACAAAAAATAAAAAAATATCTACAAACATAAGAAAAATATTACAACAATTTTAAACTAATTACACCTACTCTAAGCCCCCTAATAAAACAACAAAGCCCCCCAAAATAAAAAATGCCCTACCCTATTCTAAATTACTAAAGTTAAAAGCTCTTTTACCTTATCAGCCCTGAACAGGGCCCTTTGCGGGGCATGCCCCAAGAAGTTCAGCTCTTTTGCCTGTAAAAAAAACATACAATACCCCCCCCCAACATTACAACCCACCACCCACATACCCCTAATCTAACCCAAACCCCCCTTAAATAAACCTAACACTAAGCCCCTGAAGATCTTCCTACCTTGTCTTCACCATACCAGGTTCACCGATCGGTCCTGAAGAGCTCCTCCGATGTCCTGATCCAAGCCCAAGCGGGGGGCTGAAGATGTCCATGATCCGGTAGAAGTCTTCATCCAAGCGGGGCAGAAGAGGTCTTCCATCCGATTGAAGTCTTCATCCAGGCGGCATCTTCTATCGACATCCATCTGGAACGGAGCGGCAGCATCCTGAAGACCTCCGACGCGGAACATCCATCCTGGCCGACGACTGAACGACGAATGACGGTTCCTTTAAATGACGTCATCCAAGATGGCGTCCCTCGAATTCCGATTGGCTGATAGGATTCTATCAGCCAATCGGAATTAAGGTAGGAATCAGCCAATCAGAATCAAGTTCAATCCGATTGGCTGATCCAATCAGCCAATCAGATTGAGCTTGCATTCTATTGGCTGTTCCGATCAGCCAATAGAATGCGAGCTAAATCTGATTGGCTGATTCCATCAGCCAATCAGAATATTCCTACCTTAATTCCGATTGGCTGATAGAATCCTATCAGCCAATCGGAAATTCGAGGGACGCCATCTTGGATGACGTCATTTAAAGGAACCGTCATTCGTCGTTCAGTCGTCGGCCAGGATGAATCTTCCGCGTCGGAGGTCTTCAGGATGCTGCCGCTCCGTTCCAGATGGATGTCGATAGAAGATGCCGCCTGGATGAAGACTTCAATCGGATGGAAGACCTCTTCTGCCCCGCTTGGATGAAGACTTCTACCGGATCATGGACATCTTCAGCCCCCCGCTTGGGCTCGGATCAGGACATCGGAGGAGCTCTTCAGGACCGATCGGTGAACCTGGTATGGTGAAGACAAGGTAGGAAGATCTTCAGGGGCTTAGTGTTAGGTTTATTTAAGGGGGGTTTGGGTTAGATTAGGGGTATGTGGGTGGTGGGTTGTAATGTTGGGGGGGGTATTGTATGTTTTTTTTTACAGGCAAAAGAGCTGAACTTCTTGGGGCATGCCCCGCAAAGGGCCCTGTTCAGGGCTGGTAAGGTAAAAGAGCTTTTAACTTTAGTAATTTAGAATAGGGTAGGGCATTTTTTATTTTGGGGGGCTTTGTTGTTTTATTAGGGGGCTTAGAGTAGGTGTAATTAGTTTAAAATTGTTGTAATATTTTTCTTATGTTTGTAGATATTTTTTTATTTTTTGTAACTTAGTTCTTTTTTATTTTTTGTACTTTAGTTAGTTTATTTCATTGTAGTTATTTGTAGGTATTGTATTTAATTAATGTATTGATAGTGTAGCGTTAGGTTTAATTGTAGGTAATTGTAGGTATTTTATTTAATTAATTTAATGATAGTATAGTGTTAGGTTTAATTGTAACTTAGGTTAGGATTTATTTGACAGGTAATTTTGTAATTATTTTAAATAGGTAACTATTAAATAGTTCTTAACTATTTAATAGCTATTGTACCTGGTTAAAATAATTACAAAGTTGCCTGTAAAATAAATATTAATCCGAAAATAGCTACAATGTAATTATAATTTATATTGTAGCTATATTAGGATTTATTTTACAGGTAAGTATTTAGCTTTAAATAGGAATAATTTATTTAATAAGAGTTAATTAATTTCGTTAGATGTAAATTATATTTAACTTAGGGGGGTGTTAGTGTTAGGGTTAGACTTAGCTTTAGGGGTTAAAACATTTATTAGAATATCGGTGAGCTCCGGTCGGCAGATTAGGGGTTAATAATTGAAGTTAGGTGTCGGCGATGTTAGGGAGGGCAGATTAGGGGTTAATACTATTTATTATAGGGTTAGTGAGGCGGATTAGGGGTTAATAACTTTATTATAGTAGCGCTCAGGTCCGCTCGGCAGATTAGGGGTTAATAAGTGTAGGCAGGTGGAGGCGACGTTGTGGGGGGCAGATTAGGTGTTAATAAATATAATATAGGGGTCGGCGGTGTTAGGGGCAGCAGATTAGGGGTACATAAGGATAACGTAGGTGGCGGTCGGCAGATTAGGGGTTAAAAAAATTATTAGAGTGGCGGCGATGTGGGGGGACCTCGGTTTAGGGGTACATAGGTAGTTTATGGGTGTTAGTGTACTTTAGAGCACAGTAGTTAAGAGCTTTATAAACCGGCGTTAGCCCAGAAAGCTCTTAACTACTGACTTTTTTCCTGCGGCTGGAGTTTTGTTGTTAGATGTCTAACGCTCACTTCAGACACGACTCTAAATAGATCCCGTTGAAAAGATAGTATACGCAATTTACGTAAGGGGATCTGCGGTATGGAAAAGTCGCGGCTGAAAAGTGAGCGTTAGACCCTATTTTGAGTGACTCCAAATACCGGAGGTAGCCTAAAACCAGCGTTAGGAGCCTCTAACGCTGGTTTTCACGGCTAACGCCAAACTCCAAATCTAGGCCTTAGCTTGTGTATTTGCACATGCTCAGTTCAGATAACAATAATAATAATAACTTATATAGTGCTTTTCTCTATGTTGGACTAAAATTGCTTTTATAAACACTTATATACTTAGCAGCAAAGTCTAGTTACTTAACCTCTCCACCACCTCTGAGGCATCAATGGGGCAGGAGTCATGGACAGACCATGCGCAGGGTAGAGGGCAGACTGGCCAGGTGGGATGGTTGGAATGTATGCAATACAATAATTTGGACAATGTTTTGCTTTTTAAAATTCCTTTGTTAATACTTGGGGGAGATTATATATTTGCTCCTCAGCCATGTTATTTTATTATGATTTATCATTTATTTTGAGCTCTAATATGTTCTGCAGCTCAAAAACACAGATGAATTTTGTCATAGTGACTACTTAAATGAAAGTGCAGAGGAACCTTGTGAAAATATGGAGTATAGGACTGGTGGGCTTGTCTGTTACATGCTAAAGATATTAAACTAAATATCAGATACATGAAAATGAAAATCTTACCTTCCTTTTGCAATATAATATAAAATTCCACAGTAAAGTCAAAGTTAAACCTTATGATGCAGACAGAGCACACAATTGTAAACATATCAAATTGTTCACAGTCCTTTTATGTGTATATGCATAAACAAGGCTGCGATTGGCTCATGGCTGTCACATGATACAGGGAACAGAGAAGTTAAATAAATTGTGTCAGAAACTTTTTTACAGCTACTTTTTTATTCAAATTGTCATTGAATTATGCATTTCTTTTTAATTGTCCTTTAACCCCTTAATGACCACAGCACTTTTCCATTTTCTGTCCGTTTGGGACCAAGGCTATTTTTACATTTCTGCAGTGTTTGTGTTTAGCTGTAATTTTCCCCTTACTCATTTACTGTACCCACACATATTATATACCGTTTTTCTCGCCATTAAATGGACTTTCAAAATATACCATTATTTTCATCATATCTTATAATTTACTATAAAAAATTTATAAAATATGAGGAAAAAAATGGAAAAAAACACACTTTTTCTAACTTTGACCCCCAAAATCTGTTATACATCTACAACCACCAAAAAAAACATATGCTAAATAGTTTCTAAATTTTGTCCTGAGTTTAGAAATACCCAATGTTTACATGTTCTTTGCTTTTTTTGCAAGTTATAGGGCCATAAATACAAGTAGCACTTTGCTATTTCCAAACCACTTTTTTTCAGAATTAGCGATAGTTATATTGGGACACTGATATCTTTCAGGAATCCCTGAATATCCATTGACATGTATATATTTTTTTTTAGAAGACATCCCAAAGTATTGATCTAGGCCCATTTTGGTATATTTCATGCCACCATTTCACCACCAAGTGCGATCAAATAAAAAAAAATTGTTCACTTTTTCACAATTTTTTTCACAAACTTTAGGTTTCTCACTGAAATTATTTACAAAAAACTTATGCAATTATAGCATACATGGTTGTAAATGCTTCTCTGGGATCCCCTTTGTTCATAAATAGCAGACATATATGGCTTTGGTTTTGCTTTTTACTAATTAGAAGGCTGCTAAATGCGACTGCGCACCAAACGTGTATTATGCCCAGCAGTAAAGGGGTTAATTAGGGAGCATGTAGGGAGCTTCTAGGGTTAATTTTAGCTTCAGTGTAGTGTAGTAGACAACCCCAACTATTGATCTAGGCCCATTTTGGTATATTTCATGCCACCATTTCACCGCCAAATGCAATCAAATTAAAAAAAACGCTAAATTTTTCACAATTTTAGGTTTCTCACTAAAATTATTTGCAAACAGCATGTGCAATTATGGCACAAATGGTTGTAAATGGTTCTCTGGGATCCCCTTTGTTCAGAAATAACAGACATATATGACTTTGGCGTTGCTTTTTGGTAATTAGAAGGCCGCTAAGTGCTGCTGCGCATCACACGTGTATTATGGCTAGCAGTGAAGGGGTTAATTAGGTAGTTTGTAGGGAGCTTGCAGGGTTAATTTTAGCTTTAGTGTAGAGATCAGATTCCCACCTGACACATCAGACCCCCTGATCCCTCCCAAACAGCTCCCTTCCCTCCCCCACCCCACAATTGTCCCCGCCATCTTAAGTACTGGCAGAAAGTCTGCCAGTACTAAAATAAAAGTGTTTTTTTTTTTAAAAAATAAAATAAATTTTTTAGCATATTTACATATGCTACTTTGTAGGATCCCCCCTTAGCCCCCAACCTCCCTGATCCCCCCCAAAACAGCTCTCTAACCCCCCCCCCCCTCTGCCTTATTGGGGGCCATCTTGGGTACTGGCAGCTGTCTGCCAGTACCCAGTTTGCAAGAAAAATTGGGTTTTTTTAATGATTATGTTATTTTTCTGTAGTGTAGCTTCCCCCCCCCCCACAGACCAATCCCCCACCCCCTGATTAAAGTATTTTATATATATATAAAAACTATTTTTTATTAACTTTATAACTTTTAATACAAACTTTTTTTCTGTAGTGTAGCGGTTCCCACCCGCTCCCTCCCCGTGCACGCGCCCGCCCCCGCCCTCCCGTGCACGCGCGCCCGTGCGCGCCTCCGATTACCCCCGCCCACGATCCCGCCCCCCTACACATCATCAAGGCCATCGATGGCCGCCACCCGCCTCCCGAACCGGCTCCCACCCACCAACGAATTTAGCCGGTGATGTCCGGTGCAGAGAGGGCCACAGAGTGGCTCTCTCTGCACCGGATTGCTAAAAAAGGTTATTGCAGGATGCCTCAATATCGAGGCATCACTGCAATAACCGGAAAGCAAATGGAAGCGATCAGGATCGCTTCCAGCTGCTTTCCAGACCAAGGACGTACGCCACACGTCCTCGGTCATTAAGTGTATTTTTTTTGAGGACGTGTGGCGTACGTCCTTGGTCGTTAAGGGGTTAATAGACAAGTTAAACAAAATGATAATGACATTTCTAACCTGTTGCACATTTCTGGATTACATTTTTTGTACTAAGATGAACACCATTTGATATCAGTTAGTAAAAAAGATTGATTATGACAGCTTTCCTTGTGGGATGAAATAAAAATGATATTTTTACCATCTCTGTGTGTGTGTAATTATGAAACTTTCAAGTATATTTGTCTTGCCCAGTCATTTTAGAATTTCAAGTTAACGTGACATCCACAGTGAAGGGTTAGAAATAAACAAAACAACAAAATACAATGATTTGTGTTTTTGCTCACTGAACTCTGAGGCCCATTTATCAAGCTCCGTATGGAAGGGCCGTGTTTCTGGCGAGTCTTCAGACTCGCCCGAAACACAAGTCATGGAGCAGCGGTCACAAAGACCGCTGCTCCATAACCCTGTCCGCCTGCTCTGAGCAGCTGGACAGAGATCGCCACAATTCAACCCGATCGAGTACGATCGGGTTGACTGACACCTCCCTGCTGGCGGCCGAATGGCCGTGAATCTGCAGGGGGCGGCGTTGCACCAGCAGCTCTTGTGAGCTGCTGGTGCAATGCTGAATACGGAGAGCGTATTGCTCTCCGCATTCAGCGATATCTGTCGGACCGGATCCGCACTGTCGGATCAGGTCCGACAGACATTTGATAAATTGGCCTCATTGCCTTATACCTATACACAACTATAATTTTAGCAACAGTTGTAAGTACAAAAAACACCTTCATTTTTACAAACTCGAGAGAGCCAATACCTGCCCACTATCCTCAAACATAAAAAAGTTGAGTATTTAGTGCCATATTTTGGCCTATACATGTAAGCTCACATGCCTAAGGCAAGGTAAACCCCATTGGTGAATTAAATTATATTTAAATATCTGAGGCATCTCAAACATGATTTGCTTGATATTGGACGGCAAGCTTAAATGCTTTGGCCAAAAGGTACTACAAATATTTTAGTTACATAAGCTTGGGGACAGCATTTAGGTTGCTTTTTCTGTCGTAGAAAATGCAGACTGGGGTTACAGAGGCGCATTGTCCTGTGTCTATCTTTGTTTCTTTCGAGAGTATAATGTCATTGTCTAATACACTTTGCATGTAATCTGTATTATTCTGCTTCTCTCCTAATACAAAGCATTTTAAGACCTGAATATTTTGTTTATGCATTTAAAAAGCAGAACCATAAACTAGCATCCACTAAAAATGATTGTGCGTGTATAATTTACATGGTCACCTATTATGATACTATCAGTTACAAGCTGTAACTAGTTTAACATTCTAACAAAAATGAATATATCTATATTGTTTCTAATTACAGAATGGTGATAATGCTCATATATGTATATACAGTCAGTATCTCCAAATATACGTGTACAAAAGTAAAGACATGATAAATGGTAGTACAGGTGGCCCTCGGTTTACAATGGCTTTTTTTTCAGTCATGTGACTGCTATTGAAAAGCATTGAGAAGCAGTGCATTGATTAAAATAGCCAGTAAGTGGAGCTGTCCGCTTGTGTTGCAGCAAAGATATGCAAGCCAAGCAAGCTAAAATTAATCAGTATAACTAGACCTGAGCTATTGAGCAGCTTGCAAAGGAACAAGATTTTCCTGTCTATAAATCAGTCCAGTTTGGAATGCATAGAAAAAATTGTTTGCAGAAAAATGCAAGTAAAGTCTGTGTTGTGTGATTATTTTATTAGGTTTAAAATGCTGTTTAGCATTTAAAGTCTTAATTTCAAAGCTTTAAAAATAATGTATTAGGTGTTACTTATGACAATTTTGAGAGGGGCCTGGAACCTAACTCCCTCACTTCCCATTGACTTACATTATAAACTGGGTTTCAATTTACAACGGTTTAGATTTACAACCATTCCTTCTGGAACCTAACCCCAGCGTAAACTGAGGGCTACCTGTATACCTCTGAGTGTGTACAATAAAGGCCTCTTTAAAGGGACATTATACACTAGATTTTTCATTGCATACATTTTTTGTAGATAATCAATTTATATAGCCCATACAGGGTTTTTTTTTTTTTTTATAGTTTTGCTTATTTTTAAATAACATTGCGCTGATTTTCAGACTCCTAACCAAGCCCAAAGTTTTAGAAGTATACTGATGTATACCTACTCCAGCTTACTCCTGTTTGTGTAAAGAGTCTTTTCATATGCAGAGGAAAGGGGAGGGGGGAGTGTCTGCTATGTTTGCTATACAGCCACTTTTGATGGGTGTTCCAGCTAACCTTTTCAACAGAGCTAAACTGTGAGCTTCTAAGTAAGTTTTTTTAAACGGTTTTACACTGTATAACATAAATGGTTGCCCTAGGTTTGCATGTGGAGTTCTTTCTAGAGTTCTTCATTTAGAGTGATAACCAAGAACCCAGTGCTTTAGCAATAAAGTTAATCTATAGAGACTATAAATAATCCCAAAACTGAATGCGCCAGAAATTCTGACAAAAAGACTCAATGTAAAATTCTCCCATTACATACATATATATATATATATATATATATATATATATATATATACATACATACATACATACATACACACACACACACACACCAAAAATAATGTTTATATACACTCACCGGCCACTTTATTATGTACACCTGTTTAATTGCTTGATAACACAAATTGCTAATCAGCCAGTCACATGGCAGCAACTCAAGCATTTAGGAATCTAGATGTGGTGAAGACAACTTGCTGAAGTTCAAACCGAGCATCAGAATGGGGAAGAAAGTGACTTTGAATGTGGCATGGTTGTTGGTGCCAGACGGGCTTGTCTGAGTATTTAAAAAACTACTGGTCTTCTGGGATTTTCCCGCACAACCATCTCTAGGCTCACCAAAATTTGACAATAGAAGATTGGAAAAACGAGGAAGGGTTTTTTTGAGGAGGGGGAGGGACCTTTGCATGTTTGAAAGAAGCTGGGAATAAACCGGTAGAATATGTGAGTAAGAGCTGAAGTGAGGGTGGAAGACAGAGAAGGTATTAGATGTTAATGGATAGGGTCAAGCGAGCAGGTAGTGAGGCGCGAGGAAGACAATAAGAGGGGGAGAGAATCATTCCAACAAAGCCACCATGTCTCTCACATGGCCTAGGGGTATGGCTAAAGTGGAGACCACTGTTTGTAGAGTAGCAATGGAAGCAGTGTCAGAAGACGATAGCCATATTTCAGTAATTGCTAAAAGGTTGAAAGCGTTGGAAACAAACAGGTTGTGAACGGTTGGAAGTTTGTTGCAGACAGAAAGAAAGGGGATAAGCAATGTGGGTTAATGGAGATGAGATTGTTAGGATTGTGTGACCTAGAGTTTTTACTGTGTGAGACTGAGCAAGAGTGTGAAAGTGTGATGCTTGGTGCAGGGCCAGGGAGAGATGTCACCAGCAGCAAGCAGTAGTAGGAGTGTGAGAAGGTGAGAGTAATACTTGTAGGAGCAGGTATGATTAGATACAGGAGAGTTATATGGGGAAGTATTTCTAGGAGACATAGTAGTTAATGAGAGGACACGATAGGGGATGAGAGAAGGGAGGGTGAGATATGGATAGTGTGGGGTTTATTGGTATAGGGACGTGCAGTAAGTTTTAGTCGAAGGACAGTCAGAAAGAGCAGAAAAGACATGGAGAGCATTATACAGGTGTATAGTTAGTGAGGATTACCCATTAGTGGGGATTGCAGTTTCTCCCTCCAGTTGGTAACTCTGCCAGTTGTAACACAGAGTCACTTATAAAGCACAGGGCCCACAGAGCCAGGGCTCAGATAACCTGTGTTCTGCTGTTTATAGCAACAAAGGATATCAAGATAATGAAGCAAATGATAAAAGAAAATTGGAAAGTTGTTTGACATTTTATGTTCTCTCTGAATCAGATGTTAGGGTCAGAATTTAGCGTAAACAACATGAAACCATGGATCCATCCTGCCTTGTATCATCGGTTCAGGCTAATGGTGGTGGTGTAATGGTGTGGGGGATAATTCCGTGACACACTTTGGGCCCCATAGTACCAGTTGAACATCGTTTAAATGCCACGGCCTACCTGAGTATTTTTGCTGACCATGTCCATCCCTTTATGACTACAGTGTACCCATCTACTGATGGCTACTTCTAGCAGGATAATGCACCATGTCACAAAGCTCAAATCATCTCAAACTGGTTTCTTGAACATGACAATGAGTTCACTTTAATCCAATGGCCTCCACAGTCACCAGATCTCAATCCAATAGAGCACGTTTGGGATGTGGTGGATGGGAGATTCGTATCATGGATGTGCATCCGACAAATCTGCAGCAGCTGCGTGATGCTATCATGTCAATATGGACCAAAATCTCTGAGGAATGTTTCCAACACCTTTTTGAATCTATGCCACAAAGAATTATGGCAGTTCTGAAGGCAAAAGGGCATCCAACCTGGTACTAGCAAGGTGTACCTTATAAAGTGACTGGTGAGTGTATATAAAAAAAATAAGTCTCTCAGTTTATCTCCTGAGAGGTCAACGCTAAGTCGTTATCAGGCTGCTTCCTCTTTGATGAATACACTCCGGTATATAAATAAGACTTATTCTACAAAATACAAGAAAAAGAGGGTGCCTGATGGCACAGAATGTCTTTATTAAAGGGGTAAGGCGGGAGACAAAATGCTACTCCTAAGATCCAAAGCACAAACGTGGGCTGCACAGGCAATCAGGACCTTTAGGAGCCGCTCAGTTAGGTCATTCGTAATAACCATGGGTTCTGGATATTCATCCCATACATCAGTTATACCACAAAGAGTAGGATCTCCCCAATACTAATAGTGAATGTCTATGAATAAGCACCAGTAGGGGGCATGAAACGCATCAGAAATCTTTTCTGTCGGCTGTCCCATGTTTGTCTGGCCTCTTGTGGGCTACTTTTAACTATTTTGGAATAAAGAATTTAACTTTTTATTACCCTGGTTGTCCCCGAGTCACCACTTCTGTGCCCTATCTATTTGCTGGTTGGCAACTTGGATCTGTTGCCTACGTAGTGACTCCCTGCATGTGTGTTGCACACCGGATGTGACGTGTAATCACCAACTCAGAGTGTGTGTGTCCTGGAGCCGGAGAGAGTGAACAGTACTAGTGAAAACCTGTAGTTTAGGTAATGAAAAGCTACAAAAAGAAAAAAAAAACTTTTGCGCACACACAAAAGATATATCAATAAAAGTTTTATTGAAATAAAAACATGCAACAATAAAATAGTTCACAACGCATTTCTCGACTCTCACAGATGAATGGCTGTTCATGTCCAACGGACCACCATTTGTAACCAGAGTTGGCATCCATACCCATCTAGTGCCCATGTGCACCCCACCCGTGACATTATATTGACATGAATGGGGTAATCCATTTTCATCCATGTGTCTATGATATTACATGGACATTCCCCTCAAGGGGCGTTATTATATCAATGTTGCTAGGTGACCACTTGACACATATTTGCATATGACTAAACACTATGTTAATTGTCTTCCTGCGCTAAAGGCCAGTGTAAGTGGTTCTAAAGCTAAAACTATTGAGGTGGAACGGAATAGATGGAAATAATCACTCTGGACAGTAAATATTATATATAAGCAAATATTTATTATTTAATAAAAAATGATTAAAAATATTCTTTGAATTTTAAAATATAGTGAATTTATATTAAAAAGCTGATGTTATAAAGTTTTCTTATTTTCAGCAAAAATGACAGAGGCAAAAAGATAAAAGGTAGGTATAGTGAGTATACTGAGCAAAGGATATAGTTAGTATGCACAGCACATATAGTTAGTATAGTTAATATAGTTAATATGGTTAATATAACAACAGATATGGTTAGTATATACAGCAGATATAGTTAGTGCAGTGGATTAGAGAATCATGAAATATTAATTGGAAAAAAAAATGGGGTTAAGATGTGTCAGCTAAAAATGTGTAAGCTAAATAGCGATTAAAAAGAAGATATGGGTATGATAGCACCTTATTGCATGTAATAGACAGTTTTCTGCACGTTGTGCAAAAAAGCAAAGTTAATAGAGCTAAGTTAATAAAGCTAAGTTAATAAAGCTAAGGTTTTAGAGATTGGTAGCAAGCCTTAGTATAAGAAATAGCCATATAAACATATCAACATAATTATGATTGAACTGAAAGATGGAACAAAAGTTCGTTAAAAGTTCTTTTCTGTGCACAGGTAAAGGATTTTGGCATATGCAAAATGTTAGGCAGATGTAAATTTTAGTGCCGTCTCTTTTTTATATTAAGAGTACCTTGTGAGATCAGACTCAAGTCCGTTAGGTTATCCAATCCTGTTGTAAAATAATGAAGTGTTTCGAAGTGTAGGTAAAACCAGGTTACCTTAAACTGCTTTTTCCCCAGGAAGCATCTGTTGGGTTGTAAATGTAATACCTTATTTCTTTCCTTGTCCTTTATGGTAAAACCAGGTTACCATTAGGAATTTCGAGCAGTATACAGGCCTGCTGTGGCATTAATGTGACGCGTTTGTCCCGCGTCTGGAAGCAGGGTAATTCTCGTCCGGTCTTTTTCCTGATGGTGGTAGTCTGACGTCACAGACTACGGTGGCTCAAATTGGCCAAAAAGAAGTAACGCGTTTCGGTCGTGGACCTTTCTCAAACTTCTGATTTGCTCATTGTCCGTCTTGCTCTTTTTATAGCAGAGCTTATGGCTTCACATGTGTAAGCACCTCCTTATTTAATTTGCTGTCAAAACACTACATCTGTAGGAAATGGGCAATTTTCGTTCTATCATATATGGTATATCACACAAAAAAACGAGTATTAAAAGAATACGTTTAAACTAAAAAACTGAGTGTGTACAATTGTTTGCACTGACATGTATGTTACATTTATCGGGTGGGGGAAAGTCACATATAAAAGAGTATACTTTTTGCCTTAGAAGTTTTCGCTGTTTTGAGAGCGACATTGCTTGTAAGCCAAATATAATCTTGGCTTTTTTCAATAGTCTAGACAGTTTAAATTTTTTTTCATAAATAATGATAAAAGAATGAAAATCGTTATATGCTGCTATTGTATTGATGTATATATAAAACAGATGGTTTTACATAATAGTTTATAGAGGGGGTATTCTTGTATGTGTAAATTTATGGATCTCATTAGGAATCATTGAAAACTCATTAAAAGATCAGTTCATTGAGCCTATATCTATACATTAAAAATCTATAATTTAAAATTCGAAATATATAACTCATTATACTGGACTGTATTATATATTGTCTTCAAATGACAGTTAGTGTAGAACATATTCAATCCCTAGACGTCCATCAGAGGACTAAAAGTTCAACATATGTCTTATTTACTATATCAAAAATAAATATATAAATACTTTATTCATGCATAAAACTCCCTAGATTGAACTCTAAATTCATGCCTTTAGGGGTTAGGGTGTCTAGATCAAAGATCCATTTGGCCTCTAATCTTAGGAGGGCATGAGTTGGATTCCCTCCTCTCCAATTTCTTCTCAGTTTGTCTATGATAGTATAGCTGAAATGTTTCAGATTGCCATTATTGCATTGTTTAAAATGTTTTGGTACTGGGAGTTCTTTATTTCTATCATCATTCATGTGTTCAATGGATGAGATGTGTTCCCTAATACGATCCCGAGCTGTTCTATCCGACTCACCCACATATTGGGTCCCACAGCTACATTCTAGTAGATATATAATATGTTTGTCCGTACATCTATGGGTCCCTTTTATGTGAAACTCCTTGCCTGTTGTTGTGGATCTAATAGACTTTCTTTTTGTGGCATATTTGCAGGCCTTGCAAGTACAGCATGGAAAAAATCCTTGCACGTCCCTTCCCCATAGGTCTTTTTGGTCTTTTATATTTGAGGTCTGTAGGTACTAACATATTCTTTAAATTTTTAGATTTCTTATATATTATTTTTGGATATTCAGGTAGAGATGAACCCAAAACTGTATCTTTTTTCAGGATGGGCCAGTGCTTTTTCATTATTCTTTCTATGATCTCTTTATTGCAATTATACTGTGTTATAAAGGGAAGAAAAATTTCTCCATTTGGCAACCTATCTTTTTTGTGTGTATTGAGCAGTTGTTCTCTTGGTTTATCTTTACACATAAGCATTTCTGCTTCTATTATTTCTTTTTTGTATCCCCGCTCTTTAAACCTATTTATTAAAATATTTGACTGTTGTAGATAATCTTCCTCGTTATTACAGTTCTTACGAATCCTAGTAAATTGACTTTTGGGAATATTATCCTTCCATCTATCTAGATGGCAACTGGTCGCATGTATATAATTGTTTGTGTCAACAGGTTTGAAATAGGTTTTAGTAAAGATTTTATTTGCTTCTATTCTGATATCTAAATATAGAAATTGGATATTTGAGTAGCTGCTAGTATAAGTAAATTTTAAATTGTTTATATTGTTATTCATACGAGATATAAACCAGTCTAGATCTTCTATTTCCCCTTTCCACACTATCAGAATATCATCTATATACCTCTTGTAAAGAACCAGGTTTGCTCCCAGATCTATGGAGTCTAGAAAAATGTGTTCCCAGAGACCCATAAATAAATTGGCATAGCTGGGAGCAAACCTGGTTCCCATTGCTGTACCACATTGCTGAACGAAAAATTTATCCTCAAAAACAAAAAAGTTGTGGTTAAGGATAAACTTAATACTCTCTATAATGAATTCTTTTTGCTCTTTGGGTAGAGAGTGATCTTTATTTAGATAAAATTCGACTGCTTCTAAACCTTTATGATGTTCTATACATGTATAAAGTGCCGACACATCACATGTGGCCAAAATATAATCGCTTTCCCATTCTAGATTTTGTAGTATATTTAAAACTTCTGTAGAGTCTTTTAGATATGAGGGGAGACTTACTACATATTTTTGTAGGTATTGGTCTACATATTGCGATAAGTTGGCCGTAAGTGAGCCAATCCCTGATATTATTGGGCGGCCTGGAGGAGAAATGAGACTTTTGTGTATCTTGGGTAGACAATAGAAAAGTGGGATTTTTGGAAACTTTATCGACAGAAAGGCATATTCCTTATCATTCAAAATGCCTGATTCATTAGCTTTTAAGAAAAATGCATCTAGTTCTTTTTTGTAGATAGGGGTGGGATCTTTATTTAGGGTTTTGTATGTCTTAATATCGTTCAGTAAAGTATATGCCATATCTGTGTATTTCACTTTATCTAGAATCACTATGCCCCCTCCTTTATCTGCCGGTTTGACTATAATATTTTTGTTCTTTTCTAGTCTTTTTATAGCTTCATATTGTTTTTTATCGATATTTGAGCGTGTTTTATTTAATTTATTTTCATCTAAACCTTTAATATCATCTAAGACCATTTTTTCAAAAGTTTCTATTGCTCCCCCTTTGATATGTTTTGGGTAAAATGTGGATTTTTGTTTTAAATTAGTGTGTACAAAACTATCTTTTTCCACATCCTGATTCGAAATTATTTCTCTCTCCAAAGAGGTTTTTAGAAACCATTTCTTTACTGTTATGTTTCTTATGTATTTGTGTACATCAATATATGTATTAAATTTGTTTAGCCTTTGTGTGGGGGCGAAGGACAATCCTTTGTTCAAAATTTTAATCTCATTTTCATCTAGTGGGTTTTCACTAAGGTTATATATTCCTTTACTCTCTATCTTTGTCTTATGTTTTTTATTTGTCTGTTTTCCTCTCCCTCTCTTTCCTCGTTTTCTGATGCTCTTCTTTTCCTTTGTGCTCTTGATGATTGGGATATGTTTGCTTGTGTAGGTGTTTGTGGATCTAGACTTTAACTTATCAATTTCATCTGGGGATTTTTGATATCAACCTGTGTACTTTGAGGTGATCCTTTTCAGCGCTCTCTCTCTTCCTCGATACATTTTAATTCAGTCTGATATCCCCAGACATGGAGAGTAGCAGCAGAAACAATGAGGAAGAAAGCATATTTGACCTTATAAACAGTCTATATACTAACATGGCTAATATTATACAAAACAAAAATCCTAGTATTCAGATAGACACAGAAACTTTGACCAAATTACTAACTGAATTAAAGTCTTTACTCTTGGTTGAAATGAAACATAAAATTGAGTGTGCTTTCTTTGAGTCTTATATAAAAGAGAATATTGTCCCAAGGGGTTTACGAATAAAACCAGCCAATAGAATGCGAGCTCAATCTGATTGGCTGATTGGATCAGCCAATCGGATTGAACTTGATTCTGATTGGCTGATTCCATCAGCCAATCAGAATATTCCTACCTTAATTCCGATTGGCTGATAGAATCCTATCAGCCAATCGGAATTCGAGGGACGCCATCTTGGATGACGTCCCTTAAAGGAACCGTCATTCGTCGGGAGACGCCGGAAGAAGAGGATGGATCCGCGTCGGCTGATTCAAGATGGACCCACTCCGCACCGGATGGAAGAAGATCGAAGATGCCGCTTGGAGAAGATGTTTGCCGGTCCGGATGTCCTCTTCTTGCCGGATAGGAGGAAGACTTTGGAGCCTCTTCTGGACCTCTTCAGCACCGGATGCCAGGACGGATCAGTGATACCTGGATGGTGAAGACAAGGTAGGAAGATCTTCAGGGGCTTAGTGTTAGGTTTATTTAAGGGGGGTTTGGGTTAGATTAGGGGTATGTGGGTGGTGGGTTGTAATGTTGGGGGGGGGGTATTGTATGGTTTTTTTTACAGGCAAAAGAGCTGATTTTCTTGGGGCATGCCCCGCAAAGGGCCCTGTTCAGGGTTGGTAAGGTAAAAGAGCTTTTACATTTATTAATTTAGAATAGGGTAGGGAATTTTTTATTTTGGGGGTCTTTGTTATTTTATTAGGGGGCTTAGAGTAGGTGTAATTAGTTTAAAATTGTTGTAATATTTTTCTTATGTTTGTAAATATTTTTTTATTTTTTGTAACTTAGTTCTTTTTTATTTTTTGTACTTTAGTTAGTTTATTTAATTGTAGTTATTTGTAGAAATTGTATTTAATTTATTTATTGATAGTGTAGTGTTAGGTTTTATTGTAGGTAATTGTAGGTATTTTATTTAATTAATTTATTGATAGGGTAGTGTTAGGTTTAATTATAACTTAGGTTAGGACTTATTTTACAGGAAATTTTGTTATTATTTTAACTAGGTAACTATTAAATAGTTCTTAACTATTTAATAGCTATTGTACCTGGTTAAAATAATTACAAAGTTGCCTGTAAAATAAATATTAATCCTAAAATAGCTACAATGTAATTATAATTTATATTGTAGCTATATTAGGGTTTATTTTACAGGTAAGTATTTAGCTTTAAATAGGAATAATTTATTTAATAAGAGT
Source organism: Bombina bombina (assembly GCF_027579735.1). Taxonomy (NCBI): domain Eukaryota; kingdom Metazoa; phylum Chordata; class Amphibia; order Anura; family Bombinatoridae; genus Bombina; species Bombina bombina. The sequence continues at coordinate 1,185,026,255 of NC_069501.1, read as the reverse complement.
TAATTAATTTAGTTAGATGTAAATTATATTTAACTTAGGGGGGTGTTAGTGTTAGGGTTAGACTTAGCTTTAGGGGTTAATCCATTTATTATAGTAGCGATGAGCTCCAGTCGTCAGATTAGGGGTTAATAATTGAAGTTAGGTGTCGGCGATGTTAGGGAGGGCAGATTAGGGGTTAATACTATTTATTATAGGGTTAGTGAGGCGGGTTAGGGGTTAATAACTTTATTATAGTAGCGCTCAGGTCCGCTCGGCAGATTAGGGGTTAATAAGTGTAGGCAGGTGTCAGCGACGTTGAGGGGGGCAGATTAGGGGTTAATAAATATAATATAGGGGTCGGCGGTGTTAGGGGCAGCAGATTAGGGGTACATAGGGATAACGTAGGTTGCGGCGGTGTACGGAGCGGAAGATTAGGGGTTAAAAATAATATGCAGGGGTCAGCGATAGCGGGGGCGGCAGATTAGGGGTTAATAAGTGTAAGGTTAGGGGTGTTTAGACTCGGGGTACATGTTAGAGTGTTAGGTGCAGACGTAGGAAGTGTTTCCCCATAGGAAACAATGGGGCTGCGTTAGGAGCTGAACGCTGCTTTTTTGCAGGTGTTAGGTTTTTTTACAGCTCAAACAGCCCCATTGTTTCCTATGGGAGAATCGTGCATGAGCACGTTTTTGAGGCTGGCCGCGTCCGTAAGCAACTCTGGTATCGAGAGTTGCATTTGCGGTAAAAATGCTCTACGCTCCTTTTTTGGAGCCTAACGCAGCATTTTTTGGAACTCTCGATACCAGAGTTAATTTTATGCTGCGGCCAGAAAAAAGCCCGCGGAGCGTTAACAGCCCATCTACCGCCAAACTCCAAATCTAGGCCATAGACTTTAACTTATCAATTTCATCTGGGGATTTTTGATATCAACCTGTGTACTTTGAGGTGATCCTTTTCAGCGCTCTCTCTCTTCCTCGATACATTTTAATATGACTAAACACTACACATCGCCAATCCCCACTATGTACTGGTTGCAATTATTTAGATGTACGTTGCTCACCGCTCACAGCTGTGCGGTCTCCCCTTATGGTTACACTTACATGGTATATCAGACAAATAGATATTTGGTAAAAATCAAATACCATAAGTGTTATATCTGGAAATACTGAAAACGTTTATAGCAATCCATATACCTTTGCACACTGGATTCGGCACTCGATACTTCATCACTTTCAAAGAATTACATATATTCCTCAGACAATACGGCATTAGACACTTCATCCCTTACAAAGAGTTACATATTACATATATTTTTCAGACAATATTAATAAATTGCAATTCAAACCAAATGACGTGTATCAGATCCTATAAGCAGCTCTATACCTTTTACAATCCCATCCAAAATGAAAAAATAATTTATTACTGAAAAAGCTCCTTTCATATTGATCTCCTGTATACACTTCTCAATAAAACTAAACAGGTTCTCATTTTTTTCTAATTCTTTCTACTTTATGTTTATTATAATATTGTTTTACTATTGATACAGTAAATGTCAGTACATATGATCTTTGGAAATTGGATATGTGAAAAAAATAATTGAAATAAACAATAAAATGCTCTTGACAAAAAATTTATTTTATATGTGAAAAATCCCTCAACATATTTAAATAAAGCTGTATATAAATACACAAGGGGATATGCCCATATTTGTAGATACACATATATATAATTAAATCATAATTTTTAAAATATATACTAATAGTGACTAATATTGAATCAACAGTAAACATATAAATTAAATAAGTGTATGTTGACACCCAAAAAATTGTGTGGACACTGTAAAGATGATAGCTAAAAAATTAAAGGCTGCCATATCAATACACTCATTAAGACCAAAGGCAACCAAAGTCTGCAACTTCCAAATCCAAAAGGTCATCAGGTGACTGGCTGTTTATGTCCAATGGTCCACCATTTGTAACCAGAGTAAGCATCCATACCCATCCAGTGTGCATGTGCACTCGACCAGTGACATATTGACACAAATGAGGTAATCCCTTTTCATCCATGTGTCTATGATTTCACATGGAAAAGAGTGAATCTATCACTTCCAAACTTATTAGGGATATATTCAATGGGGATGGTATTAACACTTGTCTCTTGTGTATCATGATTGCCTGCAATGTGCCTTGATACACTGTGTTTAAGCATAGGTTTACATATATTTCTAATGTGTTCTCCCTACATTTTCTTGAGGTTCTCCCTACAAACATATCCCTTATACGTTTGGAAGGAATAGATTAATTTGTAGCATGGAAAATCCCCCCCCCCCCCTAAAAAAAAGAACACACCCAAAAAAGCGAATTAAGAGAGATTAGCTCAATCAGACAACTGTTCATAAACTGAGACAAACCAAAAATTAATGAGGTAAGACTCCAGTGGCTCTATTTATCAAGCAGTATTTGCCCTAACTAGAATGGGGAATGCCAATAATTTATCATAGTGACTTCCTCCTCATCAACTGTAGTCAACCAAGCACAATTTTATCCAGGCTCAGCAGTGAAGTGCCGGCACTGTGTGTGTGTGCTTAGGCAGATGTGCACTTTTAGAAAATCAGAGGTGCACCCTGGATAGCGCTTGCTGATTGTTGGTTACATTTAGCCACCAATCAGCAAACACGTCCCAGGTCCTGAACCAAAAATGGGCCGGCTCCTAAGCTTAGAATCTTGCTTTTTAAAGATAGCAAGAGACAGAAAAAAATTAACAATAGGAGTAAATTAGAAAGTTGCTTAAAATTGCATGCTCTATCTGAATCATGAAAGAAAAAAAAAATTGGGATTAGTATCCCTTTAAGGGACCTGAGATTGATGGGTTAAAATAATTAACCCCCATCCAGCTCCCTTAAAGGGACTGTGCACACCAATTTTCATATAACTGCATGTAGCAGGCACATTTATAAAGAAGAACATGCACAGATACTGATTAAAAAGTCAAGTAGAAAACCTTTTAAAAAAAACTTACGTAGAAGCTCCTAGTTTAGCACTGTTGATGAGATTAGGCTGGGACACCCATTGAAAGGGGCTGTGAAAACATGAACAGCAGACACTCCCCCCTTCCCTGCATAAGAAGAGACAGATTATACAAACAGGAACTGCAGGGATCTGTAGACTTAAGTATACATCTAAAACTTTGGGCCTGTGTCTGAAAATCAGCACATTATTTAAAAATAAGCAAAACTATACATTGTTACAAAAACACTGCCCGGTGGGCTATATAAATGGATCATCTACAAAACATTTATGCAAAGAAAAATCTAGTGTTCACTTTTCTTTTAAGTCTTATGGCGCTGCCTTCCACTTCCTGGTTTCCGGGTCCTGGTTGCATCCTCCTGCATGGGAGTGGTGACATTGTCATCCTGGATTTCTCCCTGTGATGCCACATGGACCACCAGGGATTTCAGGGGCAAGTGCAGAGGGGGCCAAGATGAACCACGAAAGTGCACCCCCCCAGATGAGGGCATGTGAGTGTCATCCGGACTTAACAGATTGTGTAGATGACCACCATGTGTTGTCCACAGTGGTGGTTCTAGAACTTAATATTTGGGAGGCTAGCAAAAGTGGTTAAGACAGAATATGGGGTGCTACATGTGCATTACCCCATAATCACTCCACTGCTCGTTACGTTCAGTTAAGGGTTGGGATTAGAATTGCATGCTCTGTGTGAATAATAAACATTTCATTTTTGGTTTACTGCCCCGGATCCCTTTAAGCAATATTCTATGTAATGTTTGTACAAAATATATACTCATGAGATCTAAAATAAAATTTGTTGAAACAGTAGAAAATACAGCTAGCATAGGAGATACTTGTTCTGCATATGCAGATTAGTGATGTCCCGAACTGTTCGCCCGCGAACGGTTCACAGCGAACATAGCTTGTTCGTGTTCGTGTTTGTGGGCGAACACATGGCGATGTTCGATCCGCCCCTATGTGTCATCATTGTGGAAACTTTGACCCTTTATGTCACAGCCGACACATTAGAGCCAATCAACATCAGACACTCCCTCACAGACACTCCCAGCTACTCGGAATCCGCCATTTTAGACTCATAACGACCTTGCTTTCTTAATGAGAGAATGTGTTGTGTTTTTGCTCCTGACATTAATAGTAAAAACATAGCTAGGCTAGTGTATTTACAGTCCAGAAGGACTCCACTCATCTCTGCTGCAAGCACAGCACCCCAAAAAGCCCTTTTTAGGGCTATATTTCGTGCCGTTTTTTTTTTTTTTGTCGTTTTTTTTTTATTAGCATTTGCCTGGCTTTCAGCTGTGTGTTTAAGGCTCACAGCATATGCTGTGACTACTGCCACCACTGATATCTCCCTAACAACATTAGTTTAAATTTAACTAACCCAAAAATATAATTATTTTTCTAGTGTAATTTTTTTTCATTTTCTATCAGGCCAGTGTCACACAGCATATACTCTGGTTCATTGCTCTGTGCCAGCCAGCAGCCAGCAGTGTTAATATCCGTTTATAACATTATTTTTAATTTAAAAAAAAAACACAAAAAAATATTTTTCTAGTGTAATCTAATTACATTTACTATCATGCCAGTGTCTGTCAGGCTCACTCAGCATTAATATACCTCTTTTTTTTCAGTCTTTTGGTTAATTGGTCTGTGCCAGGCAGCCACCCAGCACTCATATCTATTTTTCTTTCACCTTAATTTTAATATAAAAAAAAAAAAAGTTTAAATTTGTTTGCTAGTGTATTCTAATATAATTTTCTATCCAGCCTGTGTGTTTTGCTGACATAGAGAGCCTACTGTGTTTACTTGCTGCCCTCCCTAGTCTATGAGCCACGACTCATATGTGTTTAACCTTTTTTTAATTTCCCCCCAAAAAAAATAATTTCAATCATTTTTCTAGTGTAATCTAATAGTATTTTCTATCAGGCGTGTGTGTATCCGACATACAGAGCCTACTGTTTTTAATAGCTGCCCTTCCAAGGCTATCAGCCACGACTCATATGTATGTGCTTAACCTTTTTCTTAAAATTTCCAAAAAAAAGTTTTTAAATCATTATGCTAGTGTAATCTAATTGTATTTTCTATCAGGCCTGTGTCTAACTGTCTATCTGACTTACACAGCATACTGTTGTTATAATTGCTGCCCTACGTAGCAGCCAGCCAGTGCGACCACTCATAGAGTCATATGTGCATTGCACTTCTTAACATAATTTTAATATTAAAATCTAAAATTTTAAAATATTTTGCTAGTGTAATGTAACTTAATTTTCTATCAGTCCTGTGTTTTTGTCACTTACACAGCATACTGTGTTAAATTACTGCCCTACCTACCATCCACGACTCATATCTGCCAGCCTGTCTGCCAGGCCCAAGTAGCCAATTAGGGGCACCAATCACAATTCTTGTAACAGTAATAAAAAATAAAAAAAAACATAATTTTTTGGACTGCAAATATTCAGTCTCCTAGGGCCATTGAATTTCATTTACCTCCTGCCTGCCACTGCCAGCCTTTTGTGCCAGGCCGTCTAGCCAACTATTTACACCAATCATAATTGTTGTCACAGTCAGACAGTATAGTTATTAATTTAAATAAAAAAAATTTTTAGTGTTGATCTTAACCCTCAGTTTGCTCGTGCCTTTGAATTGCACTTTTCTACAGACTTCCAAGCCTGTGTGCCAGGCCTACTTAAAAAATATTTACACCAATCATATTTGTTGTGACAGTATTCTAATAATTAAAAATTAAAATTTTTGGTAATAGTTGCTGTGATTTGAATCCTCAGTTTGCTGGTGCCATTGAAACGCACTTTCCTCCTGCCTTGCAGCCTGCTGTGAGCCAGGCCTACCTAGCCAATTGTTGTCAGCAATCATATTTCTGTTAACAGTATTGCAAAAATTGTCAATCATCACTGTTTAGACTGTCAGTAATCAGTCTCCTAGTGTCCTTGAATTGCATCTCCCTCCTGCCTGCCATCCTTTTGTGCCAGGCCGTCTTGCCAACTATTTACACCAATCCTAATTTTTTGTCACAGTATAGTTACTAATTAAAATTAAAAAAATCTTTATTGTTGATGATCTTAACCCTCAGTTTGCTCGTGCCTTTGAATTGCACTTTTCTACAGCCTTCCAAGCCTGTGTGCCAGGCCTACTTAAAAAATATTTACACCAATCATATTTGTTGTGACAGTATTCTAATAATTAAAAATTAAAATTTTTGGTAATAGTTGCTGTGATTTGAATCGTCAGTTTGCTGGTGCCATTGAATAGCACTTTCCTCCTGCCTTTCAGCCTGCTGTGAGCCAGGCCTACCTAGCCAATTGTTGTCAGCAATCATATTTCTGTTAACAGTATTGCAAAAATTGTCAATCATCACTGTTTAGACTGTCAGTAATCAGTCTCCTAGTTTCCTTGAATTGCATCTCCCTCCTGCCTGCCATCCTTTTGTGCCAGGCCGTCTTGCCAACTATTTACACCAATCCAAATTTTTTGTCACAGTATAGTTACTAATTAAAATTAAAAAAATCTTTATTGTTGATGATCTTAATACTCTGTTTGCTCGTGCTTTTGAATTTCACTTTTCTACAGCCTTCCAAGCCTGTGTGCCAGGCCTACTTAAAAAATATTTACACCAATCATATTTGTTGGGACAGTATTCTAATAATTAAAAATTAAAATTTTTGGTAATAGTTGCTGTGATTTGAATCCTCAGTTTGCTGGTGCCATTAAATAGCACTTTCCTCCTGCCTTGCAGCCTGCTGTGAGCCAGGCCCCCACCTAGCCAATTATTGTCAGCAATCATATTTCTGTTAAAAGTATTTCAAAAATTGTCAATCATCACTGTTTAGACTGTCAGTAATCAGTCTCCTAGTGTCCTTGAATTGCATCTCCCTCCTGCCTGCCATCCTTTTGTGCCAGGCCGTCTTGCCAACTATTTACACCAATCCAAATTTTTTGTCACAGTATAGTTACTAATTACAATTAAAAAAATCTTTATTGTTGATGATCTTAACCCTCAGTTTGCTCGTGCCTTTGAATTGCACTTTTCTACAGCCTTCCAAGCCTGTGTGCCAGGCCTACTTAAAAAATATTTACACCAATCATATTTGTTGTGACAGTATTCTAATAATTAAAAATTAAAATTTTTGGTAATAGTTGCTGTGATTTGAATCGTCAGTTTGCTGGTGCCATTGAATAGCACTTTCCTCCTGCCTTGCAGCCTGCTGTGAGCCAGCCCACCTAGCCAATTGTTGTCAGCAATCATATTTCTGTTAACAGTATTGCAAAAATTGTCAATCATCACTGTTTAGACTGTCAGTAATCAGTCTCCTAGTTTCCTTGAATTGCATCTCCCTCCTGCCTGCCATCCTTTTGTGCCAGACCTGCCACCATTTGGTGTTGTAACAGGTATGAAAATGCAAAGAACAGTACTACATAACACAACCTACTTACCATGGGTCCCAGAACATATGTTTGGTTGTTATATTTTGTAAGGGTAATCATGCAGGCCATATAGACCTCCACCGATAGGGTGAGTATGAGTAACAGCTATTAAAATGCGAAGGATATTACTAATTAACACAACATAGTTACCATGGGTCGCAGACCAAGAGCAGATGTCTTATTATTATATTTTGTATGGGTAATCATCCAGGCCGTATAGACCTCACCAAATAGGGGGAGTTACAGAGATTAAAGTTCTAAGAATGGTAGTACTTAAAACACAACCTCGTTAAAATAGGTAGCAGACCACATGTCTTATTATTATAATTTTTCAGGGTAATCTGGCAGGCCATATAGAACTCCCCCGATAGGGGGGGGGGGGGAACAGGGATTAAAGTGCTAAGAAAAGTACTAATTGACACAAGCTAGTTGGGTCCAAGAACGCATGTTTGATTATTAGAATTTATTAGGGTAATTATATATCTAACAAATCTATCTATTTCTCTTCTATCGATTCTATCTGACTATCAATCTATGTATATCTATCTATCCTATCTATCACTATCAATCTATCTTCTGTCCGGGATGTTTTGAGACAGCCACTTTGGGAATGTTAGTTGATTTAGACCCATTATGGCTTAAAAGCAGACTCTGCATCAACTATGTAATTTTCCATGGGAGTTTTGCCAGGGATCCCCCTCCAGCATGCAACAGTCCAGGTGTTAGTACCCTTGAAACAACTTTTCCATCACTATTGTGGCCAGAAAGAGTCCTTGTAGGTTTTAAAGTTCGCCTGCCTATTGAATTCAATGGTGGTTCGCGCGGATCGCGCGTTCGCGAACAATACCGGAAGCTCGAGTCCGCGGTTCACGAACCGAAAATTTTAGGTTCGCGACATCACTAATGCAGATGTCTTATGTAAAAGCTTATCTAAAAATCTATTTTATCAGCTACTGTAGCAGTAGTTTATTCCCCATTATTTCAGTGTTGTGGCACATCATTGAAGGATTGATAGTGAAAGGCCAAGTGTCTTACTTTAAATCTTGTAATCTCAAGTATCCAAAAGACATAAAATAGAAGATTTTAATTAAACAATTTGCAAAGGAACTGAAAACCATCTGGCAGTTATGCATCTCTGACGCAATGCGGAGGGGAGAAATGACATATATTCCCCTAGATAATGAATCTCATTAAACACACCAAAATTATTTTATTAAAAAAACACACATACTGCAGTGTTATTCTTTATATAACACAGTAAATGGCTGCACAGCTGCACAGTTGTGATATACTAATACAAGATATTTCTGCTGAATATTTAAATGGACCAAGATAGAACAAGTAACTTAACCACTTAACGAGAACGACCACGATTTACCTTGTACATTGCAAGGTTGTTAAGGGTTTGTCTGGGCGTAATAATGCAGATCTTGCTGCGAGTGGCATGACCGCGCTATTAGACTCTCCATCCCTCCTGCAGGCTTGCTAGCGCGGTCTCACCACTGGTGATGAGACCGCACTATTGAAAAACACACCCCCATAGAAAGGTCAGTGACTTACAGGGTAGGCCCCTGGTCATTAAGGGGTTAAAACAACTTTCTAATTGACTTCTATTATCAAATTTGCTTTGTACTATTGAAATCCTTAGTTGAAATATACCAAAAGGCAACAGCACTCTTAGAAAAATATTAGTTTATTACCACTTAAGAAAAAGCCGCAACGTGGTTCCACATGATAATTGGGTAGAACCCAAAACATTGTGGCTTTTGCTTTGGATATAATAAATGTATATTTTTTTAAGATTGTTGCTGCTTTTTTGTATTTTCCAACTAAGGATTTTTTTTGTGTGTTTTGTGGTTGCAGTGTGCTGGACTATTTAGATCCTTTATTGAAAAACATACATAGGTATGCTCATGAACAGCAGTGCTCAACTGGGATCTAGCTGGCGATTGGTGGCTGCACATACTGTATATGCCTCTTGTCATTGTCTCACTCAATGTGGTAAGCTAGCTCCTAGCAGTCAGAAAATAAAAATAATTTACGTGACAGGGTATTAAAAAAAATGGAGAAATGTTAACGATCCTTCGTAACAATATGTCAGAGGTTATACACTTAATAATATTTGTATTAACCCCTTCATAACCAAGATGAATACGAAAACAAATGTAATGGTCAGGAACAGACCGGAACGCCAACTTTCCAAGTATTGACACCAATGAAACGTACCAGTTTCACAAGGCTAGAAAGGAGAAAGATAACTAGATGCAAACCTGTCACCTAATACATATGGAATTGTCCATTCTGTTAAAAAAATATATATATATGCAAAAAAGTATCCAGAATTACCCCTTCCCAAGTAACCACACCAACCAAAATGTACCCATTCACATAGCTAGGTAAGAGAGAGATAATGAGCCACACACGTGCCGCAGAATCCACATACATATGGTAATTCTGGTAAAAAAGAGACTAAAAGGTTTGTTATTAAATATTGCTGAAACATTGTAAATTATAATAAAGTTTTCTAGGGTTATATTCAATTTGAGCTACATTTTATTCACTGATAAATGCTGGATAGTTGATTATTCATTATAAGGCTTCTAATATATTGATTTATTGACAACTGTGCTAGGTCTGATAATCAGATGTGATGGAATTATTTAATTTAATTGTTTTAATAAAAGTCCAGCTAATTGAAATGTTACTTCAAACTGACTAACTTAATTCTGCTAATTAGTTACTTATGTAACTGATTAATATAGTTGGTTTATTTTTTTGATTGTTCTAGAAATAATATTCATTTTTGTTAATATTCAATTTCTAATACACAGTACAATATTGTCCTCATATCTATAGTATAATAGACCATTTAATTTAATTTAAATATTTCTATAGCTTGATTTGTACTTTATTATTATTGTGATAAATATGTAATTTATTTTGTCATACTGCAGACCTCAATACTGCATAAATATATTCACTTTGAATTTAATATTACACCTGTCAGAACTTAGTTATTAATTATGATTAAATATTAATATTCTTAAACATCCAGCAACACACCAGCTACTACTTAGCATTTGCAAAAGTGTATAAGTATATGAGCCTGCGATTGGCTGATGGCTGTCACATGATATAGTGGTACAGCAAATTATAGGGCCATGATACCCACATGTTGAAACACTTGAAAGTGATGTAGCATAGCTGTAAAAAGCTGAATAGAAAATATCACCTGAACATCTATATGTAAAAAAGAAAGATATTTTACCTCAAAATGTCCTAAGTATTCAAACTCCATTGCAAAGGACTTTAAGCAGCAAATCAGTATGTCTGTCCCGGGACAGCTAAGGGAGTGAGCTTTCGTGCACACTCATATTATTTCCCTATTCAGTTTAAGGAAGTTTACTATGAAATCTCATGAGAGTTAAGTGCTATTGCTTTGTCTTTTTATTATACACAATTCTCCAATTCCCTTGTATTTATTGGACAGGGAAAATAAAGTATATTGCTTTATTATGCATAATTAAGCATTTTATGTTATATTCTTAAAGTATTTACTGTCCCTTAAATAACCAACAAATGCATGCTAAAAAGACAATGCAATAGCAGTTAGTCTGAACTTCAAATGAGTAGTAGATTTTTTTTCGGACAAACGTGATGTCAAAATGATGCCTATTTCCACTCCTCCTGTATCATGTGACAGCTATCACCAATCAGAAATGTATATACGTATATTCTGTGAATTCTTGCACATGCTCAGTAGGAGCTGGTGACTCAAAAAGTGTTAATATAAAACATTTTTTTAATGGAAGTAAATTGGAAAGATGTTCAAAATTGCATGCTCTATCTAAATAATGAAAGTTTAATTTTGACTTGAGTGTCCCTTAAAGGGGAATAAAATCCAATTTTTTACATTCATTATTTATAAATAGCATGCAATTTTAAACAACTTTCTAATTTACTTCTATTATCTAATTTGCTTCATTCTCTTGATATTCTTTGCGGGAAAGCATACCTAGATATGCTCAGTAGCTGCTGATTGGTAGATGCACATAGATGCCTCGTGTGATTGGCTCACCCATGTGCATTGCTATTTCTTCTACAAAGGATATCTAAAGAATGAAGCTAATTAGATAATAAAGTAAATTGGAATGTTATTTTAAATTTTATTCTCTTCCTAAATCATGAAAGAAAATGTTTTGGTTTAGTGTCCCTTTAACTACAGAGTTTAAACTTCAGCCAATAAAGGTGTAGGGTAAACACAGCAAAATCAAGTTATGTACTATGAAATTTAAAGGGCCACTAAACTTAAAATGTTTCTTTCATGATTCAGATAGAACATACAAATTTAAACAACATTACAATTTACTTCTATTATTTATTTTGCTTAATTTTTTAGATATCCTTATTTGAAGAAAAAGCAATGCACATGGGTGAGCCAATCACATGAGGCTTCTATGTGCAGCAACCAATCAGCAGTTACTGAGCATATCTAGATATGCTTTTCAGCAAAGAATATCAAGAGAATAAAACAAATTAAATAATAGAAGTAAATTAGAAAGATGTTTAAAATTGCATTCTCTTTCTAAATCATGAAAGAAAAAATATGGGTTTCATGTCCCTTTAATTCAAATTACAAAGCTAACCAGAGAGCATATGCCTAGCTTAATACAGGTAGCCCTCAGTTTACGCCGGGGTTAGGTTCCAGAGGGAATGATTGTAAATCAAAACTGTTGTAAATTGAAACCCAGTTTATAATGTAAGTCAATGGGAAGTGAGGGAGATAGGTTCCAGGCCCCTCTCAAAATTGTCATAAGTAACACCTAATACATTATTTTTAAAGCTTTGAAATGAAGACTTTAAATGCTAAACAGTATTATAAACCTAATAAAATAATCACACAACACAGAATATATAACTAAACTAAGTTAAATGAACAAAAGCATTTGCTAAACAGCATTATAAACCTAATACAATAATCACACAACACAGACTTCACTTGCATTTTTCTGCAAACAGTTCTTTCTATGCATTCCAAACTGGACTGATTTATAGACAGGAAAATCTTGTTCCTTTGAAATCTGCTCAATAGCTCAGGTCTGGTTAAACTGATTAATTTCAGCTTGCTTGGCTTTGCTGCAACACAAGCGGACAGCTCCACCTACTGGCTATTTTAATAAATGCACTGCTTCTCAATGCTTTTCAATAGCAGTCACATGACTGGAAAAAAAGGTTGTTATTCTGAAACGGTGTACATTGAGCCGTTGTAAAATGAGGGCCACCTGTATATCAAAATTATGCTAAGAACATGGAACAAAAAGTGATGAATGATAACAGCAGATGACTGTTACAAAACACCCTGGCTGAAACAAGATGTAACTAATTGCATTAGGTCAGAATTTATAGTTTCTTTATTATCTGTATAATGCTATTAAAAAAACAACCTTATTAAGTATTTAGAATATTTAAAGGTTATTTCACAAAGCATTGCTAGAGATTTTAACCCTAATTAAAGTTTTTAACACTATAAACTGCAGGTAAAATTTAAATTTTAATTGTGATTTAATAATACAAGTGTTTGAGTATACCAATTAATATATTGTTAAAATAATACACAGATTGTCATAAAATGTGTAAACCCTGCATAAGCTAAATCACTCAATCCATGCAATTCTTTTAATGGCACACAGATCCACAGTAAGAGGCATGATTGAAATACATGAATTTACTCTACAACTGTTCTTGAGGTAATCACCCGCCTTAGAAATGTCAAAAAGGAAAGATTGATGAGTCATGAGTACTTCCAAGGAAATGTTCCGTGCATATTTATGATGTGTATGGATGGACTGTAAACCATTTATCAAGTATTGTTATTGTTGTTTTTGTAAAGTGCCTCTTGCTCTTGGGGGGGCTTTATGTACATTGCTGGAAAAATCTTTGGTTTTCAGGACACTGGACATTCATTGATGCACATAAATAAATAAATAAATAAATAAATGGCCCTGAACTTTAGCAAATGTATACTAGGTAATTCTGCTGACAAGAGACCAGAATGTGTTTGCACAATTCTGATAACCTGATGTTGAGTCAAAGTCATCCTTGAACATCTCACACAGAGCATGGACGTGTGAACCAATACTTTTCCACTACTCCCACACACCCTCAAACCTTAGACACAGTATTATAAGTTCTACGAGCTTTATGTGTTTATCAAAACCAAGTTGACGTTCTTTGCTGTAAGAATACCGCTTTGCAGCCATTCAGCCTTTTCTTATACCACTCACTGGTTGATCCCCTATCACTGGCTGTTGCCCTTTATCCCTCTCTCTGGTGTAGCTTCTAGGGTTTAGCTTTCACTCATTCTCCACCTCACTGTTCAAACTTCAATATTAGACTCAACCACTCTCACTCACCTCTGTCAACCTAACTGTGCCCCACTTATTTCTCCTCTCTCTGGCACATTCACTGTCATTGGCTGAGTCCCTCTCACTTTACCTGGCCTAGCACCTATCATTGGTTGTTCTACTCATTCTCCACGACAGCAAAAAATTGTCAAATATAGCTTTTAGAACATAATTGAGCATTTAACTGCTGTATCATTAGTTCTAAGAATAAGAATTGTTGACTGATGTGCCATTCACTCGCAATTTAATAGTACAACATTGTAAGAAACATATTTTTCACTTTATTTGCAAAGTTAATTTAAAATTGTTTTGGTATAGTAAACTTTCTGGCATGTTTGTTACAATAAAGGGACAGTCTGTACCACATATATACACCTACTTGTACTAATCATTTTACCCCAGACAAGCTTCCTGCATTCTGTTCAACATATTACAGTGCAGACAATATCCAAGAATTTTTTTAAAAAAAATCCGTTATTTGCTATTTCAAAATGGCCACCACACTCCTCCCTCCTCCTCCACATTGTCCAGTGTTTATTTTGGGCCCCATAAACTTGTGTTCATAACAGTGAATGGTATAGAGTCAAAGGTATTGCGTATGTGTTCTGTGCAGCTTGCTAAATGGAAGGGCAGGGGTCTTGTTAAATGGATGGACCTTCATTTTTGGTTGCAACTTCTTGCTTTTCTCGTGGCAGTTGTGCAGCAAGCGTTTCCCTATATATAAGTGCTATATAGTCTCAATAAGTTGTGTTTATTACTTTTATATTTCTGCAAGGTATTTTTCTTAACATAAAGGAATCACTACCAAGGGTTATTGTGCCTTAATCTGTACCCCTAATTATCCTAGCTCTACAATCATGTGCTATCAAAACAGCAAAAAGGTTCTATCGCTGAAAGGCTTGAAAAGAGTGGAAGAAAACAAAACATCTCCTTTCATCTCATATGGCTTGTGGTCTTAACGTTTGGAATCACTATAATATTAAACATCTTATATTCAGTATGAGGATGAAAAGTGCAATAAAATTTGAATAAAGCAAAAGATGAATGAGAAACCAATGTGTTTGAATTTTACTGCTGAAAGGCCTGTCACTCATAGGATCATCATCTTTTGCAATTCTAAAGTTCTTTCAGGAATCCTTTATTTTGCACCTGTTTCCATGATTTCCATGATAATTTGGCATCTTGAAATATAGACATGCCAAGTTTTATCCTTGTTGTTATTACAGAAAATAGCATTTGGAAGATAAAGGGGTTTAATTTCCAGCTGAATTTTATCTTGGAAACCTGTAACATATTACTTATACATCATAAATTTTATACTGAAAAAAAATAATGTATTTTCCAGTCTTGAAGATACAGTAGTGTCACAAATACTGAAAACACTGTGATAAATATATATTAAAAAAACCTTGCAATAGGGTTCTATTGTTACAACACATTCTGTAAAGTGACTGCTGCAATACATTCCGTAAAGTGGAATCAGAATTGAAGTGAAATTATTGTATTTCCATCTAGGGAGATTGCTTTTAGAATTGTTTTTTGTACAAATCAATGCTATCCATCAGTTGTAGTTTAAATTAAGTATAAGTGGAAATATGAATGAATAAAATAAGAAATTGTCATCATATAATACAAGTAATTCATTTATCTTGGTCTATATCCTAGACAATACTTACCAAGTGAGACACCCCTCTCCAGAAGGGAGATGAAATATTTCCACACGTATAAAATGATTACAAGACTACCTCTCCCTATTCTTAGGGGCCAAATTATCAAGCTCCTTTTGGAGCTTGCCGGAAACAGCAGTTATGAAGCCGTGGTCTAAGAATGCTGCTCCATAACTGGTTCGACTGCTCTGAGGCTGCGGACATTAATCCGCCTGATCCAGCAGATTGGCCACGAATCTACAGGGGGGGGGGGGACTGCTTGTGCAATGATAAATGCCAATAGAGTATGCTGTTGGCTTTCATCGATGTCTGTCGGACATGATCTGCTGAGCAGATCAGGTCAGACTGACCAATAATAAATCGACCCCATTGTCTGTCCGCCATAGGATGGAAGAATTAAGGATGGGACCTTGGTAAGTATGGTCTAGGATTTAGGCCAAGATATAGAAATGATGCGATATTATGAAAAAAAAAATCGAATTATCTTGGCCTTCCTAGACAAATACTTACCAAGTGTGATGAATGCAAAGTAGTGCAAAAAAACCATAGGGTGGGAAAACTCCCCTTAAAAAAGGGCAGAAAAAGTAAAAGCAAGAGGTAGAGATTTCAAAACCACAACCAGACATATATAACCGTGAAACCTTTTTCAAAAGAGGCCAAGATGTACACACTGTCCCAGCCAAATAATCCCTGAACTTCACTAGAACCATAGATGGCATTATATATATATATATATACACACACACACACATATATACACACACACACATATACACACATGTATATACACACACACATATATACACACACACACACATATATACACACACACATACACACATATATACACACACACACACACACACATATATACACACACACATATACACACACATATATAGAAACAGGGGTATACAGTCCCATTCGGGCCGTGATAAACGGCCCCTATATGTTGTTGCAAAGTCCTGTATATGAAGTCTATGGTGACAAAGAAAAAAACCATAATAGGTCAAATGACAAACTCTTGGCACACAAAATCAATTACTTTGGACCAGTAAGTAAAGGATCTTAAAAGGTGAAAATAAGCCAGTATGAAGAAAAAAAAATTCACCCCAGAGGAAAATAAAGAGTGCTGGAAAGTAACTGGAAAAAAAACAGGCAAACTAATGATCAAAACTGGATGCCATGGAAGGAATCTGTTGCCTAAATATTATGTCATGGAAGACACTAACATATAGAAAACATTCAACATAAAAAGTTACCTTGTATTAATAAATGATCACACACTGGCATCTATTTATCAAGCCGTCAACTTACCTGCATTCGACGGCACCAATACGCTCGCCTAAGATCGCCTAACATCGCTGCCGTGGACCTGAATACGTTCTCTAAAATTATCAAAAAAGCTGTCAAAAAGCCGCGCACCAAGTACGGTGCGATGAGCAGCGGACTGTTGTTAACTAACAGTCATCGATTTCGCTGCTTCGGCTTTTTTACAGCTTTCTTGGTACCCTGTCACTTAACACCCACACTGTACTATACTGTTTTACCCCTAAACTGCCACTCCCGGACCCCGCTGCAACTCTAATAAATGTATTAACCCCTAAACCGCCGCTCCTGGAGCCCGCCGCAACTCTAATAAATTTATTAACCCCTAAACCGCTGCTCCCGGAGCCCTCCGCAAATCTAATAAATGTATTTTCCCCTAAACCGCTGCTCCTGGAGCCCACCGCAACTCTAATAAACGTATTAACCCCTAAACAGCCACTCCCGGACCCCGCCGCAACTAAATACAATTATTAACCCCTAAACCGCCGCTCCCGGACCCTGCCGCAACTAAATACAATTATTAATTCCTAAACCGCCGCTCCCGGAGCCCACCGCCACCTACATTATACTTATTAACCACTAATCTGCCGCCCCCTACACCGCCACCACCTACATTATATTTATTAACCCATAATCTGCCCCCCCATACACCGCCGCCACCTACCTTCATTTACAGGGAGTGCAGAATTATTAGGCAAATGAGTATTTTGACCACATCATCCTCTTTATGCATGTTGTCTTACTCCAAGCTGTATAGGCTCGAAAGCCTACTACCAATTAAGCATATTAGGTGATGTGCATCTCTGTAATGAGAAGGGGTGTGGTCTAATGACATCAACACCCTATATCAGGTGTGCATAATTATTAGGCAACTTCCTTTCCTTTGGCAAAATGGGTCAAAAGAAGGACTTGACAGGCTCAGAAAAGTCAAAAATAGTGAGATATCTTGCAGAGGGATGCAGCACTCTTAAAATTGCAAAGCTTCTGAAGCGTGATCATCGAACAATCAAGCGTTTCATTCAAAATAGTCAACAGGGTCTCAAGAAGCGTGTGGAAAAACCAAGGTGCAAAATAACTGCCCATGAACTGAGAAAAGTCAAGTGTGCAGCTTCCAAGATGCCACTTGCCACCAGTTTGGCCATATTTCAGAGCTGCAACATCACTGGAGTGCCCAAAAGCACAAGGTGTGCAATACTCAGAGACATGGCCAAGGTAAGAAAGGCTGAAAGACGACCACCACTGAACAAGACACACAAGCTGAAACGTCAAGACTGGGCCAAGAAATATCTCAAGACTGATTTTTCTAAGGTTTTATGGACTGATGAAATGAGAGTGAGTCTTGATGGGCCAGATGGATGGGCCCGTGGCTGGATTGGTAAAGGGCAGAGAGCTCCAGTCTGACTCAGACGCCAGTAAGGTGGAGGTGGAGTACTGGTTTGGGCTGGTATCATCAAAGATGAGCTTGTGGGGCCTTTTCGGGTTGAGGATGGAGTCAAGCTCAACTCCCAGTCCTACTGCCAGTTTCTGGAAGACACCTTCTTCAAGCAGTGGTACAGGAAGAAGTCTGCATCCTTCAAGAAAAACATGATTTTCATGCAGGACAATGCTCCATCACAAGCGTTCAAGTACTCCACAGCGTGGCTGGCAAGAAAGGGTATAAAAGAAGAAAATCTAATGACATGGCCTCCTTGTTCACCTGATCTGAACCCCATTGAGAACCTGTGGTCCATCATCAAATGTGAGATTTACAAGGAGGGAAAACAGTACACCTCTCTGAACAGTGTCTGGGAGGCTGTGGTTGCTGCTGCACACAATGTTGATGGTGAACAGATCAAAACACTGACAGAATCCATGGATGGCAGGCTTTTGAGTGTCCTTGCAAAGAAAGGTGGCTATATTGGTCACTGATTTGTTTTTGTTTTGTTTTTGAATGTCAGAAACGTATATTTGTGAATGTTGAGATGTTATATTGGTTTCACTGGTAAAAATAAATAATTGAAATGGGTATATATTTGTTTTTGTTAAGTTGCCTAATAATTTTGCACAGTAATAGTCACCTGCACACACAGATATCCCCCTAAAATAGCTATAACTAAAAACAAACTAAAAACTACTTCCAAAACTATTCAGCTTTGATATTAATGAGTTTTTTGGGTTCATTGAGAACATGGTTGTTGTTCAATAATAAAATTAATCCTCAAAAATACAACTTGCCTAATAATTCTGCACTCCCTGTATTAACCCCTAATCTGCCCCCCTACACCGCCGCCACCTACCTGCATTTAGTAACCCCTAATCTGCCGCCCCAACGTTGCCGCCACTATATTAAATTTATTAACCACTAAACCTAAGTCTAACCCTAACCCTAACACCCCCTAACTTTAATATAATTTAAATAAATGTAAATAAATATTACTATCATTAAATAAATTATTCCTATTTAAAACTAAATACTTACCTGTAAAATAAACCCTAAGATAGCTACAATATAACTAATAGTTACATTGTAGCTAGCTTAGGGTTTATATTTATTTTACAGGAAACTTTGTATTTATTTTAACTAGGTAGAATAGTTATTAAAAATGTATTAACTATTTAATAACTTCCTAGTTAAAATAAATACAAATATACCTGTAAAATAAAACCTAACCTAAGCTACAATTACACCTAACACTACACTATAATTAAATAAATTAACTAAACTAAATACAATTAAAAAAATTATCTAAAGTACAAAAAAACACAATTACAGAAAATAATAAAATAATTACAAGATTTTTAAACTAATTACACCTAATCTAATCCCCCTAACAAAATAAAAAAGCCCCCCAAAATAAAAAAGCCCTACCCTACACTAAATTACAAATAGCCCTTAAAAGGGCCTTTCGCGGGGCATTGCCCCAAAGTAATCAGCTCTTTTACCTGTAGAAAAAAAATTACAACCCCCCCCAACATTTAAACCCACCACCCACACAACCAACCCTACTCTAAAACCCACCCAATACCCCCTTAAAAAAACCTAACACTAACCCCTTGAAGATCACCCTACCTTGAGAAGTCTTCACCCAACCGGGCCGAAGTCCTCAATGAATCCGGCAGAAGTGGTCCTCCAGAACGGCAGAAGTGGTCCTCCAGATGGGCAGGCGGCATCTTCTATCTTCATCCATCCGGCGTGGAGTGGCTCCATCTTCAAGACATCCGTCGCGGAGCATCCTCTTCTTTCGATGACGAATGAAGAATGAAGGTTCCTTTAAGTGACGTCATCCAAGATGGTGTCCCTTCAATTCCGATTGGCTGATAGAATTCTATCAGCCAATCGGAATTAAGGTATGAAAAATTCTATTGGCTGTTGCAATCTGCCAATAGGATTGAAGTTCAATCCTATTGGCTGATCCAATCAGCCAGTAGGATTGAGCTTGCATTCTATTGGCTGTTCCAATCAGCCAATAGAATGCGAGCTCAATCCTATTGGCTGATTGCATCAGCCAATAGGATTTTTCCTACTTTAATTCCGATTGGCTGATAGAATTCTATCAGCCAATCGGAATTGAAGGGACGCCATCTTGGATGACGTCACTTAAAGGAACCTTCATTCTTCAGTCGCCGTCGAACGAAGAGGATGCTCCGCGTCGGATGTCTTATAGATGGACCCGCTCCCTGCCAGATGGATGAAGATAGAAGATGCCACCTGGATGAAGACTTCTGCCCTTCTGGAGGACCACTTCTGCCGGATTCGTTGAGTACTTCGGCCCGGTTGGGTGAAGACTTTTGAAGGTAGGGTGACCTTCAAGGGGTTAGTGTTAGCTTTTGTTAAGGGGGGATTGGGTGGGTTTTAGAGTAGGGTTGGTTGTGTGGGTGGTGGGTTTTCATGTTGGGGGGTTGTATTTCTTTTTTTACAGGTAAAAGAGCTGATTACTTTGGGGCAATGCCTCCGCAAAAGGCCCTTTTAAGGGCTATTTGTAATTTAGTGTAGGGTAGGGCTTTTTATTATTTTGGGGGGCTTTTTTTATATAAAAAAATGAATTGTATTTAATTATATTTAGTTTAGTTAATTTATTTAATTATAGTTTAGTATTAGGTGTAATTGTAAATTAGGTTAGGTTTTATTTTACAGGTATATTTGTATTTATTTTAACTAGAAAGTTATTAAATAGTTAATAACTATTTAATAACTATTGCACCTAGTTAAAATAAATACAAAGTTGCCTGTAAAATAAATATACGTAAAACCTCAGATAGCTACAATGTAACTATTAGTTAAATTGTAGCTATCTTAGGGTTTATTTTACAGGTAAGTATTTAGATTTAAATAGGAATAATTTAGTTAATGATAGTAATGTTTATTTAGATTTATTTAAATTATATTTAATTTAGGGGGTGTTAGGGTTAGACTTAGGTTTAGGGGTTAATAAATTTAATATAGTGTCGGTGACGTTTGAGGCGGCAGATTAGGGGTTAATAAATGTAGTTAGGTGGCGGCGGTGTAGGTGGGGCAGATTAGGGGTTAATAAATATAATGTAGGGGGCGGTGGGCTCCGTGAGCGGCGGTTTTGAGGTTAATACGTTTATTTAGTTGCGGCGGGGTCCGGGAGAGGCGGGATAGGGGTTAATAACTTTTATTTAGGTGGCGGTGGTGTAGGGACAGCAGATTAGGGGTTTATAAGTATAATGTAGGTGGCGACGGTGTAGGGGGGGCAGATTAGGGGTTAATAAGTATAATGTAGGTGGCGGCGGTGTAGGGGGGGCAGATTAGGGGTGTTTAGACTCGGGGTACATGTTAGGGTGTTAGGTGTAAACATTACCATAGGAATCAATGGGATATCGGGCAGCAGCGAACATGAGCTTTCGCTGCTTTCAGACTCCCATTGATTCCAATGGCATCCTTCGCCTCCAGGGCGGCGGATTGAAAACCAGGTACGCTGGGCTGGAATAGTGGCGAGCGTACCTGGTAGTTATTTGATAACTTACAAAAGTAGTCAGATTGTGCCGAACTTGCGTTCAGAACATCTGTAATGACGTAAGCATCGATCTGTGTTGGACTGAGTCCGGTGGATCGTATGTTACGTCATAAATTACTACTTTTGCCGGTATGTAGGGTTTGATAACTAAGGCGAATCAGGCTCGCCACAAATATGCTGCGGAATTCCAGCGTATTTGCGGTTGACGGCTTAATAAATAGATGCCCTTGCAGGCCCGGACTGACCATAGGGCATACTTTAGCCCCGCCCACCATTACTTTACTGTGGCTCTTAATTTGCCGAGCTTTGCTCAATAATGTTATTTTTTGTGAACTGCTTGGTGCGGCTGTTGGGCCGCGGAAATAATACAGAACACCGCCAGTTCCCTTATCTCCGCCCACACTGTGTGAATCTGTAGGCCAGTAGTTCTGGGACTGTGACTTAAAGGGACATTCAACACTGCCTACAACATTAATCTATGTTTGAAAACTAAATAAAAGGATAAAGCTGCAAGGTGCCCCCTTTCTCTTACTTACCACCTTCACTGTTGAATCGTCTTTCGCATCTTCCAAATTGTTGTCCTAATATGTCTTCCTAACTCCCCCCACCGTGACGTCTTCGCCTTCTTTCTCAAACTAGCAGCCAATGAGACCCCATTTACCCGGACTGAAATGCAAGCGCGTTCACGGCCGTTAGCGCATGCGCAATCTACTAGGAACTCGAAAAGCGGAACCAAAATAATTGAAGTTGTTTCCGTTACGCTGATATTGCTTACAGTACTCTATTACGTTGTGTTAGGTAATAACACTATCCACAACAACAAATTATTTTGCCGCAATAATAATGTTTATTTGTAAACGATTAATAATGTTAATGTATTTAGAACATTATTGTATTGTAAAAAATAATAGTTAGACTGCACCAAAATGATAGTTATCTAAGTTGAGGGAGGATTTTAAAAGATCATAATGAATTTGGATGATTATCCCTAAAGATTGATTTTGTATAATATGTTATGGGGTATTATGCCAGTACTAATTATTACATTAATACTTATAATTACTTAGCATTATATTTTTTGAATTTGGTTTATGCCTTACCTATTTCAAATTTTATTATTCAGTAGCATATACATTCATCAATAGTCTCAACACCATTAATAAGCATCTAGATAATTTTAGTTCTAATCAGTTTTGACTATTGTTCAAACAACATTAATTAAGGGGATGTTATAAAAAGGAATGACAAGGGTGAATGACAAAATGGAATGCCCCTAGACTTTAATGGGATGTAATATTAAAAGTGTTGAAGCAACAAAACTAGGAGAGATATTAACTAAATATTTACTAGATGTGTTTCCAAGGTACAGTAGCATATTCTTAAAGTGAGATTACTTTTGATTATAGCTGCTTTCTATGGAATCAAAAGGGTGAATAACATTATGGTATGCTCATAGACTATAATGGGATTACATTTAGTGCCCTAGCAATAAAAATATGAGACATATGAAGTAGCTATTTAACACATATGTTCCCCAGGTAAAGTAGCATATTCTATAAATGAGATTACTTGAGATTACAGCTGCTTTCTATGGAATGACAATGGTCATTGACTCAATGTAATGCACATACACTATTATTTGATTACATATAGTGCTATATAAACAGAAATATGAAAAGTATCATGTAGATATTTACCAGATATGTTCCCCAGGTACACTAGCATATTCTGAAAGTGAGATTACATCACATTATATCAGCTTTCTATGTAATGACAAGGGTGAATGAGAAAATGGAATGCCCACAGACTTAAATGGGATGTAAAATTAAAAGTGTTGAAGCAACAAAACTAGGAGACCTATTAACTATATATTTACTATATATGTTCCCCAGGTACATTAGCAAAATCTGAAAGTTATATTTAATCAGATTATACTTGTTTTATATCGAATGACAAGGATGAATGACAATGTGCAATGACTATAGACTAGAATGGTATTACATATAAAAGTGATATTGAAAAACAAATATCAGACATATCAAATAGATATTTACCAGATATGTTCCCCAGGTACAGTAGCATATTCTGAAAGTGAGATTACTTCAGATTATAGCTGCTTTTTATGGAATGACAAGGGTGAATAACATAATGGAATGCTCATAGACTATAATGGGATTACATTTAGTGCCATAGCAACCAAAATATGACACATATGAAGTAGCTATTTAACCAGATATGTTCCACAGGTACAGTATCAGATTCTATAAATGAGATTACGTGAGATTATAGCTGCTTTATAATGAATGACATAGGGGGGAATGACAAAATGGATTTTCCATAGACTATAAATGACTTTCATTTAGTGCTTTGAAACACAAATATGAGAGATATCAAGTATATATTTAACAGATATGTTCCCCAGGTACAGTAGCATATTCTGAAATTGAGATTAAGTGAAATTATAGATAATTTCTATTTGATATGTCTCATATTTTATTTTGTATAGCACTTGAAAATTTTATTCCATTATAGTCTATGGGCATTACATTATGTCATGCACCCTTGTCAGTCCATAGAAAGCAGCTATAATCTGACGTGATCTCACTTTCAGATTATGATACTGTATATGTGGAACATATCTTGTCAATTTCTATTTGATATTTCTGATATTTTTTTTGCTATAGCACTTTCAAATGTAATCACATTGTAGTCTATAGGCATTCTACTTTGTCATTCACCCTTGTCATTCCATAGAAACCCGCTATAATCTGATGTATTATCACTTTCCGATCATGATACTGTACCTGTGGAACATATCTTGTAAATATCTAGTTAATAGTTCTCCTAGTTTTGTTGCTTCAACACTTTTAATTTTAAATCCCATTAAAGTCTATGGTCATTCCAATTTCTCATTCACCCTTGTCATTCCATAGAAATCAGATATAATCTGATGTAATCTCACTTTCAGAATATGCTAATGTACCTGGGGAACATAACTGGTAAATATCTACATGATATGTTTCATATTTCTGTTTATATAGCACTACATGTAATCAAATAATAGTCTATGGGCATTCCATCGAGTCATTGACCCTTGTCATTCCATAGAAAGCAGCTATAATCTCACGTAATCTCACTTTTAGAATATGCTAACTGTATCCGGGGAACATATCATGTAAATATCTAGTTAATATCTCTCCTAGTTTTGTTGATTCAACACTTATTAATTTTACATCCCATTAAAGTCTAGGGGCATTCCATTTTGTCATTTACCATTGTTATTCCTACATACCTTAAGTAATTGAAAATACAAACAATATACAAATTACAGCAGTTTCAAAAATAAAATTAAAATGCTATTAGATATGTTATTTTTAGAATGTGATTAATAAAATTATCTTCACTCAAGTCCGAAATTGTATATATATATATCATCCTTATAAAATTTTAACAATGAATAGTCTACAATCAAATTTTTTTTATTATTTTGTGTATTTTTATTTTATGTATGTGTTTCTATGAGCTTGTCCATGTATATTTATTGAAAATATAAATCCCAATGTAAATAAATATATTTTGTTATATAATTGTTAAATAACAATTACATGATGGAAAGATTTCTATATGTTTCTGTCTCTATTTCGCTCTCTCTGTCTTTATTTCTCTATATTTCTACATGTCTCTCTCTGTTTCTGTCTTTATCTCTCTCTATCTCTCTCTTTCTGTTTCTTTCTCTCTGTCTCTCTCTCTCTCTATCTTTCAATGTCTATGTCTCTCTCTCTTGGTATATCTCTCTCTCTCTCTCTCTCTCTTTTTATCTATCTCTCCATGCCTGTCTCTCTCTCTGTGTCTCTCTCTCTATTCCTACATCTCTCTCTCTCTGTGTCTGTCTTTATCTCTCTATCTATTTATTTCTCTCTATCTTTCTCTCTCTATCTTTCAATGTCTTTTTCTCTATTTCTATATATCTTTCTCTATCTCTCCATGTCTGTCTCTCTCTTTCTCTCTCTCTATTTCAACATGTCTATCTCTATGTGTCTGTCTTGGTCTCTCTATTTCTATTTCTATTTCTCTCTTTATCTCTCTCTCTCTTTCTTTAACTCTATGTATCTCTATCGCTCTATCTTTCAATGTCTCTTTATATACCTTTGTCTATATCTCTCTCTTTATTTATCTCTCCATGTCTGTCTCTCTCTCTCTCTCTCTTTATCTCTCTCTCTCTCTCTCTCTCTCTCTATTTCTCCATGTCTATCTCTCTTGGTGTCTGTCTTTCTCTCTCTATCACTCGCTCTCTATCTCTTTATATCTCTATCTGTTTCTTTATCTCTGTCTCTATCTATCTTTCAATGTCTATGACTCTATCTCTGTCTATATATCTTTCTCTTTTTGTGTATCTTGCCATGTCTATCTCTCTCTCTCTCTCTCTCTGTCTCTCTTTCTCTCTATCTCTCTGTATTTCTCCATGTCTCTCTCTATGTGTCTGTATTTCTCTCTCTATCTCTCTCTCTATATTTCTCCCTATCTCTGTGTCTCTCTCTCTTTCAATGTATCTGTCTCTCTCCCTGTCTCTATCAGTCTAATTTTCAAAATCTCTATTAGTCTGTCTCTCTGTCTCTCTCTCTATCTCTTTTTTAAAATATATATATATATAATTTAATAAATTTACATATTTATTTATATATCACCTTTGAGCACTATATTTGTCTGTCTGTCTTTCTATTTTTCTATCATTATCTCTCTCTTTTTATCTCTCTCGCTCTCATTCTCTCTCTTTATAGCTATCTATCTATCTATCTATCTATCTATCTATCTATCTATCTATCTATCTATCTATATATATCTATCGAGAGAGACGGAGAGAATTATATATATATATATATATATATATATTTAATTCTCTATATCTATTTTTAGAGATATATATCTATATATATCGATAGATAGTGTTATATATATATATATATATATATATATATATATATATATATATATATTTCTATAGATATTTATCTCTCTCTCTATCTCTATATATATATATATACATATATATATATATATATTTTTATATCAATGTTTCTCTTAAACTATACAGTTCTCTCTCTCTTTCTATCTATCTATCTATCTATCTATCAAGACACATATATATATATTTATCTATCTATATTTATAGACACACATATATATATATATATATAA
The DNA here is from genome assembly GCF_027579735.1 of Bombina bombina. Taxonomy (NCBI): domain Eukaryota; kingdom Metazoa; phylum Chordata; class Amphibia; order Anura; family Bombinatoridae; genus Bombina; species Bombina bombina. The sequence continues at coordinate 1,184,999,259 of NC_069501.1, read as the reverse complement.
ATATCAATCTATATTTATAGACACATATATATATACATATATATCTAAATATATTTGTTGATCAATGTGCAAAGAGGTATATGGATGCACCTCACTGTCGAAGCACACAATATTCATAAATTTACTTATCGGGTTTTGTTGTTTATCATGTTCAGAGTGTGATTGCCCTGTATTTCGTGGCTGGAGTGTACTGTGAAGTCAGGATCAGACTGATATGCTAACGGGAAGTTTGTATCTGTGAAAGGCATATGTTGAGCAAAAAGAGGCTGCCTCTTTGGTGTGAACTAGCCATAGAATACTCTATTCTGCTATAGTTCGTTCAACGCTTGATTGTTTCTTTCAATTTAAATAGATATATAATATAATTTAATTTACAAATGAAACTATAATTAGATGAATTATTTTTCGTTTATTAATTCTTTTCAATTTATGTACATATATATCTAAATTTCATATCAATATATATATATATATATATATAGACATACAAACAAAATATTATATAAATATAGATATCCATATACATGTGTATGTCTATATATATATATATATATATATATATATATATATATATAAAGAAACATATATATATATATAAATTAATCTTGTTAGCATCAGTGGTATATTCGTACATTGAATAATAACCTGCACTATATAATGATAGAGTTGTGGAACTGTCTCATGGGTATTGCATAGAAGTGTTTGTTATCGGATCATTGTTATCTGCATCAGTATAATAACATACAACACTATTTAATGAATATTTTTTTTTTTTATTACATGCATTATTTGAATACATCGATATTACACATAGCTTGTAATATGTAATATATTTGCATGTGTTGCTTTTAATAATATTATGTAACCGTAAGTACATTGAATAAACATTATATCAAATGTATTCCTAATATAATATATATTTTAAATGCTTACTGTTCAATGAGTAATAGACATATGTTAAATCACTAATTTTTTAACATTATATTATATGCAGAATGGCTCAGGAGAAAACAATACTCGTTGGAAAATGAAAAATGGAAAATTAATGATTTAGATTCCCAAGAATTAGAAAGGCTGGTGAGACATTTGATAAAATAATATATATATATATATATGTTTTTTTTAATTATTTTATTTTTTTTTCTTAATTTTATTTTGAGTTTTATATATTGAAAAATTTTTTTTTTTATTTATCAAATTTATGTTATTTTTCACACATGAACAAAAGAGAGAAGAAATGAATATGAGAAGGAGAGCAAGATTTGAGAATTTTGTGGCTGATATGTCGCACATTACCGATCCTAGGAGAAAAGTAGCCACAGAAAATATAGTTCCGGTTTTAACAGATACTATCGAAAGCGAGGAAACACAATCAATAAACAATAGGCTTGGTAATACTGATTGGTGTAGGTGCGGTAATTGTCAGCCGATGCCAACTGTGGTTGAAAGCTTATGTTGCCACGAAATTCCAAGAATATTTATTAATCGGTCACCGGAATCTCCATGCATCGCTTTGGAACAGTATGTGAGCGTAGAACTTTCAAATCGTGATATTTTAAAGGAATTCTATGCATACGGTGTGAGATTTTTTAATGGTGGAAGCAATAGCCAGATAGAAATGAGAGAAAGGTATATTTTTTTTTAATCGGTCACACGGAACATTAATCTTTTAATCTTTAAAAGTACTTGTTTATTATAAACAATCGTAATTTCTTTTTATAGTGACTATCGTAGAGTGGCTTATAGGAGATTTGTGAATATGGTACATGGATACCTTGGACCGAGAGTAAGAACAGCTATTCCTTCGTGTGTTGTGAAAACAATAAGAGAACATTTTCCAGAACCGGACAATCTCTATATAGGTTTTAGATATGCAGATGAGGAGGGTCCAGCATCAGAAATAATTTGGGAATGATTACAGAGTCTATACACATGTTTATTTGTAATAAATTTTATTCAATTAGTAATATATATATATATATATATATATAAAAAAATAATATATATATATTTTTTTTTGTTTTGTTTTATTTATTTACAATACTAAAATATTTTTGCGTTGAAATATAATTTTTTACAATATTCATACATGTTATAAATAAAAATATTATTGTTCATTAATGACCTTTTTGGACAGTCGATTTACTAAACAATTCTAATGAAAACAAAATACTATTAAATATTTCAGTAACAACCATTTATAACCTCTAATAACAAGATTTTAATTATGTTAAAATTAACGTATATAAGTATTTCAGTCTAACTTGTTTTTAGAAAACGTGATCTTTTATTTTCCAATAATAATTCTTTGCTTGGTCGTGGCTTGCTAGCGATGTTATCGGGCAAAGAATCATTTTTGGATTCCCATGTGTTGTCCAAGTCACCATTATATAAGTAAAGTACATCGACTAACATTGGAAATATGTGATCCATGTTCATGGATTCATAAATTGGCCTCAGCTGCCATTCCTTTTTACTTTTAGTAAAAACTGATTTGAACTTCAAATCACCTAAGCTACCACTTGTTTCAGTTTCTCTCCTTATGCGTTCTTGGATTCGTGTTGTGTTGTTGTTATGTGCCAGTGCAGCAAGTTTGGTCCTAGCTTCCATTGCATCCATAGAGAAATGCACTCTTTTGGGCCTATATTTTAATACAAGGCCGTGAAACACTTCGATTGAACCAGTATGACAGAATTGAGATAGACTTTTGAAATCCTTATCCATCCTTGGATCACATATTATTTGTTGCAAGTTTTCAAAAGCCTTGCTTTTTGGATCTAACCATGCTCTTTCACGTTCAGCATTTTCATTCAATTCTTCATGTCCACAAACATTAATAGAACTTCCATCATTCCAAGAGTGTATATTACATATGTGATACAAAGATGATTGCCAAATTTTTCGCATTATATCAGCATTGCCATTACACTTTAAGCTGGAGTTCCAAAGGTGATTAATTAAAGAAGGGATCCATGTTGCAATCGACTTACAATTTTTTTTTCTACTTAAGGAAATTAATTTCTTACGAATACTCTTGCCGTAGTGCCAGATGTCAAATTGATGTTTTATTACTGGGTATTGCTCTCTCAAAATTTTTCGTATGCTTACATGCCTGTCAGTTGCAATTTGTAGTACCATTAACTGTTCTATAGCTATGTTGTTCATAGCTCTACGAAAGGCCTTGGACTCCATCGCTACTGATGAAGATGCCTCTGTGACTTGTACTATGTTTAAATCGATAATTTTTTTGGACTCGTCTTCAATCATCGTATAAGTACAATACTTAGCACAATATCCAGGGCTATCACATTGCCCATCACCACACAATGTGATAGCCCTGTCCCTAAAGCTGTTTATGTTTTTTTGCCGGTCTTGAACCCAATGTAGTTCAACAGTTGGAAATAAAAATTTCTTTTGAATTTTATAATAAGTTTGACTTGAAATAGATTGTAGACCCAGGTATTCGGAAAATTCAGATACTTTTTCAAAATTATTGCCACTGAATAAGATGGAAGCTGAATATAATAGATTACCAATTGGCATTTGTTGAATTTTAGGTTGACTATACCATAGTTTGCCTTCATGTCCTGAAAGACATTCACCAGTAACTATTAGTAAAGTTCCAAGTATTCTTTTTTCTTTAGAAATTATTGGTGCACTGCAATCCTTTTGCGAGCAAGGTAGAAAATGTAATAACTCATCTAAACAACTTTCGAAAACTAAGTATTTTTTTTCTCTAACGTAGAAATCGAATTTTTTTTCTTTTAATATACTGTACTCATCTGCTGTAGTCATACTGGTGTCTGGACTGTAATTTGGGTCTTTGAGTATAGAATTATCAACAAATTGACTACTTGCCACAGTTTCATTTAATAACTCTGAATCTAACATCATATCTTCTGTTGCTTCATCATTTATATCCATTGGTGACGAGGGGAAAATAGGTGACATATTAACTATCAGAGGTTGTAAGTGTTCGTCCATAGTATTAATTTCTAAGGCGTTGTCAGGTCCTGTCCAAGTGCCAATAGATGTCAATGTTTTATTTCCTGTTATATCGCCCATTGTCCAACTATAAGCATCCTTAGTATTTTTTAATCCAATGGTTGAAGTTGAAGCATTTGTTGTAGGTAATATGAAATCTGTTTGTGTACTTGTAGATTTTTAACCATGCTTTCTATCAAATTGAATCGCTTTATCTTGAACAATAGTTTCTGTGTTGGTGTAGACATCTCTTTTGGATGTATTGATCGAATGTCCGCAACATTGACATGTAACAACACTGGGGAGACACATTGCTGAGATTGAAGATGTAGGAACAACTGGATCAATAACACTTTCTGTGACTGAACCTTCTTTCATTGAAACCACAATATTTTTACTAGTCGTCGGCTTATCTTGATGTTTTTCAGACATTTTTTGAAAAACTTCAATTTTTTTTTGCAAATTATTCCCAAAGATTGAAGGTATTGCATGTTTATATAGAGACATTTTCAAACCACTAGAATAATAATCACTAGGGGTGAAGTGAAGAGAGCACATTCTATATCGACCATTCTTGTTGGTTTGAATCACTCTAGAAACCATTTCATAAATAGCATCATCAAACTGTCCAGTAGCTGACAACCATTGAAAAATAAGTTCTGGTGAGTGAGGAAACTTATGAAGGGATGTCGATACATTCAGTTTTGTCCTTTGGCTGGAGTTTGGACATAAATTATATATGCAAGTTGACATTATATCTTCTGAAAAATAAATAAATATATCATTAAAAATAATAATTATGAATAAATGTATTTTAATAAAAAAATTATAATTTTTAATTTCGTAACAATAATGCAATATTAAATAAGTTTACATACATATGTGTATGTATATATATATATATATATATATATATATATATATATATATATATATATATATATATAAATAAATATAAAAATATATATATATTTATGTCAATTTATTGTTTGCAATATATATATCCCAAAAATTAGATATTATGGTATATATTTATTATAATATTTATCTGTATTTGTTTTTACAAATGCACTGATGGTAAAAAAAAAAGCTGGATACCATGATTAACCTGTTCTATGTCAAGTTCAAAAATTTTTGCAAATTTTGAAAAAAAAAATAATGCTTTACACAATTGAAGAATCATAAAGTATATCAGTGTATTCACGACTGTTACGGTAAGTATAGTAATAAACTAATAGATAGATCCTTTATGAACAAGAAACAAAGCAGCACCAGTGTATATATATGTATATATATATATACATATACACATGTATTTTGAGTATTATATATATATATACATATATATTTGTTTTTATTTATTTATACGTTTATATATATACATATATATGTTTTATATATATATATATATATATATTTTTTTTTAAATATATATATGTTTGTTTGTGTATCAATATATATAGATATATAAATATCTGTATATACTTATGTATATGAATGCATATATATCTAGATGCATGTATATATATATATATATATATATATGTGTGTTTATATATATTTCGAAATTTAATTATATACATATATATATTTATATATATCTGTATATATGTATGTATATGGATGCGTATATATTTAGATGCATGTATCTATATATATATGTGTGTATGTTTATATATATATTTAGTATTCCTGTTGTTGTCTTGTCCAGATATATATATATAAATATATATATATATATATATATATATATATGTATATGTCTCTATATATATGTATATATTTTATTATTATTATATATAGATACATATCGATTTGTATATATATTTGTGTATATAATTACATCAAATCAATAAAAATTTTTGGAGATAAAATTAGTACATCTAGGCAAGTATCCCTGCTTGCATTCTTTTATATATCAATATATAGATTTCGTTATCTATGTATATACATGTGTATGTATAAATATATATATGTATATATATCTTTATATATGTATATATATCAATCTTTATAAATATATATATATCGATATATATCCATATGAATGTATATATATATATATATATATATATATATATTTTCAATGTGTATCAGCACTCACAATTCAAAGATATTCAGCAACCAGGGTGCTCAGTCAAAATTTAAATAAGTATCAACAACTAGGGACTGCACTCACTGCATTCAGTTCTAATAATAACTTAATTATTCAATGGTGACGTTTCGGGGTATGCAAACCCCTTCCTCAGACCAAAAGTTTGTTCTGAGGAAGGGGTTTGCTTTCCCCGAAACGTCAACATTGAATAAATAAGGTATTATTTGAACTGAATCCAGTAAGTGCAGTCCATACTTGTTGATATATATATATATATATATATATATATATATATATATATATATATATATATATATATATATATATATGTGTGTATGCATAATAATATTTCTTATACAGGTATCCCTCAGTTTTACACTGTGGTTAGGTTTCAGAAGGAATGTTTTAAAATTTAAACAATTCCAATTTTAAAGACAGTTTATAATGTAAGTCAATGTGAAGTGAGACAGATAGGTTCTAGGCCCCTCTCAAAATTATCATAAGTAACACCAAATACACTATTTTTAAAGCTTTGAAATCAAGATTTTAAATGATAAACAGATTTATAAACCAACTAAAATAATCACACAACACAGAATATATAATTAAACTAAGTTAAATGAACAAAAAAATTAGCTAAACAGCATTATAAACTTAATAAAATAGTCACAAAACACAGACTTCACTTGCATTTTTCTGCAAACAGTTCTTTATATGCATTACAATTTGGACTGATTTATAGACAGGAAGATCTTGTTCCTTTTAAATCTGCTGGATAGCTCAGGTCTGTTAAAACTGATTAATTTCAGCATGCTTGGTTTTGCTGCAACAGAAGCGGGCACCTCAACCTACTGGCTATTTTAATAAATGCACTGCTACGCAATGCATTTCAATAGCAGTAAAAAGAATGGAAAAAAAGCTTGTTGTTCTGAAACATTGTAAATTCAACCTTTGTAAAATGAGGGCCACCTGTATATTATTAATTTCAAATTAAAGTACATGTTTTTTGTAATAGCTCAAAAAAACGGTGGTTCAAATTAGAGCTTAATATAATAATTTTAACTATTGTTCAAAAATTTTAATTATCTTTTGAGCACGCACGCTCCATCATTCTCAAATGGTGTTATCTATCAGTCTTAAAATAGATTATTACAGTTTGCAATAAAGTTGTCATACTCATTTGCTTGGCAGGACATAGTTACTATGGCAATAAGTATTTGGTTTATGGTGGTCTTATATTTTCAAATTTTATTTTTTGTTTAACAGTATAATTAAAAAATATCTTTATTTACATTGGCATATCAAAATTATATATATATACATGTGGCCCTCGGTTTACAACGGTTCAATTTACACCGTTTCAGAATAACAACCTTTTTTTACAGTCATGTGACTGCTATTGAAAAGCATCGAGAAGAAGTGCATTTATTAAAATAGCCTGTAGGTGGAGCTGTCCACTTGTGTTGCAGCAAAACCAAGCAAGCTGAAATTAATCAGTTTAACCAGACCTGAGCTATCAAGCAGATTTCAAAGGAACAAGATCTTCCTGTCTATAAATCAGTCCAAATTGTAATGCATATAAAGAACTGTTTGCAGAAAAATGCAAGTGAAGTCTGTGTTCTGTGACTATTTTATTAGGTTTATAATGCTGTTTAGCTAATTTTTTGTTCATTTAACTTAGTTTAATTATATAATCTGTGTTGTGTGATTATTTATTAGGTTTATAATGCTGTTTAGCATTTAAATTCTTCATTTCAAAGCTTAGAAAATAATGTATTCAGTGTTATTATGACAATTTTGAGAGGGGCATGGAACCTATCTCCCACACTTCCCATTGACTTACATTATAAACTGGGTTTCAATTGACAACAGTTTCGATTTACAACCATTCCTTCTTGAACCTAACCCCGGCGTAAATTGAGGGCTATCTGTATATACAAGGACAAGCACTAAATAAGATATATACGTAGACACACAAACATACAAACAAACATTATAAAATTATTTTTATTAGACTAGTCATTGTTAATATTGAATAAATATGAAATATATATATATATATATACACAATTTTGTAATTAGTTGTGTTTGGTGCTGATATTTTTAATAAACACAGATTAAAAAAAAAATATCTCCAAGCATTTTAATTGTATTTTTTAGAATGCTGTAATTTTTATTTTATTTTATTATATCACCATTATTTACAGTTGATTGAACAATAGTTTGAAGGGATTATAAAAAAAAAAGAGCAACATGCTTATTATTGTTGTTGAAACTATTGAGGATTGAATAAGAATTGAAATATGTAAGGCATAAAGAAAATTAAAATAATTATGCAAACTAATTATAGTTGTATTAATGTCATAATAAGCCATAACATGTTATCCAAAATCAATCTATATGGATAATAATCAAAATTCATTATGATATTTGGAACTCCTGCATCAACTTAGATAACTATCATTTATGTGCAGTCTAGCTTTTTTTATCAGCAATATACCAATGTGAGAAATACATAAAAGGTTATTAGTAGTTTATAAACAAACATTATTAGCTAGGGTAAATAAGGAGTTGTTGCGGATAGGGTATTTACCTAGAAAAACGGAATCAAGTACTATAATTAAAATAATCGGAACGGAAACACTTTGGGTTATTATGGTTCCGCTTTTAAGGTTCCTATTGTATCACGCATGCGCTAACGCCCGTGAACGCGCTGGGATTGAAGTAGGAGATATGGGACAGAACTGCCGGCTAGTTTGAAGAAGACGAGCTGTACGTCACAGTGGGGGGAGTTAAGCAGCCATATTAGGAGAAAAATTTTGACGATATCGATGAGGATTGCACAGTGAAGGCAGTAAGTAAGAGAAAGGGGGAACTTGCAAGCTTGCTCTTTAGACTTAGTTTAGAAACATAGATTAATGTTGTGGGCAGTGTTGAATGTCCCTTTAAACTTGGCAATTTGCGGCGCAGATGTTACTTTGACAGACTCAGTGACAATAACATATTATTGCAGAGCCGCACCGCACCTCTGTATGCTTCAGCTTGACCCACACATCATGTGTGGGTCAAGGCAGCTGAAGCATACAGCAGTGCGTTGCAGTGCCTGTGCGGCTGTGCAATAATAAACATCAGCGCCCACTCATGTGAGTTCTGGGTAATGTATTGCTTTACCCCTCCTGCACAGCTGAAGAGTGCATCTTATTTTAGTAGGGACTAGGGAGTCAGTCAGTTGAGAAAGTGCGCGCTGTTATTTAGAGCGGGAATCAGGAGGTACTTTGTGAGTCGCAACTGTCTGAGCACAGAGAAACGGCAGTGGAAGGTAAGTATTTTATATTTTTAGTCAGCAAGAAAGTGTTATACTAAAAATAATGTGACAATTCACCTCCATTAGGGTCTATTATATGTGAGCTTACTGAGGCAGGACACGGGAGGGTAAACAGTGGATAGCCATGCTTATAGCAATAGCAGCATAGCTATTCACTGTCATTCTCCAGAAGTCCTGGCTGCAAGCTGAGCAAAGGAAAGTGCACTGGAGCAAGTGAAATTACCTACACACTTTGGCTGGCAGTCGTGCACACAGCTGTACGTTTCCCAGATAAGCCCTGCACTGCTAAAATTGGGGACTTTGGTGTGGGTTAAGGCAGCTCTATAGACAAAGTGATTGACACTTGTGACCAGAGCAGGAACGGTCTGCGATCAAAGGATCTCAGTAAAGATGATATCCTCATATTTGAATTTAAGTAAATTGTGCCTTTCACATAGTGCATACATTTGGTTGGCCTCTTGCCTATTTTGAGACCGATATTTTTTGCTAAAATCCCCACCCCCTGCCTGTGGTGAAGAAGTGCACCTGAGGCTTGCCTGCCTAAGCTGAATTCAGTTTTGAGTGTGGGAGTGTGTTTATTTAAACTACCGGGCTCCTGTCCTGAGTGTCCTCCCTGTTTGCTGAGTTATTTCCTTTGACAGTTGTGTGCTTGTTGTAATGGATGGGATCTCTCACTAATCTGCCCTGTTAAGCTTCCTACCATAGTATCCAATGCTGTAAGGTAAGACGAAAGTTCAGATAAGTGTGCTGCCTAGTAACATTAGTTGTAAATCAGTGACTTCCCTTCTCAAAGTTTACTAAAATGATTCTGAATGAAAAGCAGTCTAGTTCTCCATGTCTACGATCATTTTAACTTAAACATTTTTTGTTTAACTCCTATTTGATTCCTGCAAGTGGGGCATCTCTTCCTGATGAATGTACATTTTGGATGCAGATTAAAAAAAAATGAGTCTAAATGGTTTTAACAGAATTGCTTATCAAATCCATAATACATTTTAAAAAAATATGTGTGTATTTTTTTAAACTTTTAAAAACATTATTATTATTATTATTGCATAAAATAAAAGATGAGGAAGCAATACATTTTCTGGCTTCTTTATATTAAAAAGCAATATGTCCATTTTATAGTTTTTCAGCCCACCTAGTCATTATAAAGGGGTCATTTTATTTAATGATGCATTCTATGTACATAAACTTTTTAATTTAGTGTTTTTTTATGGGGTTATTATTATTTTAACATGTCCTGTAACAGGTTGAGTGTCTCTCATTCTGTCAACAGGCTAAATAGAGGGGAATAGTTTTATCTAATGTTTACTATCCCTTTAAAGCAAAATTCAATTGATTATTTTATTGTTAATAAGTACAATTTGCGAGAAAAAAACCCACCTTTGTTTTCTTCAGCAGAATTGCACTTTTTTGTGTGCTCTGTTTGTTTTTCTTGTGACTGGTTTACAGTTGTTTGTGATACATTTATAAGGACAAATATAACATTTGGGTTCTATTGATAAGAGGAAATCTCCATTTCTGTGTTGGGAATGGGCATCTATAAATTATGATAAAAGGCTAATGGGTGGGAAATGGTATCAGAATCAGGTACATACTAACATAAACTTTATATAAAGTAACAAAACATTTAAAGTCTTCCCTGGCAAAATTCTATGCATTAATGCCTTTTCAGCAGGACATTTTTCCATGTGCTGCAAAAGCACTATACTGTAGAAAAATGAGAATATATAAAGTGAGAGTAAATAAATAATGAAAGGAACTTTCTGCATATATCCCCACTATTCCTCTCTCCTTTTGTTGTACATTCAGCAGGACTTAAATCAGCACAAAATATATAAGCTATATCAGGAATGTACATTCTCTTGGTTTAAGTCATAGCAATTCAATTTATTGTGTGAATGTTTTCAGGGATTTCTGCCCTTCCTCAGAGGTCTGAAGAAGGGGTGAAGTCCTCGAAAACATTCACACAATAAATTGGATTGCTGTGACTTAAACCCAGAGAGTACAACTACTTTTTTTTTTGCTTATATGGACATATTGCATGTTTGGTATACGGTTAAATAAGAAATTGTGAGTGGAGAAGGGGGCCTCTTTGTCCTAAAATGCCTGGGCCTTTTTTTGTTCCCAGTCCGGCCCTGTGCCCTTGTATCCAGATATAAACAGATGTTAGATCCTAAAAAAAAACATAAGAGGTAAAACCTACACCAAGATCTAGTATAATTTGTGAAACAGTCTCACAGACTAAAAAACCTAGGTAACTACAAAAACTGACATAGAAAAACAGCTCCTACTCCTACTAAACTTGCTTAATTTTTATTTGAAAAGCAGCAGGTCTGATAGTGGAAAACCTTTGGGCAAAATCTGAGGATTTAACTATAGATTCTCTGAAACGCAAAACAATGGAGGCTGTCTCTAACTAGCAGAAATAAAAAACATCTTTCTATTTTCTACAAGTCCGTAAAAGAGACATAAAGTGCCTCACATAAGAAAGGAAGTAAAAAAACTCCTGGCAGTATTCTTTATTTGTTCTATACCATTGTCCTGTACAGTAAAGGGACACAAAACCCATTTTTTTCCATTTATGATTCAGATGGAGCATGCAATTTTAGACAATTTTCTTATTTACTCCTGTTATAAATTTTTCTTCATTCTCTTGCTATCTTTATTTGAAAAAAACAGGAATGTAGGCATAGCCGCCGGCCCATTTTGGTCCAACACCTGAGTAGCACTTCCTTAATTGGTGGCTACATTTAGCCGCCAATCAACAAGTGCTTCCCATGTGCTGCACCATCCACATTAGCATTTTACCTTGTATATGTTTTTAACGAATGTTTTTGCGTACTGAACAGTTACATTTCTGCAAGTTATACCATTTATATCCATTTATATCTCACTAAAGGTCAAGGAGTCAAGAATCCAATCTTTTCCACATAATGTGCTGTCTCATAAAATCCTGCTGCCCTAGGCAAAAGCCTTGTTGGCTTAGGCCAAAAACACCCCTATCCAGTAATGTTAAAATAACTTAAAGGGACATTCAACTAAAAAAAAAAAAGCTAATAAAAAAAACATGTTATAAGGCCGAAATTTAGAGGTTTAAAGGTTATAAAGTATATTAATATAACAATGTTGGTTGTGAAAAGATGGGGAATGGGTAGTAAAGGCACTGGCCCATATTTATCAAGCTCCGTACGGAGCTTGAAGGGCCGTGTTTCTGGCGAGTCTTCAGACTTGCCAGAAACACAAGTTATGAAGCAGCGGTCTAAAGACTGCTGTCAGCCGCTTTGGAATCAGTCCGGGATGCAACCCAACTGCTAGCGTGAATTGAAAGCACACGCTAGCACACTGAGAAATATCCAGGACGTGACCCACTCAGGAAACAGATGAGAAAGATAACAAAAATAATTATTGTTCCAGTATGCAGGAAAGCCACAAAGGAAAAAACGTCCCTTTAAGCAGTTCAAAGAATATAAAGGAAATGCTCTTATTTGCAGCTTTGAAAAAAGGTCCTCTTTAGCAGGCTTGTAAAACAAAGGCAAAGTTCTCTTTTGCAGCTTGTAAAAGTAAATGTCCCTTTAAGCAGGTTTATAACAAACAGAAAGGCAAAGTTCTCTTTTGCAGCTTGTAAAAGTAAATGTCCCTTTAAGCAGGTTTATAACAAACAGAAAGGCAAAGTTCTCTTTTGCAGCTTGTAAAAGTAAAATGTCCCTTTAAGCAGGTTTATAACAAACAGAAAGGCAAAGTTCTCTTTTGCAGCTTGTAAAAGTAAAATGTCCCTTTAAGCAGGTTTATAACAAACAGAAAGGCAAAGTTCTCTTTTGCAGCTTGTAAAAGTAAAATGTCCCTTTAAGCAGGATTTAATTATCAAAGAAAAGGTTGTGGATTAAGGCAAAAGCAAGGTCAGGCAGGCAGAAGTCGGCATCCAAACAACAATAGAAGAATAAGGCAAAAAGCAAGGTCAGGCAGGCAGAAGTCGGTATCCAAATATCAGCAAAAGGGTTAAGGCATGAGGCTTGGTCAGGCAGGCAGAAGTCGGTACACAAGAAAACAGAATTTGATAATGTACTCACAAACTCCAAAGGGAACAAACAAACGGGCCCCGAGTAAGATCTCCCGCCGCGGTTTAAAGGCAGGAGCGGCAACGTCATCAGAGGGGTGTGTTGGAGGAAGCGTCACGTTGCTAAGCAACGTGACGTCATTCACTCAGAGAAGATCCGGGAGCCGCGGCGACACGGCAATGAACGGACAGAATCATGACAGCACCCCCCTCCTCAAGGACCCCTCCGGGGGACAGGACCAGGCCTATCAGGATGAGTTGTGAAAGGCCTTGATCAAAGTAGGAGCATTTACTTGATGAGCCGGTTCCCAAGAACGTTCCGTGACTGGATAACCCTTCCAATGAATGAGATAATACAATTTCTTGCCACGTAGCTTGGAATCCAGAATATGGCTGATCTCAAACTCAGGGTGTCCATGCACAAATAGAGGTGGAGGTTTGGAAAAAGGCTTAGAATACCTGTTAGTCATCACAGGTTTCAAAAGAGAAACATGGAATACCGGATGGACTTTGAGAGACTTGGGTAAAGCCACCCGATAAGCAGTGGAACACACCTGACCCAGTATTCGGAAAGGACCCACGTATCGTGGTCCCAATTTGTTAGAAGGTTGTTTCAGGCGAAGAAAACGAGAGGAAATCCAAACTTTATCACCAGGGCGATATTTGGGAGCCTTCTTCCGTCGAAGGTCAGAAAAGAACTTGTAACGTCTAGAAGCTACAGAAAGAATACGATGTATTTTCCGCCAATGTCGAGTTAATCTTCGGGCTGTAAGATCAGAAGCAGGATTCACTGTGGAAGAAGTATGCAAAGGAAATGTTCTGGGCTGATATCCGTAAGCTGCATGAAAAGGAGAAGTCTGAAGGGAGGAATTGTACCGGGCATTATGAGCCAATTCAGCCAAAGGAAGGTAAGAAGTCCAGTTAGAGTGATAATGATCCACATAATGTCTAAGATATGTTTCAAGACACTGGTTTACCCTTTCAGTCTGGCCATTAGATTGTGGGTGGTGAGAAGTAGAGAGAGATATAGTAGTTCCAAAATGTTTACAAAGTGACCTCCAAAATCGAGAAACAAACTGTACCCTCTATCTGAAACAATATCTAGAGGAAATCCATGGATTCTTACAATATGTGAAATAAAAAGTTCAGAGAGTCTTTTGGCAGATGGTAATCCTGGTAAGGGTACAAAATGGGCAGTCTTAGTGAACCTGTCGACCACCACCCAAATAGTATTGTTTCCAGCTGACAAGGGAAGGTCGGTAATGAAGTCCATGGATACATGAGTCCAAGGCTGATGAGGTATGGGCAATGGTTGGAGCAATCCTGAAGGAAGTTGGCGTGGAGTTTTGTTCATTGCACATTGTGTGCATACTGAGACGTAATCTTTCACATCTTGAGAGAGAGTAGGCCACCAGACATGCTGTTTGAGATTTCGAGTGGTAATACTGATGCCAGGATGTCCAGAAAGGGGACTATCATGAGCCCAAAATAAAATCTTGGAACGAAGGCGTTCAGGAACAAAGAGTAAACCATCGGGAGGTTTACAGGACAAAGGAAGATTCCTTTGAGCAGACTGTAAATCTTGTAACCAGGAAGTTGTTAACTGGGCTATGACTTCATGAGGTTGGAGAATGGTACCAGACTCAGGAACTGGGGTATCTTGAAATTGTCTGGAAAGGGCGTCTGCTTTAATATTTTTTGAACCAGGTATGTAAGACAAATTATAGTGAAACCGGGAGAAGAATAATGACCAGCGTGCTTGCCTGGAATTCAATCATTTGGCTGTTTGGAGATAAGGTTCTTATGATCAGTGAGTATGGTAAATGGCAAAGAAGTACCTTCCAGCTAATGCCTCCATTCATCCAATGCCATTTTGATGGCAAGCAACTCTTTATTCCCTACGTCATAGTTAAATTCAGAAGGAGTGAATTTTTTAGAGAAGAAAGCAACAGGATGAATCTTTCCAGTCTCCGGTATTCGTTGAGACAGAACAGCTCCAGCAGCAACAGAGGAAGCATCAACTTCCAGGATAAACTGAAAATCAGGATTCGGATGACGGAGAATAGGTGCTGAGGAAAAAGCTTCTTTGAGAGACTCAAAAGCTTCTATAGCCTTAGGAGGCCATTTTTTACAGTCTTGTCCTTTTCTAGTGAGAGAAGTAAGAGGAGAAGTAATAGTAGCAAAATCCTTGATGAACTTCCTGTAGTAGTTGGCGAAGCCCAGAAAACGTTGTAAAGCCTTCAAAGAATCAGGTCTAGGCCAATCCAAGATGGCAGAAAGTTTAGTAGGATCCATTTCAAATCCAGATGCCGATATTACATAACCCAGAAAGGGTATGGATTTTTGATGGAAAGAACATTTCTCCAGTTTAGCAAACAAATGGAATTCTCTTAAACGTTGAAGTACTTTCTTGACGTGGTGTACATGATCTTGGTGGTTCTGAGAAAAAATTAAGATGTCGTCAAGGTATATAATGACAAAGATATTCAAAAAATCACGAAAGATCTCGTTTACAAAATGTTGGAAGACCGCCGGAGCATTGCATAGCCCAAAGGGCATGACCAAATATTCGTAATGCCCAAATCGAGTGTTAAAGGCAGTCTTCCACTCATCTCCTTTGCGTATACGGATCAGATTGTATGCACCACGTAGATCGAGTTTGGTGAATATGGTGGCTCCCTGAAGATAAGTAAAAAGTTCAGGAATAAGGGGTAGAGGATAACTGTTCTTGATGGTAATCTGATTTAATCCTCGGTAATCAATACAGGGTCTTAATCCGCCATCCTTTTTTCCTACAAAAAAGAAACCAGCCCCTACAGGGGAAGAGGAGGGTCGAATAAATCCTCTAGCCAGATTGTCTTTAATATATTCTTCTAAAGCCATGTTTTCAGGTTTAGAAAGTGGATATGTCTTGCCTCGAGGATAGGTAGCCCCGGGAAGAAGATCAATAGGGCAATCAAAAGGGCGGTGAGGAGGAAGACGTTCAGCTTCTTTTTTGGAGAAAACATCCACAAAGTCATGATAAGGCATAGGTAGGGAGTCCGGAGTTTCGACTGTGAGAGCAATAGTGAGTGGTAACTTGGTAATCTTTTGAAGACATTTAGTCTGGCATGTAGATCCCCAGGAAGTGAGTTCACCGAAAGTCCAAGAAAAAATAGGATTGTGAATTTGGAGCCAGGGTAAACCCAAGATAATAGGAAATTGAGGAGTGGGAATGACATCAAAACAAATTGTCTCGGAATGAAGTATTCCTACGGTGAGAAGTAAGGGTTGAGTAGCAAACTGAATATATCCAGAACCCAAAGGATCTCCACTGACCGTAGAGACTGAAATTGAATACTCTTTCTTTAGTAAGGGTATAGAGTGAATAGAGACGAATGTAGAGTCAATGAACACTCCTCCAGCACCAGAATCGATTAGAGCTTGGGTATGAATCTTCTTATGTCCAATTTGAAGGGTTACTGGAACAAAAAGTTTCTTGTATAGGGAATGGCAACTGTTTTGGTTTAACTCAGTTCCCTGGACTAAAGTTAAGCCCTGGCTTTTACTGGCCTAGTAGGACAATCCCTTAATAGATGCCCTTTAAGGCCACAGTACAGCATAAGCCAAGAGTCCGTCTTCTCAAGCGTTCAGTCTCAGTTAATTTTATACTTCCCACTTCCATGGGTTCAGCCTGATCAGTAGTAGGAGAGGCAGGAGTGACTGGATTAGAAAAACGAGGAGCCAAACGAAAAGGAGTTCGAGTTGAAGACCTCTGTGTTCTATCCTTTTCATCAGCCAATAGGATTTTTCCTACCTTAATTCGATTGGCTGATAGAATTCTATCAGCCAATCGGAATTGAAGGGACGCCATCTTGGATGACGTCACTTAAAGGAACCGTCATTGTTGAAGAAGACCCCGGATGAAGAGGATGCACCGCGTCGGATGTCTTGAAGATGGAGCCGCTCCGCGCCAGATGGATGAAGATAGAAGATGCCGTCTTGATGAAGACTTCTGCCCGTCTGGAGGACCTCTTCTGCCCGGCTTGGAAGAAGACTTCTGCTCGTCTGGAGGACCACTTCTGCCCAATTGGGTGAAGACATCTCACGGTAGCGTGATCTTCAAGGGGTTAGTGTTACATTTTTTTAAGGGGGGATTGGGTGGGTTTTAGAGTAGGGTTGGTTGTGTGGGTGGTGGGTTTTAATGTTGGGGGGGATTGTATTTTTTTTACAGGTAAAAGAGCTGATTACTTTGGGACAATGCCCCGCAAAAGGCCCTTTTAAGGGCTATTTGTAATTTAGTGTAGGGTAGGGCTTTTTTCTATTTTAGGAGGCTTTTTTATTTTGTTAGGGGGATTAGAGTAGGTGTAATTAGTTTAAAAATCTTGTAATTATTTTATTGTTTTCTGTAATTTAGTGGGATTTGTTTTTCGTACTTTAGATAATTTTATTTAATTGTAATTAATTGTATTTAATTTAGTTAATTTATTTAATTAAAGTGTAGTGTTAGGTGTTAGCGTAACTTAGGTTAGGTTTTATTTTACAGGTACATTTGTCTTTATTTTAACTAGGTAGTTATTAAATAGTTAATAACTATTTAATAACTATTGTACCTAGTTAAAATAAATACAAAGTTGTTTGTAAAATAAAAATAAATCCTAAGCTAGCTACAATGTAACTATTAGTTATATTGTAGCTATCTTAGGGTTTATTTTATAGGTAAGTATTTAGTTTTAAATAGGAATTATTTAGGTAATTGTAGTAATTTTATTTAGATTTATTTTAATTATATTTATCCCTTTGAATGCTAAGCACTTTCCCACCTGGGTGCTAAGGTTTTCTTAAAGGGGCTTTTATTTAATATTTTTAAAAATATTTTTTTTTTACTTTTTTAATTTATTTATTTCAGATCCCTAGACTTACACCGTTGGATAGGTTAGGCAATTACCTTTCCAAAGGTAGGTCTTGGGGGTCTGTAGCTGCTTAGATGCCTGAGATACAGGCTTCTAAGCAGCATGCCCCCTGCTCCTATATTTAACATTGTTAATGTTAAATAAAGTTGCGCGGTGACGTCATCACGTTTATTGCGTGTGACGTCACCATGCAAAACGGAAGCCCCGGCGATGCCTTTCATTATGCAGCACCGATCGCCGGGGTAGGAGTGGGTGGGAGCCCCCAGATCTCCCTCAAGTTGGGAGAGTGCTAGTGACAGCTCTGAGCCGTCATTAGCACCAGAGTGGGAAACTCTGTGACGGCTTAGAGCCATCATTAGCACTCAAGGTGTTAATTTACGGGGGTTAGGGTTAGGGTTAGATTTAGGTTTAGGGGTTAATAACTTTATTATAGTAGTGGCAACGTTGTTGGCGGCAGATAATGGGTTAATAAATGTAGTAAGGTTGCGGCGACATTGGGGGTGGCAGATTAGGGGTTAATAAATATAATGTAGGGTTCGGCGATGTTGGGGGCAGCAGATTAGGGGTTCATAACTATAATGTAGGTGGCGGCGGTGTCCAAAGTGGCAGATTAGGGTTTAATAATATAATGCAGGTGTGGGCGATGTCGGGGGCGGCAGATTAGGGGTTAATAAGTGTAAGATTAGGGGTGTTACTTTAGACTTGGGGTTCATGTAGGGTGTTAGGTGTAGACATAAAAAGTATATCCCCGTATATGCCCCCTGCTCCTATATTTAACATTGTTAATGTTAAATAAAGTTGCGCGGTGACGTCATCACGTTTATTGCGTGTGACGTCACCATGCAAAACGGAAGCCCCGGCGATGCCTTTCATTATGCAGCACCGATCGCCGGGGTAGGAGTGGGTGGGAGCCCCCAGATCTCCCTCAAGTTGGGAGAGTGCTAGTGACAGCTCTGAGCCGTCATTAGCACCAGAGTGGGAAACTCTGTGACGGCTTAGAGCCATCATTAGCACTCAAGGTGTTAATTTACGGGGGTTAGGGTTAGGGTTAGATTTAGGTTTAGGGGTTAATAACTTTATTATAGTAGTGGCAACGTTGTTGGCGGCAGATAATGGGTTAATAAATGTAGTAAGGTTGCGGCGACATTGGGGGTGGCAGATTAGGGGTTAATAAATATAATGTAGGGTTCGGCGATGTTGGGGGCAGCAGATTAGGGGTTCATAACTATAATGTAGGTGGCGGCGGTGTCCAAAGTGGCAGATTAGGGTTTAATAATATAATGCAGGTGTGGGCGATGTCGGGGGCGGCAGATTAGGGGTTAATAAGTGTAAGATTAGGGGTGTTACTTTAGACTTGGGGTTCATGTAGGGTGTTAGGTGTAGACATAAAAAGTATATCCCCATAGGAATCAATGGGGCTGCGTTAGGAGCTTTACGCTGCTTTTTTGCAGGTGTTAGGTTTTTTTCAGCTGGCTCTCCCCCCTGCTCGCCACTAACGTAAACAGCGCTGGTATTGAGGTGAGATGTGGAGCTAAATTTTGCTCTTCGCTCATTTTTTTGCGGTTAACGCCGGGTTTCTAAAAACCCGTAATACCAGCGCTGTCTGCAAGTGAGCGGTGAGTATAAACTGCACCGCACCCCTCCTAATGCAAAACTTGTAATCTAGGTGTATAATTCCATGAATTTCAGGGAAATAAAAAAACAAGATGGTGAGCCAGACCTCAGTAGCTAAATTACTTAACAAAGGCAAAATAAAGCTTGGCTTCTTGCAGCAAAAGAATGATATTTTATATAAATGCTATATCCCTTGTTTAGGTAAAGAAAGCACTGAGATCTCAGGCTCTCCTGTTAACTAGACTGGCATTTAAACAAATCTCTTTCACTGAAGAAATGCAGCAAAACTGAAAAGTAAAATATCAATCTATGATTTATGCAACCTCATAAAAGATGCTATTAAAATCTCTTCTGTTTAACATACTAGGTAAAAGTACCTGAAAGTAATTTAAAACTTTAATCAAACGGCATAATCTTGAAGGTTAAAAGCTTATGGAGTATATTAACCGCCACTGCCATAGACTGCATTACACTCAGATTAAAAATATGCAAGGACAAAGTATAATAATTTATAAAGAACATAACTTATATAAGCTAAAGTAATAAAACTTGCAAAGACACAACTTGACCCATGTAATAAGATGACCTACATGGTAACGGAGTTTGTGCACTATTTTTGCCGGAGGAACCAAATTCCCTCTGGACAGAGAACAGAAACGCTTCAGTAAACACTGCTGCTGCTGAGGGGAGGAGCTGGAGCACAGTCTGGTTAGAGGGATAGTGAGATCTAGTAATGGGCAGTAACATTTCCTACAATACACTAAATACAAGTCTGTCAGCGGTCCTGCTGTGTGATCACCCTACACTGTGGAACATATGGTGCTTACATTTCTGTGCGGCTTGATTGGGGTTATCTAGCTCCCCAGAGGAGTTGTCTCAGGCCCAAAGGCAACCATTCAACCCTTCATTGGATTTAATTTGCTTTCATTAACCAAAGCGTATAGATTATATACATATAATTAGAGTGTGTATATATACATATATATATAAAACAATATTAATTGTGAGGGGGGTAAAAGTCTTGTTGAGTTCCCACACTTTTTTTTCTAGGACTTGACCCCTGCCTACAACAAAATAGCTGATGTAGTTTGATATCTTGTAAGAACACAACTTGCATATAAATACTCATGTAGTATGATGGCTTTTATAAGTGCTTCACACAATATGAAAGTTTGCAGGGATATAACTTTCATATCTTCATGTAGTCGAAAGCTAATAAGGATAAAACTTACATATGTTCATGCAGTGAATGCCCACAAATATATAGCCTACATATTGTAGAAAGATAACTTAAAAAAACACAGCTTGTATATCTGTCACACTCTTCAAGGGAGCAGGTTCAGGTGTTGGGAGCTGTTGTGCAGAGGTGTCAGGTTCTGGGGTTAAAGTTGTGTTTTGTCTGCTTGAGTCTTTCCTTTTTGGCATAATTAAACGGGTACAAGGGTTTTAGAAAATAAAGGTGAAGGTTTTATTGATAGGTTAATTAGCAATGCAGAGAGATGCAAACTAAATAAAAGGCAAAGTCTCTGTGTAGTCAAGAATACAAAGTAACTTGGTTTAGACAGTCTTAAAGCAGGCCAAAATGTAAATAAACTGTAGACAAGAAACTTGGCAATTGCAGGCAGGATAGGTAGATATGCTGTAGATAAAAACATGGCAGTAACAGGCAGGATATGAAGAGATACTGTAATCAGGTAACTTTATAATAACAGGCAGGATACTTGCATATGCTGTAGAATGGAACTCTGTAGTAACAGGCAGGAATGTAGATCTTTGTAATAACAGGCAAGATACTTGCATATGCTGTAAACTGGTAACTTTGTAGTAACAGACAGGAATCCAGATCTTTGTAATAACAGGCAGGATACTTGCATAGACTGTAGACTGGTAAATTTGTAGTAACAGACAGGAATGCAGATTTTTGTATTAACAGACAGGATACTTGCATAGACTGCAGACTGGAACTCTGTAGTAACAGGTAACAAGCAAGCAAAAGTACCTAAGGCAGTCCTTGGGAAATATCAAAGATTTAGCCAAGATCAATTGCCAGGAAATCAGCACAGAAACGAAACACAGTGCCAAGGGAAAATCCAGAAGAGAAGTCTCAAAATGAAGCAGTAATCAGGCACCAGGAATTTCAACAAATCTGTATTCAAACAGGAATCAGGACCAGAGGCTCTGCCAGAGTGCAATACTCAATGTCAAGGCCCAGAACTGAAAGTATATCTGCCTAATAAAGCAGGCTGCTGATTATATAATTTGTTACAGCGGGTAGGCAGGTGGAGCCAGAGAGACAAAGTTGCAGCAATTAGAAAAACCATATTCTGAGCCTGTGACCAAGCAATCTGATGGCAAAAAGGTAAGTCAGCTGGCTGTGAAAGAACAGCTGCAGAAATAGAAACAGGTCCCAGGTTCAAGTTTGAAGCACCGTCCCTTCAGTCTCAGAATCAGTATCATCTTCAATGGTAGAATAGTCAGACATTTCTTCTGAAATGTACAAAGATAATAATGTAGCTGAATTTGGTAGGCAAGTCTCAGAATTAGTAGTACTAGGATTCTGTGGATGACATGTTAGTACTTCACAGGAATCAGAGTCTTTGGAAGGTGCAGTCCTAGGCTGATCAAGTGGGGGATGTAAAATAGAACCCATGCAGAGCTCATCGCCAGAGGAATCCGAAGTGGGATTAAAGTCTGACTTCCTCTCTGTAGCCTGTCCATCTGATGAATCAGGATTTAGAGGTGGAGACCCCGGTACAGACTTCTTAGAGGGTCTCACTGGACAAAAGGATATTACATGTCCGGTAGCACCATAATATAAACATAATCCATTAGTTATCCTTCTGGCCATTTCATGAGTGGTAAGAGGGGTTGATATCCCCCTTTGGATTGGTAAGGATACAGCCTTTGGGGTAGTGGACATAGGAGTAGGAGAGCCCAACCCAGAATTTTTTTTATTGATAAAGTCTTTCAGGCTATCCTGTAAAGTCTGGAATCCTGCAGTGAAATATTGGATAAGTGACTTCAATGCATCCGGAAGTGACTTTAGAATTTGGTTAAGTTGTAGTAGATGAGAGTCCACAGACAAAATTCTCTCTGACACTTCAGTCAAAGAATGGATCACCTCTGCAAGCTCCGATGTATGGCCTTGACATTCTGTCGCACTCTTCAAGGGAGCAGGTTCAGGTGTTGGGAGGTGTTAGGTTCTGGGGTTAAAGCTGTGTTTTGTCTGCGTGAGTCTTTCCTTTTTTGAATAATTAAATGGGTACAAGGGTTTTAGAAAATAAAAATGAAGGTTTTATTGATAGGTTAATTAGCAATGCAGAGAGATGCAAACTAAATAAAAGGCAAAGTCTCTGTGTAGTCAAGAATACAAAGTAACTTGGCTTAGACAGTCTTAAAGCAGGCACAAATGTAAATAAACTGTAGACAAGAAACTTCGCAATAGCAGGCAGGATATGTAGATATGCTGTAGACCAAAACATGGCAGTAACAGGCAGAATATGAAGAGATGCTGTAATCAGGTAACTTTATAATAACAGGCAGGATACTTGCATATGCTGTAGACTGGGACTGCAGATAGTGCTGGGCTTCCTTGTATTTTGGAACTCTGTAGTAACAGGCAGGAATGTAGATATTTGTAATAACAGGCAGGATACTTGCATAGGCATATCAGAGAATTAGCCCCCAGATAGCATGTATATTTGCTGCAAGTTTGAAAATTAGTTGCTAATGTCTTGCTAGACTTGCCAAGCTTCAAAAGTTTGCTGCACATTTGAAGCAAGTCTGCATTGAAAGTCTCCAGAATAGACTTGCTTTATACATTTTCTGCAAGTTTGCTGGAAGTGTGCATAGCATGTATTTTTTTCTTTAAAAATTTCAAATGAATTGTTAAACTCTTGCTAGACTTGCCAAGCTTCAAAAGTTTGCTGCACATTTGAAGCAAGTCTGCACTGAAAGTCTCCAGAATAGATTTGCTTTACAAATTTTCTGCAAGTTTGCTGCAAGTGTGCATAACATGTATTTTAATGAATTGTTAAACTCTTTCTAGACTTGCCAAGCTTCAAATGTTTGCTGCACATTTGTAGCAAGTCTGCATTGAAAGCTTCCAGAATAGACTTGCTTTATAAATTTGCTGCAAGTATGCTACAAGTGTGTATAGCATGTTTATTTTTTTCTTTACAAATTTCAAATGAATTGCTAAACTCTTGCTAGACTTGCCAAGCTTCAAGTTTTCTGCACATTTGTAGCAAGTCTGCATTGAAAGTTTCCAGAATAGACTTGCTTTATACATTTGCTGCAAGATTGCTATAAGTGTGTATAGCATGTTTTTTTTCTTTAAAAAATTAAAATGGATTGATAAACTCTTACTAGACTTGCCAAGCTTCAAAAGTTTGCTGCACATTTGATGTCAGTCTGCTTTGAAAGGCTTTAGAATCTTACAGCTATACTCATAATAACACCATCTAATAATAATTATTAAAATAAACTATTGCATAAAAAAGTTATAAGGGCTCAAAGATATGAGGTCTCAGGTGTTACAAAAAAAACAAAACAGGCAAAGGGCTTTAACATATAGATATATACAGGTCTAAAGATGGATATATATGTGGTATGTTTATATGTGTATACATATGTATTTATGTATTTATATGTGTATATGTGTACTTACAGACATATATACACAGACACATAAATACATATGTACACACTTATGGACATATATATATATATATATATATATATATATATATATATATATATATATATATATATATATATATATATATATATATATATAAAGTCCCATGTAGTAAAAGGGAACTCTCAGGGTTTGTGTAGAAACAAGAATCATTTCTTTATTCATAAAGTCAGTTAGACATTGTCGACGTTTCGGCCCTCAGTTGGGCCTTCAACAGGACATATATAATCTGTGGACTGCTAAGAAGCAGCGTTCCCAATCGTGTCAGAGCGATTCGATATTGTAAGTTTGGCTTTTTACGATCCTCGGGTTAGCACGCAAGTGAAAACAGTTTACTTTCAACTTGTTATACGAGCGCAAAAAAACTTACTTCTAGCAGAGTTAACTCTCACTGGAGCATTAAATACTGCTGCACTTGTAAACTGGCCTATATATATCTATATATCATGAGCAGTTAATAGCTGCTCTAAATTAAAATTTTGCACCTAATAATTCACTTCCTTGATTTTTCATAATGATTGATTGATTATTGATTTCAAGATACTGATTATCAAAGTGATCAATTATTTTTAGCTGTATTACTGAGGTACATTTTTCATTAATTAAACTTACATTGAAGTCATAATGTTGATGTAATATTTTTTTTGACTCGCACACATCAGTCTTCGCTCACTCACAAGCTTTTTTACTTTCAACTTGTAATAACCTCACTTCTAATCTGGCACTGTATGTGGTAGTAAGGTGAATTGTCTGTAATAACAATCCTTTCAATACTAAACAGAAAAAGTTGTAATCTTGCTATCTTACCCCTACCATCCATCAGGTGTACAATATATACCTTTATCATCTCACTTAAACCTATCTATTCTGTTTCCCTATATGCATATCTCACACAAGGTTTAAAGCAATACAACTTGTCTGCTCTGACAGTTACAATCGTAAGACCGAAAAGCATGAAGAGGTTTCTTACTACGTGACTCATATTCAAAACCGTGCCGGCATGAAGTGAAATCACACAAACTCTTTGGGATTTTTTTTAGACCTTGTATTGTAATGTAGGAGTTTCTGTTTCACACTACACTACATAGCAACATAAAGATTTCACAAAGTAAAATTTGTGTTTCTAATTTTTTTTTTCTTGTGCCTTGCCATACTAACATGCGATCATGATCCCCCTTGACTTAACGAGCTTCAGTCTATAAAGTGTATGATGTATGATTTCCTGTGCTCTGAGAGTACATGCATTTTCCATGAATGTGCACGGAACAGGCACAAAAGGAAGCACAAGTGTATAGCATCAAGGGGGCGTATTGAATTCGGAACTGGGCACCTATCGGCCGGAATATCAATTGGACAACAGAATATACATAATTAAACAAAAATGCACAATTGCTGAGTGTCAGCTGACTAAACAGCCCCCTGGTGTCAGGAAGAAGAAAAAAAATGGAAAATGTAACGTTTTAATACATCGTGCTCATGATTTATTACATTGTGAGCACAACATATTAAAGGATGTCCACTATTTAACTATTAAGTGCACATGGGACAATAAGTAATGAGTGTCACAAAATGAGTGTCACAAACAATGCAGTTACATTGTGCGCATAAATTAACTATTGGCTAGATTTAGAGTTCTGCAGCCAAAGGGGTGCGTTAGCTACGCGGGCTTTTTTCCCCCCGCACCTTTTAAATACCGCTGGTATTTAGAGTTCACAGAATGGCTGCGTTAGGCTCCAAAAAAGGGAGCGTAGAGCATATTTACCGCCACTGCAACTCTAAATACCAGCGGTGCTTACGGACGCGGCCAGCTTCAAAAACGTGCTCGTGCACGATTCCCCCATAGAAAACAATGGGGCAGTTTGAGCTGAAAAAAAAACCTAACACCTACAAAAAAGCAGCGTTCAGCTCCTAACGCAGCCCCATTGTTTCCTATGGGGAAACATTTCCTAAGTCTGCACCTAACACTCTAACATGTACCCCGAGTCTAAACACCCCTAACCTTACACTTATTAACCCCTAATCTGCCGCCCCCGCTATCGCTGACACCTGCATTTTATTATTAACCCCTAATCTGCCGCTCCGTACACCGCCGCAACCTACGTTATCCCTATGTACCCCTAATCTGCTGCCCCTAACACCGCCGACCCCTATATTATATTTATTAACCCCTAATCTGCCAGCCCCAACGTCGCCTCCACCTACCTACACTTATTAACCCCTAATCTGCAGACCGGATCTCGCCGCTACTATAATAAATGTATTAACCCCTAAAGCTAAGTCTAACCCTAACACTAACACCCCCATAAGTTAAATATAATTTAAATCTAACGAAATAAATTAACTCTTATTAAATAAATTATTCCTATTTAAAGCTAAATACTTACCTGTAAAATAAATCCTAATATATAGCGACAATATAAATTATAATTATATTGTAGCTATTTTAGGATTAATATTTATTTTACAGGCAACTTTGTAATTATTTTAACCAGGTACAATAGCTATTAAATAGTTAATAACTATTTAATAGCTATCTAGTTAAAATAATTACAAAATTACCTGTAAAATAAATCCTAACCTAAGTTACAATCGCCATAGAACAAGCCACTGAGCTGTTGTTCGTTCCTGGTAGAGCGCTTCTCTCTTTGTATGCAAATTATTATGACCCTGGGGAAGTCTCCCTATGGGTGATGGGGGAAACCAGACGTGGACTCCTTGCCCAGTGTGCTTAGAGGAATGTGGCTGCACCTCACTGACGAGGCCGAAACGATCGTCTGGGGTTGTCATGTTCCTTGTTCAGAGGAGAATTGCCTGGTATTTCGGGGCTGGACTGACTTTACTTGGCGGGATCAGACTGATATACTTCAGGAAAGTTTTCTTCTGTGAAAAGCACACTGGTCTAAAAGAGGCTGCCTCCGGGTGGTAAATCGCCATAGAACAAGCCACTGAGCTGTTGTTCGTTCCTGGTAGAGCGCTTCTCTCTTTGTATGCAAATTATTATGACCCTGGGGAAGTCTCCCTATGGGTGATGGGGGAAACCAGACGTGGACTCCTTGCCCAGTGTGCTTAGAGGAATGTGGCTGCACCTCACTGACGAGGCCCATAGGAGGCTGAAACGATTGTCTGGGGTTGTCATGTTCCTTGTTCAGAGGAGAATTGCCTGGTATTTCGGGGCTGGACTGACCTTACTTGGCGGGATCAGACTGATATACTTCAGGAAAGTTTTCTTCTGTGAAAAGCACAGTGGTCTAAAAGAGGCTGCCTCCGGGTGGTAAATCGCCATAGAACAAGCCACTGAGCTGTTGTTCATTCCTGGTAGAGCGCTTCTCTCTTTGTATGCAAATTATTATGACCCTGGGGAAGTCTCCCTATGGGTGATGGGGGAAACCAGACGTGGACTCCTTGCCCAGTGTGCTTGGAGGAATGTGGCTGCACCTCACTGACGAGGCCCATAGGAGGCCGAAACGATCGTCTGGGGTTGTCATGTTCCTTGTTCAGAGGAGAATTGCCTGGTTTTTCGGGGCTGGACTGACCTTACTTGGCGGGATCAGACTGATATACTTCAGGAAAGTTTTCTTCTGTGAAAAGCACACTGGTCTAAAAGAGGCTGCCTCCGGGTGGTAAATCGCCATAGAACAAGCCACTGAGCTGTTGTTCGTTACTGGTAGAGCGCTTCTCTCTTTGTATGCAAATTATTATGACCCTGGGGAAGTCTCCCTATGGGTGATGGGGGAAACCAGACGTGGACTCCTTGCCCAGTGTGCTTAGAGGAATGTGGCTGCACCTCACTGACAAGGCCCATAGGAGGCCGAAACGATCGTCTGGGGTTGTCATGTTCCTTGTTCAGAGGAGAATTGCCTGGTATTTCGGGGCTGGACTGACCTTACTTGGCGGGATCAGACTGATATACTTCAGGAAAGTTTTCTTCTGTGAAAAGCACACTGGTCTAAAAGAGGCTGCCTCCGGGTGGTAAATCGCCATAGAACAAGCCACTGAGCTGATGTTCGTTCCTGGTAGAGCGCTTCTCTCTTTGTATGTAAGTTACAATTAAACCTAACACTACACTAGCAATAAATTAATTAAATGCAATACCTACAATTAAATATAATTAAATAAACTAACTAAAGTACAAAAAATAAAAAAGAACTAAGTTACAAAAAGTAAATAAATATTTACAAACATTAGAAAAATATTACAACAATTTTAAACTAATTACACCTACTCTAAGCCCCCTAATAAAATAACAAAGCCCCCAAAATAAAAAAAATGCCCTACCCTATTCTAAAATTAAAATAGAAAAGCTCTTTTACCTTACCAGCCCTTAAAAGGGCCCTTTGCGGGGCATGCCCCAAAGAATTCAGCTCTTTTGCCTTTTAAAAAACACATACAATACCCCCCCCAACATTACAACCCACCACCCACATACCCCTAATCTAACCCAAAACCCCCTTAAATAAACCTAACACTAAGCCCCTGAAGATCTTCCTACCTTATCTTCACCACACCGGGTATCAGCGATCCGTCCAGGCTCCGATGTCTTGATCCAAGCCCAAGCGGGGGGCTGAAGACATCCATCCTCCAGATCGGAATTCGAGGGACGCCATCTTGGATGACGTCCCTTAAAGGAACCGTCATTCGTCGGGAAGTCGTCGGTGAAGATGGATGGATCCGCGCTGGAGGTCTTGAAGATCAGCCAGTCGTCATCGAATGGAAGAACATAGAAGATGCGGCTTGGATGAAGATGTTTGCCAGTCCGGATGTCCTCTTCTGCCCGCTTAGATCAAGACTTCAGCCGGAGGATGGATGTCTTCAGCCCCCCGCTTGGGCTTAGATCAAGACATCGGAGCCTGGACGGATCGCTGATACCCGGTGTGGTGAAGATAAGGTAGGAAGATCTTCAGGGGCTTAGTGTTAGGTTTATTTAAGGGGGGTTTGGGTTAGATTAGGGGTATGTGGGTGGTGGTTTGTAATGTTGGGGGGGGGTATTGTATGTTTTTTTTACAGGCAAAAGAGCTGAATTATTTGGGGCATGCCCCGCAAAGGGCCCTTTTAAGGGCTGGTAAGGTAAAAGAGCTTTTCTATTTTTATTTTAGAATAGGGTAGGGCATTTTTTTATTTTGGGTGGCTTTGTTATTTTATTAGGGGGCTTAGAGTAGGTGTAATTAGTTTAAAATTGTTGTAATATTTTTCTAATGTTTGTAAATATTTTTTTATTTTTTGTAACTTAGTTCTTTTTTATTTTTTGTACTTTAGTTAGTTTATTTAATTGTATTTAATTGTAGGTATTGTATTTAATTAATTTATTGCTAGTGTAGTGTTAGGTTTAATTGTAACTTTGGTTAGGATTTATTTTACAGGTAATTTTGTAATTATTTTAACTAGGTAGCTATTAAGTAGTTATTAACTATTTAATAGCTATTGTACCTGGTTAAAATAATTACAAAGTTGCCTGTAAAATAAATATTAATCCTATAATAGCTACAATATAATTATAATTTATATTGTAGCTATATTAGGATTTATTTTACAGGTAAGTATTTAGCTTTAAATAGGAATAATTTATTTAATAAGAGTTAATTTATTTCATTAGATTTAAATTATATTTAAGTTAGGGGGGTGTTAGTGTTAGGGTTAGACTTAGCTTTAGGGGTTAATACATTTATTAGAGTAGCGGTGAGATCCGGTCGGCAGATTAGGGGTTAATTATTGTAGGTAGGTGGAGGCGACGTTGGGGGCGGCAGATTAGGGGTTAATAAATATAATATAGGGGTCGGCGGTGTTAGGGGCAGCAGATTAGGGGTACATAGGGATAACGTAGGTTGCGGCGGTGTGCGGTCGGCAGATTAGGGGTTAAAAATTTTTAATAGAGTGGCGGCGATGTGGGGGGACCTCGGTTTAGGGGTACATAGGTAGTTTATGGGTGTTAGTGTACTTTAGAGCACAGTAGTTAAGAGCTTTATAAACCGGCGTTAGCCCAGAAAGCTCTTAACTACTGACTTTTTTCTGCGGCTGGAGTTTTGTCGTTAGATTTCTAACGCTCACTTCAGCCAAGACTTTAAATACCGGCGTCAGAAAGATCCCATTGAAAAGATAGGATACGCAAATGGCGTAGGGGGATTTGCGGTATGGAAAAGTTGCGGCTGCAAAGTGAGCGTTAGACCCTTTCCTGACTGACTCCAAATACCAGCAGTAGCCCAAAACCAGCGTTAGGAGCCTTTAACGCTGGTTTTGGCGGCTACCGCCAAACTCTAAATCTAGCCGTTAGTGTGCACGATGTAACTGTATAATCAGAGCCTCGGTCTCCAACTCCAATAGGCGTGTAGGGTTTTGTGTGCCGAAATATTCATACACAACTTCTGCCTGCTTCTGCACTTTGTGTACTTTTTTCCTACTTTTTCACAAAGACATGGCGTAATACCCACATCTGCCACCGAAGTTCTCTCTTGCATGTAATGTATTACAAATAATAACACAAATGATTCCCAATACTGTTGCTAGGGTCTATGTTGTAAATATAATAAGGTGCATGATCAGGTCAGGAAATTATTAATGTTCATCTTGTCTAGATACCCCTGCTGTCTGGCCTTACCTTGGGCGGATATGAGTTTGCAAAGCCACACCACACCTAAGCGAGGAGGAGACTGGGATCCTTATTATACAGTTACATTGTGCACACCAAATAGCTAATTTGCGCACACTATGTAACTGCATTGTTTGGGACACTTATTTAGTGCGCACTCCTTACTGATTGTTGCGTGCACACAACATAGTTAAATAGTGTACACGCTTTCATATGTCTTGCTCACAATGTAATACTGTACATTATGTGAATGGTGTATTAATGCATGGTAATAATTTTCCCTTTTTTTTTTCTTTCTGACTCCGGCAGAGCTGTGTGAAGTTGGCACCCTATCGCCTAGATTTAGAGTTCTGCGTTAGCCGTCAAAAGCAGCGTTAAGGGGTCTTCTCCCAAGACTCCAAATACCAGCGTTAGACAGATCCCATAGAAAAGATAGGATACGCAATTGGCGTAAGAGGATCTGCGGTAGCCTGGAATCGCGGTAGGGAAGTGAGCGTTAGACCCTTTTTAGAGTCAGGCAGGAAAGGGTCTAACGCTCACTTCCTACCGCGATTCCAGGCTACAGCAGATCCTCTTATGCCAATTGCGTATCCTATCTTTTCTATGGAATCTGTCTAACGCTGGTATTTGGCAAAATAAAAAAAGTCAGTAGTTAAGAGCTTTATGAGCTAACTCCGGAATATAAAGCTTTTAACTACTGTGCTCTAAAGTACACTAACACCCATAAACTACCTATGTACCCCTAAACCGAGGCCCCCCCACATTGCCGCCACTCTAATAATTTTTTTAACCCCTAATCTGCCGACCGGACATCGCCGCCACCTATGTTATACTTATGAACCCCTAATCTGCTCCCCCTAACATCGCTGACCCCTATATTATATTTATTAACCCCTAATCTGCCCCCCCCAACGTCGCCGCTACCTTACCTACACTTATTAACCCCTAATCTGCCGACCGGACCTCGTCGCCACTATAATAAATGTATTAACCCCTAAACCGCCGCACTCCCGCCTCGCAAACACTAGAATAAATTTGATTAACCCCTAATCTGCCCTCCCTAACATCGCCGCCACCTACCTACAATTATTAACCCCTAATCTCCCGCCCGCACCGTCGCCGCTACTATAATAAAGTTATTAACCCCTAAACATAACTCTAACCCTAACCCTAACACCCCTCTAACATAAATATAATTTATATTAAACGAAATAATATTCCTAAAATTAACTAAATTATTCCTATTTAAAACTAAATACTTACCTATAAAATAAACCCTAATATAGCTACAATATAATTAATAATTAGTGATGTCGCGAAATGAAAATTTTCCATTCGCAAACAGCGAACGCAAACGTCTGCAACTGTTCACGAACGGGCGAACCGGGCGAACCGCCATTGACTTCAATAGGCAGGCAAATTTTAAAAACCACAGGGACTCTTTCTGGCCACAATAGTGATGGAAAAGTTGTTTCAAGTGGACTAACACCTGGACTGTGGCATGCCGGAGGGGGATCCATGGCAAAACTCCCACGTAAAATTACATAGTTGATGCAGAGTCTGGTTTTAATCCATAAAGGGCATAAATCACCTAACATTCATAAATTGTTTGGAATAACGTGCTTTAAAACATCAGGTATGATGTTGTATCGATCAGGTAGTGTAAGGGTTACACCCGCTTCACTGTGACAGACCAAACTCCACGTGAAACGCACCGCAAACAACCACAAACAGTCCATTTGCACAACCACGAGATAGATAGATTTGATAGATACATAGATACATAGATTAGATAGATAGATCAATAGATGCAATATACATTTGATAGATACGATAGATAGATAGATTTGATAGATAAATAGATAGATTTGAAAGATATATAATTTCTGAGACAGAGAATTCCAAACGTGTGGTCTGCAACCCATGGTAAGGTTCCCAGAGGCAGTTGCGGTGCCAGGGGACGTGTATATGGCATGGATTTTAGGAACCGGGAGATGGAAAAAGATGCTTGGTCGGTCCTCCTACTTCAAATTTGGGGCACTGCGCGTGCAATTTACTGTGCCACCAGATATGAGTGGTGTGTTCAGTATTACTATTCTGATCAGTTTAATACCTGTTACGCCCCCTATCAGGGGACGTGTATATGGCATGGATTTTAGGAACCGGGAGATGGAAAAAGATGCTTGGTCG
Organism: Bombina bombina; assembly: GCF_027579735.1. Taxonomy (NCBI): domain Eukaryota; kingdom Metazoa; phylum Chordata; class Amphibia; order Anura; family Bombinatoridae; genus Bombina; species Bombina bombina. The sequence goes on along the minus strand of NC_069501.1, from coordinate 1,184,965,820 downwards.
GTCCTCCTACTTCAAATTTGGGGCACTGCGCGTGCAATCGTGGCCAGACTTTTAGCCGACGGACATTTGTACAATGGACATTTGTCCGACGGACATTTGGCCGAAACACAAGTGGCTGTCACAAAACAGTCCAGCCACGAGATAGATAGATTTGATAGATACATAGATACATAGATTAGATAGATAGATCAATAGATGCAATATACATTTGATAGATTCGATAGATAGATAGATAGATTTGATAGATAAATAGATAGATTTGATAGATAGATAATTTCCCAGACAGAGAATTACAAGACGTGCGGTCTGAGACCCATGGTAAGGTTCCCAGAGGCAGTTGCGGCGCCAGGAGACGTGTATATGGCATGGATTTTAGGAACCGGGAGATGGAAAAAGATTCTTGGTCAGTCCTCCTACTTCAAATTTGGGGCACTGCGCGTGCAATCTACTGTGCCACCAGATATGAGTGGTGTGTTCAGTAGCACTATTCTGATCAGTTTAATACCTGTTACTCCCCCTATCGGGGGACGTGTATATGGCATGGATTTTAGGAACCGGGAGATGGAAAAAGATGCTTGTCCGACGGACATTTGTCCGAAACACAAGCGGCTGTCACAAAACAGTCCGGCCACGAGATAGATAGATTTGATAGATAGATACATAGATTAGATAGATAGATCAATAGATGCAATATACATTTGATAGATACGATAGATAGATTTGATAGATAAATAGATAGGTTTGATAGATAGATAATTTCCTAGACAGAGAATTACAAGACGTGCGGTCTGGGACCCATGGTAAGGTTCCCAGAGACAGTTGCGGCACCAGGGGATGTGTATATGGCATGGATTTTAGGAACCGGGAGATGGAAAAAGATGCTTGGTCGGTCCTCCTACTTCAAATTTGGGGCACTGCGCGTGCAATCTACTGTGCCACCAGATATGAGTGGTGTGGTTTTTGAAGCGACAGTGCAGCACCAGAGGACAGAAAAATTTGGCATGTATTGTACACATGCCTGAAAAATTAGGTATTGTTGTAGCCGCTGCTGTAGCAGCGGCCAGAAAAATTGATGTTTGTTTCCCAGGCAGAAAGTGGCCTAAAACATTGCGGCTTGAACCGTAGTTGGTGGCGGATAAGTCACGCAAGTCATCCGGCATTCAAAGATAAAATACAGCAGCGTGTGGACCATTTTTAGCCCAAGGCAGCTCATCTCATCAGGCCTTTTTTAGTCGAATGTATCGCCCAATGTCAGTCCCTTCGGGATCCATCCCTCATTCATCTTAATAAAGGTGAGGTAATCTAGACTTTTTTGACCTAGGCAACTTCTCTTCTCAGTGACAATACCTCCTGCTGCACTGAAGGTCCTTTCTGACAGGACACTTGAAGCGGGGCAGGCCAGAAGTTCTATCGCAAATTGGGAAAGCTCAGGCCACAGGTCAAGCATGCACACCCAGTAGTTAAGGGGTTCATCGCTCCTCAGAGTGTCGAGATCTGCAGTTAAGGCGAGGTAGTCTGCTACCTGTCGGTCGAGTCGTTCTCTGAGGGTGGACCCCGAAGGGCTGTGGCGATGCATAGGATTTAAAAAGCTCCGCATGTCCTCCATCAACAACACGTCTGTAAAGCGTCCTGTCCTTGCCGGCGTGGTCGTGGGAGTCGGAGGATTACTTTCACCTCTTCCCCTGTTAGATTCCCATTGTGCTTTGACATCACCCTTATATGCTGTGTAAAGCATACTTTTTAATTTATTTTGGAACTGCTGCATCCTTTCCGACTTGCGGTAATTCGGTAACATTTCAGGCACTTTATGCTTATACCGGGGGTCTAGTAGTGTGGACACCCAGTACAGGTCGTTCTCCTTCAGCTTTTTTATACGAGGGTCCCTCAACAGGCACGACAGCATGAAAGACCCCATTTGCACAAGGTTGGATGCCGAGCTACTCATTTCCCGTTCCTCGTCCTCAGTGATCTCACTGAAGGTATCTTCTTCCCCCCATCCACGTACAACACCACGGGTACCAGATAGGTGACAACGAGCACCCTGGGATACCTGTTGTGCTTGGTCTTCCTCCTCCTCCTCAAAGCCACATTCCTCCTCTGACTCCTCTTCCTCACAATCCTCTTCCAGCGTTGCAGCAGGTCCAGCAAGCGATGCTGATAAGGCTGTTTCTGGTGGTGATGGTGACCACAACTCTTCCTCTTCACGCTCATCTGTGGCCTGATCCAGCACTCTTTGCAGGGCACGCTCCAGGAAGAAAACAAATGGTATGATGTCGCTGATGGTGCCTTCGGTGCGACTGACTAGGTTTGTCACCTCCTCAAAAGGACGCATGAGCCTACAGGCATTGGGCATGAGCGCCCAGTAACATGGCAAAAAAATTCCCAGTTCCACAGCGGCTGTCCTAGCACCCCGGTCATACAAATACTCGTTAATGGATTTTTCTTGTTGGAGCAGGCGGTCGAACATTAGGAGTATTGAATTCTAACGTGTCAGGCTGTCGCAAATTAAGCGCCTCACTGGCATGTTGTTTCACCGCTGGATATCAGAAAAGTGCACCATGGCCGTGTAGGAACGCCTGTAATGGCCAAACACCTTCCTGGCCTGCTTCAGGACGTCCTGTAAGCCTGGGTATTTATGCACAAAGCGTTGTACGATCAGATTACACACATGTGCCATGCGCGGTACATGTGTCAACTTGCCCAATTTCAATGCCGCCACCAAATTACTTCCGTTGTCAGAACCACTTTGCCGATCTCCAGTTGGTGCGGAGTCAGCCACTGATCCACCTGTGTGTTCATGGCGGACAGGAGTGCTGGTCCGGTGTGACTCTCAGGCAAGTCAACCCCAAGACGGCGTGACACTGCCGTATCCGGGATGTGGAATAGTACCTGGGGAGCTGGGGGCGTGCCGTTGATGTGGAGCAAGACGCAGCAGCAGAAGAGGACTCAGCCGAGGAGGTTATGGAAGAGGATGGAGTAGGAGGAGTAGAGGAGGTGGCAGCAGGCCTGCCTGCAAGTTGTGGCGGTGTCACCAACTCTGCAGAGCCACGCATTCCATGGTTGTCAGCCGTCAGCAGGTTTACCCAATGCGCAGTGTAGGTGATATACCTGCCCTGACCATGCTTTGCAGACCAGCTATCAGTGGTCAGATGGACCCTTGCCCCAACACTGTGTGCCAGACATGCCATTACTTCCTTTTGCACAATCGAGTACAGGTTGGGGATTGCCTTTTGTGAAAAGAAATTTCGGCCGGGTACCTTCCACTGCGGTGTCCCAATAGCTACAAATTCTACAGACTCCACCAGCTTGTATGGTAAAAGCTGGCGGGCTAAGAGTTCAGACAAGCCAGCTGTCAGACGCCGGGTAAGGGGGTGACTTTGTAACATTGGCTTCTTACGCTCAAACATGTCCTTGACAGACACCTGACTGTGGGCAGATGAGCAGGAAATGCTCCAGAAGAGAGACGGAGTGGCGGATGGTTGAGAGGGGGCAAGGAGGACAGCAGTGGTTGACATGGCTGAAGATGCTGGACCAGGAGGAGGATGGCGGCTTTGAGTTTGTGTGCTGCTTCTACTCATGTGTTGATCCCATAGGCGTTTGTGATGTGCGATCATGTGCCTTCGCAAAGCAGTTGTACCTAGGTGGGTGTTGGACTTCCCACGACTCAGTTTCTTTTGGCAAAGGTTGCAAATGGTATCACTGTTGTCAGAGGCAGACACACAAAAACATGCCACACTGCTGAGCTCTGCTGTTTGGCTGACCCTGGGTGCCGATGCATTTTGTCTGACTGTGCCACTAGCTCCTTGCGATGACCTCCCCCTGCTTCCAACTCGTCTCCTCCTCCTCTCTGTCTCCCCATCTGAACTTTCCCCCTGTTCTTCTTCTCTTCTAGCGGGCACCCACGGGACATCCACGGACGCATCGTCATCATCAACCGCTTCACTTGTATGTGACAAATAAACAAAGAAAGCAGCAGCGGGTACAACATCATCATCATCACACCGTACGTCCATACAGGGAGTGCAGAATTATTAGGCAAGTTGTATTTATGAGGATTAATTTTATTATTGAACAACAACCATGTTCTCAATGAACCCAAAAAACTCATTAATATCAAAGCTGAATATTTTTGGAAGTAGTTTTTAGTTTGTTTTTAGTTTTAGCTATTTTAGGGGGATATCTGTGTGTGCAGGTGACTATTACTGTGCATAATTATTAGGCAACTTAACAAAAAACAAATATATACCCATTTCAATTATTTATTTTTACCAGTGAAACCAATATAACATCTCAACATTCACAAATATACATTTCTGACATTCAAAAACAAAACAAAAACAAATCAGTGACCAATATAGCCACCTTTCTTTGCAAGGACACTCAAACACCTGCCATCCATGGATTCTGTCAGTGTTTTGATCTGTTCACCATCAACATTGCGTGCAGCAGCAACCACAGCCTCCCAGTTACTGTTCAGAGAGGTGTACTGTTTTCCCTCCTTGTAAATCTCACATTTGATGATGGACCACAGTTTCTCAATGGGGTTCAGATCAGGTGAACAAGGAGGCCATGTCATTAGATTTTCTTCTTTTATACCCTTTCTTGCCAGACACGCTGTGGAGTACTTGGACGCGTGTGATGGAGCATTGTCCTGCATGAAAATCATGTTTTTCTTGAAGGATGCAGACTTCTTCCTGTACCACTGCTTGAAGAAGGTGTCTTCCAGAAACTGGCAGTAGGACTGGGAGTTGAGCTTGACTCCATCCTCAACCCGAAAAGGCCCCACAAGCTCATCTTTGATGATACCAGCCCAAACCAGTACTCCACCTCCACCTTGCTGGCGTCTGAGTCGGACTGGAGCTCTCTGCCCTTTACCAATCCAGCCACGGGCCCATCCATCTGGCCCATCAAGACTCACTCTCATTTCATCAGTCCATAAAACCTTAGAAAAATCAGTCTTGAGATATTTCTTGGCCCAGTCTTGACGTTTCAGCTTGTGTGTCTTATTCAGTGGTGGTCGTCTTTCAGCCTTTCTTACCTTGGCCATGTCTCTGAGTATTGCACACCTTGTGCTTTTGGGCACTCCAGTGATGTTGCAGCTCTGAAATATGGCCAAACTGGTGGCAAGTGGCATCTTGGCAGCTGCACGCTTGACTTTTCTCAGTTCATGGGCAGTTATTTTGCGCCTTGGTTTTTCCACACGCTTCTTGCGACCCTGTTGACTATTTTGAATGAAACTCTTGATTGTTCGATGATCACGCTTCAGAAGCTTTGCAATTTTAAGAGTGCTGCATCCCTCTGCAAGATATCTCACTATTTTTGACTTTTCTGAGCCTGTCAAGTCCTTCTTTTGACCCATTTTGCCGAAGGAAAGGAAGTTGCCTAATAATTATGCACACCTGATATACGGTGTTGATGTCATTAGACCACACCCCTTCTCATTACAGAGATGCACATCACCTAATATGCTTAATTGGTAGTAGGCTTTCGAGCCTATACAGCTTGGAGTAAGACAACATGCATAAAGAGGATGATGTGGTCAAAATACTAATTTGCCTAATAATTCTGCACTCCCTGTATCTGTAATGCTGCCTGACTGAGACATATCACTGTTATCTACATCCTCTGTCAATAATGGTTGCGCATCATTCATTTCTTCCAAATGATGTGTAAATAACTCCTCTGCCAGATCAAGTGGAGTGGTTGTGGTGCTAGTGTTGGTGGTGGCGGCAGGCGGGCGAGTGGTAACTTGAGAGGTGCCCGTAGATAAGCTGGAGGAGGATGGTGCATCAAGGTTCGGAGCGGAAGCTATAGAAGATTTGGTGTCCTGTGCTAAAAAGTCAACTATGTCCTCCTCAGAACTTTTCGAGTTCATGGTACGTGGCCTCTGAACACTGGGCATTATTCTAGGGCCAAAGGGAATCACAGCACCACGACCACGACGGCACCTGCGGGGTGGCCTGCCTCTGCCTGTCTTTTTTTTTAAATGTACACTTACAATACTATTAAACAAGATATGAGTGGTGCCACTGGGCAAGTGGGCACAGTATACGCTGTGAGCCTGACACAAAAAAGCAGACTGATGTTTCACAGTCCAAAAAGTTTAATTTTTTTTAAATTTACACTTACACTACTATTAAACAAGATATGAGTGGTGGCACTGGGCAAGTGGGCACAGTATACGCTGTGAGCCTGACACAAAAAAGCAGACTGATGTTTCACAGTCCAAAAAGTTTTTTTTGTTTTAAATGTACACTTACACTACTATTAAACAAGATATGAGTGGTGGCACTGGGCAAGTGGGCACAGTATACGCTGTGAGGCTGGCACACACGCTGGCAGGCAGGCAACTGCAATTAGATTACACTAGCAGACTGATGTTTCACAGTCAAAAAAAGTTGTTTTTTTTAAATTTACACTACTGTTACAACAGATATGAGTGGTGGCACTGGGAAAGTAGGCCTGGCACACACGCTGGCAGGCAGGCAGGCAGGCAGGCAACTGCAATTAGATTACACTAGCAGACTGATGTTTAACAGTCAAAAAAGTTTTTTTTTTAAATTTACACTACTGTTACAACAGATATGAGTGGTGGTACTGTGGGCAAGTGGACCTGGCACACACGCTGGCAGGCAGGCAACTGCAATTAGATTACACAAGCAGACTGATGTTTCACAGTCAAAAAAGTTTTTTTTTTTAAATTTAAACTAATGTTACACCAGATATGAGTGGTGGCACTGGGCAAGTGGGCACAGTATATGCTGTGAGCCTGGCACACACGCTAGCAGGCAGGCAACTGCAATTAGATTACACTAGCAGACTGATGTTTAACAGTCAAAAAGGTTTTTTTTTTTAAATTTACACTACTGTTACAACAGATATGAGTGGTGGCACTGTGGGCAAGTGGGCCTGGCACACACGCTGGCAGGCAGGCAACTGCAATTAGATTACACTAGCAGACTGATGCTTAACAGTCAAAAAAGTTTTTTTTTTAAATTTTACACTACTGTTACAACAGATATGAGTGGTGGCACTGTTTGCAAGTGGGCCTGGCACACACGCTGGCAGGCAGGCAACTGCAATTAGATTACACAAGCAGACTGATGTTTCACAGTCAAAAAAGTTTTTTTTTTTTAAATTTACACTAATGTCACACCAGATATGAGTGGTGGCACTGGGCAAGTGGGCACAGTATATGCTGTGAGCCTGGCACACACGCTGGCAGGCAGGCAACTGCAATTAGATTACACTAGCAGACTGATGTTTAACAATCAAAAAAGTTTTTGTTTTTTTAAATTTACACTACTGTAACAACAGATATGAGTGGTGGCACTGTGGGCAAGTGGGCCTGGCACACACGCTGGCAGGCAGGCAACTGCAATTAGATTACACAAGCAGACTGATGTTTCACAGTAAAAAAAAAGGCTTTTTGGGGTGCTGTCCTTAAAGCAGAGATCAGATGAGTCCTTCAGGACTGTAGTGGACACTGAATACACTAGCCTAGCTATCAATTTCCCTATTAAATCAGCAGCAGCTACACTGTCCCTCCTCTCACTAAGAAAGCAGCTTCCGAATGAATCTAAAATGTCTGCTGTTTTCCATGAGCTGGGAGGGTCTGGAAGGGAGGGTCTGCTGCTGATTGGCTGGAATGTGTCTGCAGACTGTGAGATACAGGGTCAAAGTTTACTCAATGATGACGAATAGGGGGCTGATCGAACATCGCATATGTTCGCCCGCTGTTGCGAATGCGAACAAGCTTTGTTCGCCGGGAACTATTCGCCGGCGAATTATTCGGGAAATCACTATTAATAATTACATTGTAGCTATTTTAGGATTTATATTTATTTTACAGGCTACTTTGAATTTATTTTAAGTAGGTACAATAGCTATTAAATAGTTAATATCTATTTAATAGCTACCTAGTTAAAATAAATACAAAATTACATGTAAAATAAATCCTAACCTAAGTTACAATTAAACCTAACACTACACTATCATTAAATTAATTAAATAAATTACCTACAATTAAATACAATTAAATAAACTATTCTATAATACAAAAAACAAACAAACACTAAATTACAAAAAATAAAAAAGAATTACAAGCAGTTTAAACTAATTACACCTAATCTAAGCCCCCTAATAAAATAAAAAAGCCCCCCAAAATAAAAAATTCCCTACCCTATTCTAAAATGCAAAAGTAATCAGCTCTTTTACCAGCCCTTAAAAGGGCTTTTTGCGGGGCATGCCCCAAAGTAATCAGCTCTTTTGCCTGTAAAAAAAAATACAACCTCCCCAACATTAAAACCCACCACCCACATACCCCTACTCTAACCCACCCAAACCCCCCTTAAATAAACCTAACACTACCCCCTTGAAGATCTCCCTACCTTGAGTCGTCTTCACCCAGCCGGGCCGAAGTCTTCATTCGATGGGGCAGAAGAGGACATCCAGACCGTCAGAAGTCTTCATCCTATCCGGGCAGAAGAGGACATCCGGACCGGCAGACATCTTCATCCAAGAGGCATCTTCTATCTTCATCCATCCGGAGCGGAGCGTAGCCATCTTATTCCCAGCGACGTGGATCCATCCTCTTCAACCGACGCCTACTCGCCGAATGAAGGTTCCTTTAAATGACGTCATCCAAGAAGGCGTCCCTCTAATTCCGATTGGCTGATAGGATTCTATCAGCCAATCGGAATTAAGGTAGGAAAAATCTGATTGGCTGATTCAATCAGCCAATCAGATTCAAGTTCAATTCGATTGGCTGATCCAATCAGCCAATCAGATTGAGCTCGCATTCTATTGGCTGATCGGAACAGAATCAGCTTTTTCCTACCTTAATTCCGATTGGCTGATAGAATCCTATCAGCCAATCGGAATTCGAGGGACGCCATCTTGGATGACATCATTTAAAAGAACCTTCATTCGGCGAGTAGGCGTCAGTTGAAGAGGATGGATCCGCATCGGCTTGGAAGAAGATGGCTCCGCTCTGCTCCGGATGGATGAAGATAGAAGATGCCACTTGGATGAAGATGTCTGCCGGTCCGGATGTCCTCTTCTGCCCGGATAGGATGAAGACTTCTGCTGGTCTGGATGTCCTCTTCTGCCCCATCAGATGAAGACTTCGGCCTGGCTGGGTGAAGACGACTCAAGGTAGGGAGATCTTCAGGGGGGTAGTGTTAGGTCTATTTAAGGGGGGTTTGGGTTTGTTAGAGTAGGGGTATGTGGGTGGTGGGTTTTAATGTTGGGGGGGTTGTATTTTTTTTTACAGGCAAAAGAGCTGATTACTTTGGGGCATGCCCCGCAAAAAGCCCTTTTAAGGGCTGGTAAAAGAGCTGATTACTTTTGTATTTTAGAATAGGGTAGGGAAATTTTTTATTTTAGGGGGCTTTTTTATTTTATTAGGGGGCTTAGATTAGGTGTAATTAGTTTAAACTGCTTGTAATTCTTTTTTATTTTTTGTAATTTAGTGTTTGGTTTAATAACTTTATTATAGTAGCGGCAACGGTGCGGGCGGGAGATTAGGGGTTAATAATTGTAGGTAGGTGGCGGAGATGTTATGGAGGGCAGATTAGGGGTTAATACTATTTATTCTAGTGTTTGCGAGGCGGGAGTGCTGCGGATTAGGGGTTAATACATTTATTATAGTGGCGGCGAGGACCGGTCGGCAGATTAGGGGTTAATAAGTGTAGGTAAGGTAGTGGCGACGTTGGGGGGGGGCAGATTAGGGGTTAATAAATATAATATAGAGGTCGGCAGTGTTAGGGGCAGCAGATTAGGGGTTCATAGGGATAATGTAGGTTGCGGTGGTGTCCGGATCGGAAGATTAGGGGTTAATAATAATATGCAGGGGTCAGCGATAGTGGGGGCGGCAGATTAGGGGTTAATAAGTGTAAGGTTAGGGGTGTTTAGACTCAGGGTTCATGTTAGGGTGTTAGGTGCAGACTTTGAAAGTGTTTCCCCATAGGAAACAATGGGGCTGCGTTAGGAGCTGAAAGCTGTTTTTTTGCAGGTGTTAGGTTTTTTTTCAGCCAGCTCAGCCCCATTGTTTCCTATGGGGATATCATGCACGAGCACGTTTTCCCAGCTTACCGCTACCATAGGCAACGCTGGTATTGAGAGTTGAAGTGGAGCTAAGTTAGGCTCAACGCACCCTTTTTTGAGCCTAACGCAGCCCCTCAGACAACTCTAAATACCAGCGTTGTTGGAAAGGTGCATTGGGAAAAAAAGCAGCGTTAGCACATTATATTTTATCTCATGTGACTTCAATCTCTGCCCACTTCCCACCCCATCTAATTAAATCATGAAAAAAAAATATCATTCATTAGTGCTACGCTTGTGCTTATGACTAAAAAAGGTTAGGATTCATTATGGAAATATATATATATATATATATTTTTTTTTTTTAAATCATTTTTTATTGAAGTCATTAACAAATACAAAATAAGGGGGATGCCCCACAATATTTACAGGTCAATATATACACAGCATAATTGGGAAAAGAGTGCATTTTAGTATCTCAAACATTTCCATATAATGTGGGCTATCACATAGAAAGACTTCAGTTTTATTTTAGAGTATTATAAATGCAATATAAGCGAGAATGGTCCTCTCCCAGTTATATACAAAGAGGAGTACGGTATCTAATCAGATAAGGATAAGACTAGGGAGGAGGTGACTATATAGATTTATGGGGTAGGGGGATGCAGCGGGCAAGAGCCGCTCAAAATGTAATAGGGGGGAGGATGGAGGGGGGGATGGAGGGCGGAGCCAGTTAGTATGTCAGCACCAGGAGTGAGTTTGGTTGAAACTAAGGGATTATCATGTAATAGAAACACAGCCACCCTCATCCAAGCCTTTGTACCCCTATAGAGGAAGCCTGAAAACATATATACATAAGCTAGAACCATAAGTGTAATTAAGTCAACTTTAAATATATTCCAGGAAACATGAGAGTATTAATTAGGTTAATGAGGCAAATTCTACTTTGGCTATTTGGGGAAAGTGAGCATACATGTGGTTAACTGAAAGATAAAGTGACACAGTCAGTCGTATGGTGATTGACAGCTTGGCGTACTTATGAGCATGGAGGAGAACATGCATACTTTGTATGGATAGAACATCTAACTCATATGGGAAGAAAGAGTATATAACATAGATAATCAATGAACCCTAAACAGCAGGTCATTATGTAGTGAGGGGGACTTTAGAGTGTGTGGAGCATAGGGGACCTCTGAGTGAGCCCCTCTCCTAGGGGAGTGTCACCTATAGGCGATGTGGGAAAAAGGAGTAGGGATATGACCCGCAGGCATAAAGTACCAGCGGGAAAGGGAGGAGAGAGGCTCAACAGGAACAAATAATATGTACTAATAATGGAGACAAGACTAAAAAAAGACTAGAGATGACAGACATACAGTCACACATAATGAGAGCAGACACCATAAAGAATAAAAATACCAGAACGTTTAGGCAATAATAGGGGTAACACAATCTAAAAGTGATCCCCAGAGGCATGTATATCTTACTAACAAAGGTGACTAGCAATCATAGGTATCTGCTAGAACAGGGTGAAGGAACCCTGTGCAACGTAGCCGTAGGGGATGTCCTAGCATATATACGGCCACACAACTTATATAGTAATGTAACTTTACGTCGGAATATAAACAGAATAAGAGGATATATAGGACACCAACAAATTATGAGCTTTCAACACTAAAAGGTAAGATGAGTTTCTGATCTAATATGGAGTCTGTGTTAATTGCTAAATTCCACCCCACTATTGCTATAGACATTAATGTCAACGGACCCTTTTCTTCCATTTAACAGACCTGTGGAGCCTAAAGCTGTTGTTATTTGCCCAACACATAATAGGGTGAGCCCCTACTGGCATATATTGTAGGGACAGGGGACCCTTGAAACCCTTAAACTATTGCTATACTGGCAGACACATAATAAGAGTAAATGTAAACTGTCTGAGCTATTCCAAGTAAATAAATGACTGCAGAGCTATATGGGAGACCTCATGGTTTTAGGGAGTCTGGCACTGGTAACTAGACACTGTGAGATGAAGATAAGCCATTATGCTAATGAGGGCATTCAAGTTGTAAAACAATTCTGGGTGAACAGTGATAATATCTAAGGACATAGCAATATTATTAAAACAGTGAGCCAAGTGGTGTCAGACTATGAACATATGCATAATGACAAGACTGCAATAATATATATAGATACATCTATACCCACACATATCATGCTTCTTTACTTCAGTATCATAACATAATATAGCCTATACAGAAGGGAATAGCAGTAAGAACACAATAGAAAAAGACATATTTGTATTGAGTTTGGGATAGTAATATAAGTTATAAGAGCACTAAAGCCTAGTATAGAAATATTAATAATAAAGCTTCAGCTTCCATATGCTATCTCAATGTGAAAATTTCTAATAAAATAGTGTAGAGGGATGCCAAGGACTCTCAGAGCAGTAGGGTATGGGCTTAACAGTATTTAGAGATAACAGTGTGCTGAAAACTGTTAGGGTTAAACATGTCAGGCTTAGGACAGTGCTATATTACATTTATGGGAAAGAGATACCCAAGTATAGAAGTGAGTAGGGATTGAACACTAAAGCATGGTAAGACAAAATCAAATTTTTGGTGGCAACAAACCTATAGAAAAGCAGCCATCAAATCGTCAGTAACAGCCCCACAGTCTGGTAAATATAATAAAGGAGACCTTAACTTACGAACTAATGAGGGTAACATATAATAATGAAAGAGTTAATACAGGCCTAGGGCAACAAAAGCAAAGCAGAGGAGAATGTCCGTGTCAATCCACCAGTAGGAGGGTTATAAGGGAAAGAGTTAGATCTGAAGGTGACAAGGGAGCTTCAGTTCTGTTGTGACGAGCCGTTAGACTGTTACCCGATACCAACTTTCTGAGGGACCAGAATAATCCGCAGGGTCAGAAGCATGTTAGCGGTGTCTCCTACCTCCCTCAAGAATACACGGCACAATTTGGTGGTTCCTGTGATAACGCTAGAGCGTTTGCCAAGAGAGAGGTGTTGACTCAGAGCTGATCTATTGGCCATGCGGGTATGTTGTGTAGTTGCCGGGACCTGCGTCCCTCCACCAAGGCCTGCTGCTCTGGGAATGCTGGTCGTTTCTCTGGGTGAGTAGTTAGGTTGATGACCATGATCAGGATGAGGGCTCCTAGCTGTCTTTAGTCTGTCCGCGCTCTAGGTGACAATCAGAAATTTGGCCTCCAGCTGGGCGACAGTATGCGATGCAGTACCTGTAAGGATATTGGGTGGCTGTATGGAGCTGCAGTGCTCGCGGGTGTCTGATGGCTCCATCATCACTGGTGAGGGGTTTCCTTTCACTATCCTGTCCGTTGCTCCCATGTTCTGCGGTTCACCTCCTCTCCAGCATGGTAGTTGCAGAATAGTTGGCCAGATAATTTGCTCTGTTTCCTCTGTGGGCACTACTTCTGTCGTGTCTGGGGAAATGTGGCTGCTTTAAAGCAAGACTGCTACGGTCCCGGTGCGGCCTCCTGAAATCCAGAACTCTCCGTTGCGCGAGTCAATGGCGACATAAAGGCTAAAATCAGCGACTGTATTTCCTCCTGCATACTCCGGTAATGCCTTTCTAGAAGTTGCTGGGTGCATTGTTCCCAGGCTTCCAATGGCTCCATATCGGTAAAGATTTTTGTATTTAGTGGTAGCAGCTACACGTGGCAAGGCTGAAGAGGGATATCCAAGTTATAGTTCCAAAAGAGAGAATCCTTTAGTGTCTTTATGTGTAGGACAATGTAGCTTGTTCTCAGATAAATCCAAGTACTTTTTTGAGCTCTTTTAATATAAAATAATCTAGAAAACTGTGTTTGAGAGCTCAGAGCTGTAGAAAGCACGTCTTGCAGAAAATATATATTTTTAATATAATTGCAGACATCCCAACTCTCCCGGAAGGTCCGGCAGTCTCCCGCATTTAAATAGCGGCTCCCTGACACCCGCAAATGACATATAATATCCCGGAAACCAGATAAAAGTACCCCGCCATATTTATCATGGACAAACAATCCTTATGAGCTGTGTAAAGCGTCCCAGTTCAAATATGGCCCCTATGCATTCCAGTTTCAAACACGTGTGCGTTCCAGTACAATGTTTTACCCATAGTGCTCTAGTGTGATCGGAACCCTCAAACAAAATGGTGAAGCCAGGTTTTAAGGGACAGAGTACTATCAACCCGTCCACGTCCAGCAGTAGCCCAGGTCTGTCAAAAAATCCGCAAACACTGCATAATAGAGAGACACACTGATGTGGCAATGTGTTAAATAACCAATGAACAGGGCAGAAAATATAGCAGGTGGCCGTTGTTCTGTAAGTGTTGGTGTGAAGTTAGAGAGGGATATAAATAAATACTGCCAATATACAAATTGAGAGGACAGCTCTACTCTAAGAATGAAGTAAAATAGATAATATAAGTAAATTAGACTGTTGTTTAAAATAGCATCTTATCTAAATGATGAGAAAAAAAATTGGGCTTCATGTCCCTTTAAGTACACAACATAAACAGTGTGCATATGAAACATAAACTAAGAGATATAAAACCTTTTTTTATGATTCAGATTTAGCATACAGTTTTTAACAACTTTCCAATTTACATCAAATATAAAATTTGCTTCTTTTTCTTGGTATCCTTTGTTGAACGGCAAACCTAGACTCATGAGCAGTAGTGCACTAGGAGCTAGATGAACACATTGGGTGAACCAAAGACAAGAGGTATATGTGCTGGCATCAATCAACAACTAGCTCACAGTAGTGCATTGCTGCTCATGATCCTATCTCTGTATGCTTTTCAACAAAGGTTACAGACAGAATGAAGCAAAAGTAAATTTGAAAGTTGTTTAAAATAGCATCAACTATCTGAATCATACAAATTTTAATTTTACTTTACTGTCCCTTTAAGTTTACAACATAAAGACTAATTTTAAACAGTGTATCTGCTCAGAGAGCTGGTGATGGCATACATTGCATGGGCAGACTCTTTCCTAACGCATGTGTATTGCTCCTATGGGTCCCTCATTCTCATGCTTTTAGACATGGCATAAGAAATAGCGAAGCGATGGTCGCAAATTGTAAAAATTGTAAATATATATGTATACACACACACACAAACACACACACACACACACATATATATATATATATATATATATATATATATATATATATATATATATATATATGTCAGTATATCTATGAAAATCTTAGTAGTGCTATCCAAATAATATATCAGTTTATGGCAGGGTTATAAACACAATACAAAAAAATAGAAACCCTAACCAACCATGCATCTACTAGACCATACAATTAATATAAATACCTGAATTCTTTTATTTAGTTAATATCCATAAACATATTGAAATATATTTGCAATAAAAGGAAATGAAATAATATTATATGCGCTTGAAAACTATTCAAATATGCTATTCAAAATTCATATACGCTTATATTAAAAACCCACCTTATTTATAAATAGTCTTTATTTATTTAACACAATGGGACTAAAAACCTTTAAAATCCAAGCAATACAATTCTAAACAGTGTTTATAAAACAATAGGATAATATATATGTTCTGCTATTTAACTGCAATTTATCCTACTCTGCCACATACAGTAATAATAAATGCTTATTTTAAATGCTTGCATACAAATAGGCAGGCTAAGAGCTATGTGAAACAATGGCATACAGTTTAAAAGTATAATATGCTCTTTAAATCTATTAACTGTAAAGGCTATGCATATGACTTATCTTATAATAAAACTTTTATATACATCACCAAATAACTGCAATCCAGTTTCCAATTTTCACAACAGATCCAATTTCACCTCAGAATTTAAAAATTGGGGATAAGGCATATGGAGTCCAATAGTAGGTGTGTGCTATAATATTAACTGCAGCAGTTATTCCTTCCTGGATCAGTCAACACAACCTCCTTTTTAGTCTCTATGCTGGGGTTTAAATCATCTGATCTCACCCTCCCCTTTTTGATTATTTATCAGTCATTGGTGAATATTGGAAACGCCCATGGCCTTGTCTTGGATTTGGAATATCTTATATTTAACAGCCAAAAGGCTTTCTGGCTGTAGTTCTCTCATGGCAACACCGGGTGGCAGCATTTTACAATTAGACAGCACAAACAAATGCAGCATGACAAAGAAATACAGTTATACATTTAAACAACATTTTTAGCCAGTGAAATATTTCTTTAAACTATGTAATAACTGCCATAATTTCTTGTATTAATCTCTCCCAATATTAATTATAGGTGAAGTGGCATCAGATTAATTTCCTGATCGTTTTGATATGAAACGTCATGTTTTATATTATTAACATTGTATTATATTAAAGCAATTTAACACTGCTAATTATTAGCTTAAAATGCATTATAATTATATCAGTATCCTGGCATTTCTATACAAATAACAGCTTATTTTTATATTTCCAATAGTTTTGTCTGCATTGTCTTCTCTATGATCCATCTGAAAAATAGAAGATTCATGTTATATATATGCACTTCAAATATGGGATTATTAAAATGGCTATTTAATCTATACTAATTTTGAATTTATTTCCTATATGAATATCCCATGCAGCAATTATCTATTAATACAATGCGTTTATATTTATTATCATATAAAAGACCATCACATATCCATTAAAAATATATATTTTTTCTTATAATGCTGAAATGTAACTACAGTTGTTTTCAAATCATGTGCTGTTATCCTAACGTTCTAACTGCCCTTTCAGTAACTTCAGACTCCCTGTCTCCCACTCACAACATGGGGTCCTCTGCTCCTAAGTGTAAACGCTGAAATTCTCATAAAGCATGTTACTTTTGAGATCCTATTACACCTTTTCAGTTTGAAAGACAAATGGTATCCTGATTCCAGTCTGCTAATTCCCATCTCATTATCTCTTAAATCAACAGCCTTAGACATTTATGTCTTTATTAACTGTATGGGGTAAGGGATGCTCTGAAGCTGGTATTTTTAATTAGAGAGCAAATGGTTTTGGTCCTGTCTCAAACTGTAAGTTGATTATAGCAAATTTGGTATGGGCTTCATGTTCACACTTTAGCTAGGAATGATTCTTTTGAAGTAATCCTTAGGAGTTTCCTGTGTAATTGAAGAAGTGGGGGAGATCTCTTAGAAATAATCCTTTGTTTTACAGACCATGTGCACATCCACAGATTTATTAAATAAAGTTAAATATACTTCTATATATTATTTAATAATATTTCAAATACCTTGACATAAATCCCCCTTTCCAATTCAAAAATAGGTAGGACACATGTATTTGAATTGGATCAAATTTAGTGGTATTTGGTGAGGATGTTGACCGTACACATCATGGACAGTCTTCTATGTAGATAGTCTGTCGATTTTGTGTCTTCATGTTTATCAGCTAGGCATCTTTGAACTACAGTATGTCTTTAGTTCGTTTGGGGCTATGACACTTCATTCTCCCTCTATGACTTGTAGTTGGGATCTTGGATGACACGCTCGCAATTGATTGATATGGACCCATTTATCTATGAAACTTTCATTTTTTGGGATCCGTATTTTATAGGCCACTGGAGATATTTTGTCAGTAATGACAAAAGGACCTTTCCATGAGGGAAGAAATTTCTTCTCCCTAACCTGATCTCTTCCAAAGTTATAAAGATAAACTTTATCATTTATTTCATATTCCTTTTTGGATGTTTTGAGATCATAATAGGTTTTAGTGGCGGTTGCGGCTCTTTCTAAATTCCTTTGAGCAAATGTAAATGCATATTGCAGGTGTTTTCTTAGGTTTTCCACATATTGATCTGTATTGGCAGCGTTTATCAAGTTTTGGTCTGATGTATGGTATAGCAGATGCTGAGGTAGAACCATTCTTCTACCAGTCATCAGTTCAAAAGGTGACATTTTGGTACCACTACTTGGAGTTGCTCTTAATGCCATTAAGACTAGAGGTAGTTTTACATCCCAGTCTTTACCTGTTTCACTCACAAACTTTTTGAGGATTTTAACAATGGACTGGTTGTAACGCTCTACACCACCACTTGAGGCAGCCCTATAAGCAATATGGAGCTTTCGTTTTACCCCTAGTATTTTCCACATTTTGGTCATCACTTCGCTAGTGAAGTGGGTCCCCCGATCTGGCTCGATTCTTTGGGGCAGACCAAATCTGGAAAACACATGGTTGATGAGCAATGCTGCGCATGTTTCAGCACTATTGTTAGGTGCACTAATGCACTCTACCCATTTAGTGAACAGGCATGTCACGGTTAACATGTATTTGTTACCTCTTGATGATCTTGTTACTGGACCAATAAAATCAATTTGTATATCTGATTATGGCATTACCATCCCCCTTTTCTGCAATGGCGCTCTATGCGTTGGTGCAGTGGGTTGGAACTGTGGGCAGATTAAACACCCTTGACAGTAGGTTTGAACATCTTTCAACATGTGTGGCCACAAAGCGTAGTCACGTAATATTTCATACGTGAGCTTGGCACCACGATGACCAGATGTGGGAGCATCATGGGCATGTTGAAGCATTAGACCTCTGAACTTGGTGGGTACTACCCACTGCTGGATGCCAGTTTTGGAGGTTCTAATTAACAAACCATCCTGTAACTTGAATTGTGATTTAGATTTTATTAAGATTCTAAGATCTTCTTTGCCAATATAATCATCTTTTGAGATGGGGTTGCTTTCAGGATCTTCTATGTGTTTATAGAAGATGCCTACAATGCGGTCTTCTTTTTGACTAGTGATCAGGTCCTCACTAGGAGAATCCTGACTCCATTGGACCAAGTTAGGCTCACTCTGTTGTTTTGCCTGGTTTCTGGTAATGGCTTCTACCTGAATTGCACCCATTAAGTGGTCAATATTAAGGAGTTCTCCAGTTATGGCTCCTTGTTTGGCTAATGAGTCCGCAAGGTCATTGCCTTCCTTATCAGGACCTAGAACTCTGGAATGACCCTTGGTCTTTTTCCAGTGTATGGTTAAATCATTGGATACTACCAGATTATCAATCTCGCAGAACAACTTGCCATGCTTGACTGGTTTGTTATTGCTTTTCTGCATGCCATTTCTTTTCCAAGTTGGCAGGTATTCAACAAAACTGTCACGCACATAATTTGAGTCAAATTCATGAATACCATGTTCAATAGCCATTTCAATGGTTTTGAAAACAGCAGTTAGTTCTGCAACCTGACTGGATCTTGGTCCAATGTTGAAACCTATAGATATATTTGGGAATCCATTTGTCCCAGTTATACCAATGCCAGCGACTAATCTGCGCTCATTATCAATAGTGGCATGGTAAGAACAACCATCAACATACACCCAAGGTAATGTTTGACAATGTTCCTCATTGTACATTTTATAAGGGGAAAGCAATTGTTCCTCCAGAAAATCATCTTCTGATAATTCTTCCCCAGGATCTCTAGCAGTACAGTCGTGGAGCTCAGCAAGCCCTTGTGCGACTGGATTCTTTTTATTCTGCTTGCAGCGAATTTCTAAGGGCCAGCCTTGTAAGGAAAGAGTCCACGCTGTTATGCGGCAATTAGACAAATTCCCATCTCTTATTCTCTCACTTTGCAAATATAGCATAGGCTGGTGGGCCGTTTCTACAATAATTTTCTCGCCCTGTATATAGCTGCGGAAATCTTGTAGAGCCCATACAGTAGATAAGAGGGCTTTTTCACAATTGTTGAACTTTATTTCTACTGGGGATAGATTTTTGCTCGCATAAGCAATGGCTTTGTTCAAATTATCATGCTTTTGGCATAAAACAGCACTCATGCTTATATCTGTGTAACCTGTCTCTAAGAAGAAAGGTTTACCACCTTCAGGGTACGCTAAGCAAGGTGCTTGAGTGAGTTTTCTCTTCAGCTCTCTGATGGCTGTATCTTGAGACTCACTCCAGTGCCATTTCACATCCTTCTTTAGAAGAAGTAGTAGTGGTTTAGCTAATTCAGCATAATTATCAATGAATTTGCGAGAATAATTTGTCATATCCAGGAATGATCTCAATTCCTTTAAGTTAGTTGGGTTTTTAGAATGCACTATAGCTTCCACCTTTTTCTTTTGGGGATTTAATCCTTCAGAGGTAACTTCATGTCCCAAGAAGTTTACACGAGTGCGGCACCATTGAGCTTTTTGTAGGGATAATTTGACACCTGCCCTTTTAAGTTGGCTGAGGACGTGTTTAAGCTCTGCGATGTGTTTTTCAAAGTCTGTGCTTTTGATTAAAACATCATCAACATAAGATAAGGTCCCCCTTTCCAGTGCGTCAGGCATAGCCTTATGCATGAATAGAGCAAATTCATGTCCAGAATTTATGTATCCAAATGGAAGTCTCTGGAATGCATACTGAACCTTTTGGAAGGAGAATGATAGCTTATATTGGTCCTCTTCATGTACCTTTATGGTCCAATATCCCTGTGCACAATCAATGGCAGTGAATATTTTGGATCCCTGCATTTGTGCTAGGCACTGGTCAATGTATGGTACAGGCCAGCCAGACATGTATACTCATTTGTTTAGCTGTCTTAAGTCAGCACACAAACGCCATTGTCCATTGGGCTTAAGGACACCTAGAATAGGATTATTATAAGAGCTGTGCACCTGTCTGATAATACCTCTTTCTTCCAAATTCCTTATGATCTCTGCAAGAGAATCATATGAGGCTAAGGGAAGTCTGTATTGTTTGACAAATACAGGTGGCGCATCGGGATCTGTTTGTATTCTTGCAATGTGCAAGTCTGTAGTACCACAGTCATAAGAATCCTTAGCGAAAATATCCTTGTATTCCATTAGGAGTTCTCGCAGCTGTTGGCGTTCGTCATCGCTGGAACAGCCATTAGCTAAGGATATTTGCTCTTCGACTATTTGCTGAAATCCTGGAAAGATTTCAGGCTGTCCTATTTCATAGGCTTCTTCCAACCTAGAGGTGAGGTCCCCTTGATTATAGTTTACATTGCTCCCATGACTCTGGGTATTGGGGTAATCTTGCTGTTTGATTGGCTGATCAAACACTAGAGAGGCTTCTTCAATTTTACAGATGCCTTCCTCTGAGCTGAAGGGATAAATAGACTGAATATTAAATAGACCCTCTGGCATAGATGCAAAGGATTGTTCTATTAATTGTTCTTCAGTTACGTATTCTTCAGGTATTAGCCCAATTACATTATTCTGGAATCCAAAAGGGATTCCAGTGCATATCCTATGGTAGTTCCCTTGGATAATGTTATATCCTGTGGGGTCATGTTATGCACAACAATATGTATTGGAATAGTTCCAATATTCACCATAGGAGTGTAGGTTACTGTGACACCCAGATTTTGTATTCTATGGGAGAGGCAAATCAGTGTTTCAGAAGTTTTTAATTTCTGACCTCTCTTTACCTGTAAGGGTAAAAGAAATTTATCAGCCCCAGCAGGAATTATGACATCGCTAGATACCTGCATATTCACAGCATATGGCAATTGCTGGTTTGATTTCAGGGCTGTATTTTCATCCTGAAATACTTCAGGGTCCCCCTTTAACCTGCTCCAAAGGCAAGAATGAATCAAATCTATTTGTATGGCATATCTATGTAAGATATCATTGCCAATGTATATTTGATTATGGGGAGTATTTAAAACTAAAAACAGGTGTTTCACTGACTTATTACCAATAGAGATAGATAATAAGCACTTAGCTGTGATGTTATAGCTTTCAGACCTGTTATCCAGGTTGTGGACACAGTGGTCTTGGGGAAAAAGATATTTAATCACTTTAGGTTCAGCTATTTGTGCTAATAAACCTTCGATTATATAGCTAGCTTCCTGTTTTAAGTTTATTTTAGCATACTTGGTTTTACCAAGGTCATGTACTTGTATAGGGATAAATAGATCCTCTTTAACTCTCTCAATCCCTGTGAGGTATTGAGCGTGGCTTCCCCCCTTAGGGATTTTATGATCCCCCTTGTGGAGTGATATGGTTAATACATCGCCATCTAGGGAAATATTCGCTATCTTTCCAGGCAAAATTTTAAAAGTATTACCATCAGAGCCACTAAAAGGAGTCTGATCATCTATTTGTAGAATAGTGATTTCAGGTACAGAGTTATTCCTGAAATGAATCTCCACAGCATCTGGTTTCTCTTCCACTACGTGACAGCTATGTCGGGCGTGAGATATACCAGATTTTTCATAATTGATAGGTCTCTTAACTTGTGACCAAATTACATTATTTATGCAATCAATTATGGTGCTTAATTGTTTCAGGAGATCACTACCAATAATTAAACGATCAGTTGGCAGATCCACTATAATGACAGGGTGTCTTATGACCCTGTTCCCCAATTTAAATTTTAACCAGTCAGTACCGTAAACTTTTAGGGAGTCACCCCCAACATCTATTAGAGAACTGTCAAATTCTCTTATTTTAGGTTTGTGGGGTGTTAGCTCATTTAGCTGTGTCTAGTACCTGTGGGATAAGATAGTTGCCTGTGACCCAGTGTCAATTAATCCCCTGATAGGGTTGGAGACTGAATCTTGCAGCTCAACTAATACATAATATCTTCCTGCATTTTCTACCATTTCACACATAAAATTGGCATTCTCACACATCTGTGGGCTTCGCCACGTGTTACCTGAATTCGCCACGTTTTCCTGTGCAGAGGAAGCTTCATACTTACCTGTTTCCTCTATGACAGGGTCGGCTGGATTCTTTTGTACTGCATCTGTGGAAATAAGGTTAAGAGAGTGCTGCAAAGGAAGAGATTTGTTAATTTTTCCCGGGTGATATTGTTTGTCATCACGGCTAAATCGTCCGTTTCCGGTCTGTGGGGAGAGAACATGATTAGTATCATTGATATTTATTACTACATTTTGTATATCTCTCCCCTCCCCTTCAGGTGATACTGCAGTATTTATGACTGTGCCTGTGGTCCACTGCTGACCACTGGCTGTACCCCTAAAAAAGTATTGTTCGGTTGCTGAGCCGTCGATTTTTGACTCATATTAGTGATTTGTTCGCTCAACCGATTTAACTGGGTAAATAGCATATCTACCTGATTGTACAAGTTGCCTCTACCCCTGGGCCTATCTCTTGGTGCCCCATTGTACTGATTCCTGGACCATTGGGTTCCCTCAGAATAAGGGCCACTATTTCTATTCTGGCGTTGTTGCCCCTGGGGTTCAGCTTGTTCAGTATTAGTACTTTGGGGAGCATTATATACCTGGGGTTTCTGGTTACCCTGAGAATATCTTCGCCGTCTATTGTATCTACCCTTGCGCGGATACCAATTATTTGGTGAGTTTTCTCTTTGTGAGTAATTATTCACCTGATTATGTCCCCCACTTTGGTTATAGTCTCCCTGCGCCTCAACCTGTGTAGGGGTAGGGGCAGAATTAAACCTCTGTGGAGATGGCCTGTTTTGACTGGCCACCTCTGCATAAGTTCTCTTTTTAGACTCCAAATTGAGGGGGCTAGGTGACACCCTAGTTATTGCCACAATTTGGGGTTTTGACTCCTTTTTAACCCCCTGCTCACTGGACTGCTGAATAGAGTATAACTTTGTACTCTCTTTGATCAGCCATTCCAATGAGCAGTCCTCATCAAAATCTCTAGCTAAGTTGATTTTGATAGGTGTAGGCAGGGCTTCAAAAAATAAATTTACAAATTCTGAGCCGTCAAATTTGGGATTATCTTCAGCCATACTGTACGCATTTTTCAATACAGAAAGGAATTTGATTGGACTCTGATTCGCACAACACTTTAAACCATATACCGATATTTTCGCGGCAGTTTTAGTGCGATATTGCCTGAATTCTTTTCTCCATTGTCGTTTTACCCCATTCCAGGAATGAATATTCATGTCCTTTAGTGAAGCAAAGAATTTGTGATGCTTACTGTCAAATACCCAAGGCAGAAATTCAATTTTCAATTTCTCACTTGTAACATTCATTATAGCTAACGCATTTTCAAAAGCCTCTAAATGATCAATTACAGATGTTGCTCCATTATTGGAGAATATAGGTACTGCGCGTTGTACGAAGGTGATTATTTTATGGGAATCGTATACTTTATTTATATATAAATTATTTTGGGATTCTCTGTTAGAGTTTCCCTCCCCCGCGCCAGCTGCGCTACAGCAATCCTCTGGATTTACATCCTGAGGGGATTGTCTATTCGGGAAATCTATTTCTGACCAGTTAGGGGTCGTTTTTGTCTATATTGTTCTATATATTTTTGTACCTCGTCCCTGACGCGTTCGCTAAAGGAGTTAGCATTATCTGCATTATTCTCACTGTTAATATAAGGGTTTTCATTATGGCGATATGACCTTTTTAAATCGCTTAATTCTCTCTGGCTTTGCGCAAGCTGTTTATTTAAATCTTGTATCTGCGCGATTAAGTCCATATTATGCTTATCTAAGGCGGTTAGGTTTTGGGCAAATTCATCCATTTTATTTTTGGCTATTTTTAAACCCTCTTCGCGTCTGCGCGAGGAACGAATACTATTTTTTAGCTCCTGTATTTGCAATCGTTTGTCTGTGACACAAAACGACATTTCGTCAATAATGCATATTAAGAGGGGCCAAGATTTTAGTATTAGTTCTTCTCGCTTTTTGGGAGCTTTGCATTGATTAATCATTAATAATTCCTGGAAGAATTCATTCTCTTCATTCCACATATTATTATTAATGGTAATATTTTTAGCCCTAGTTTCAAGCGTATCCATAAAATCATTTAATTCACCCGCAATATTAAACTTCCCTTTAAGGTAATTTAAGATATCTTTCTTAAGGACCTGACCTTTAGTAATAGGTATGGTTATGGGACCATTTTCATCGCTATGTATTGAATTAAATGAGTCACTTCTGGCTACAGACATTATTATATTGGTTTAGTACTTAGTTAAACTAAAACGCTAATACAATTTTTGCCAATAAAAAGAGAGAAGAAAAAAAATTTATATTTAAAAAAAATATATATTATTAATTTTGAAATATGAAAAATTAATATTTCGAGATATGAAAAATTTATATTTTTGATTAACTTTGAAAATATGAAAAATTAATATTTTTATTAATCTTTCAAAAATTAATCTTTAATAATATTTCAAGATATTAATATCAATCTCGAAATATGAAAATCAATATTTCAACTCTTCAAAAATTATATCTTCAAAATATTAATATCGAAATATGAAACTTTTTCTCTCTTTTATAATAATTTCTATCTACTACAAATATATAATATCAAATATGATGGATAATATTAAATCTCAGAACAGTGCCTCCAATTATTATGTCAGTATATTTATGAAAATCTTAGTAGTGCTATCCAAATAATATATCAGTTTATGGCAGGGTTATAAACACAATACAAAAAAATAGAAACCCTAATCAACCATGCATCTACTAGACCATACAATTAATATAAATACCTGAATTCTTTTATTTAGTTAATATCCATAAACATATTGAAATATATTTGCAATAAAAGGAAATGAAATAATATTATATGCGCTTGAAAACTATTCAAATATGCTATGCAAAATTCATACACGCTTATATTAAAAACCCACCTTATTTATAAATAGTCTTTATTTATTTAACACAATGGGACTAAACACCTTTAACATCCAAGCAATACAATTCTAAACAGTGTTTATAAAACAATAGGATAATATATATGTTCTGCTATTTAACTGCAAATTATCCTACTCTGCCACATACAGTAATAATAAATGCTTATTTTAAATGCTTGCATACAAATAGGCAGGCTAAGAGCTATGTGAAACAATGGCATACAGTTTAAAAGTATAATCTGCTCTTTAAATCTATTAACTGTAAAGGCTATGCATATGACTTATCTTATAATAAAACTACATACAAAATAACAGCAATCCAGTTTCCAATTTTCGCAACAGATCCAATTTCACCTCAGAATTTCAAAATTGGGGATAAGGCATATGGAGTCCAATAGTAGGTGTGTGCTATAATAATAACTGCAGCAGTTATTCCTTCCTGGATCAGTCAACACAACCTCCTTTTTAGTCTCTATGCTGGGGTTTAAATCATCTGATCTCACCCCTCCCCTTTTTGATTATTTATCAGTCATTGGTTAATATTGGAAACGCCCACGGCCTTGTCTTGGATTTGGAATATCTTATATTTAACAGCCAAAAGGCTTTCTGGCTGTAGTTCTCTCATGGCAACACTGGGTGGCAGCATTTTACAATTAGACAGCACAAACAAATGCAGCATGACAAAGAAATACAGTTATACATTTAAACAACATTTTTAGCCAGTGAAATATTTCTTTAAACTATGTAATAACTGCCATAATTTCTTGTATTAATCTCTCCCAATATTAATTATAGGTGAAGCGGCATCAGATTAATTTCCTGATCGTTTTGATATGAAACGTCATGTTTTATATTATTAACATTGTATTATATTAAAGCAATTTAACACTGCTAATTATTAGCTTAAAATGCATTATAATTATATTAGTATCCTGGCATTTCTATACAAATAACAGCTTATTTTTATATTTTCAATAGTTTTGTCTGCATTGTCTTCTCTACGATCCATCTGAAAAATAGAAGATTCATGTTATATATATGCACTTCAAATATGGGATTATTAAAATGGCTATTTAATCTATACTAATTTTGAATTTATTTCCTATATGAATATCCCATGCAGCAATTATCTATTAATACAATGCGTTTATATTTATTATCATATAAAAGACTGTCACATATCCATTAAAAATATATATATATTTTCTTATAATGCTGAAATGTAACTACAGTTGTTTTCAAATCATGTGCTGTTATCCTAACGTTCTAACTGCCCTTTCAGTAACTTCAGACTCCCTGTCTCCCACTCACAACATGGGGTCCCCTGCTCCTAAGTGTAAACACTGAAATTCTCATAAAGCATGTTACTTTTGAGATCCTATTACACCTTTTCAGTTTGAAAGACAAATGGTATCCTGATTCCAGTCTGCTAATTCCCATCTCATTATCTCTTAAATCAACAGCCTTAGACATTTATGTCTTTATTAACTGTATGGGGTAAGGGATGCTCTGAAGCTTGTATTTTTAATTAGAGAGCAAATGGTTTTGGTCCTGTCTCAAACTGTAAGTTGATTATAGCAAATTTGGTATGGGCTTCATGTTCACACTTTAGCTAGGAATGATTCTTTTGAAGTAATCCTTAGGAGTTTCCTGTGTAATTGAAGAAGTGGGGGAGATCTCTTAGAAATAATCCTTTGTTTTACAGACCATGTGCACATCCACAGATTTATTAAATAAAGTTAAATATACTTCTATATATTATTTAATAATATTTCAAATACCTTGACATATATATATATATATATATATATATATATATATATATATATATATATATATCTGTGTTAATATATGTATACACATAACTGCCCTTTCAGTAACTTCAGACTCCCTGTCTCCCACTCACAACATGGGGTCCCCTGCTCCTAAGTGTAAACACTGAAATTCTCATAAAGCATGTTACTTTTGAGATCCTATTACACCTTTTCAGTTTGAAAGACAAATGGTATCCTGATTCCAGTCTGCTAATTCCCATCTCATTATCTCTTAAATCAACAGCCTTAGACATTTATGTCTTTATTAACTGTATGGGGTAAGGGATGCTCTGAAGCTTGTATTTTTAATTAGAGAGCAAATGGTTTTGGTCCTGTCTCAAACTGTAAGTTGATTATAGCAAATTTGGTATGGGCTTCATGTTCACACTTTAGCTAGGAATGATTCTTTTGAAGTAATCCTTAGGAGTTTCCTGTGTAATTGAAGAAGTGGGGGAGATCTCTTAGAAATAATCCTTTGTTTTACAGACCATGTGCACATCCACAGATTTATTAAATAAAGTTAAATATACTTCTATATATTATTTAATAATATTTCAAATACCTTGACATATATATATATATATATATATATATATATATATATATATATATATATATATATATATATATATATATATATATATATATATATATATATCTGTGTTAATATATGTATACACATATATTAACACATAAATATATATGTATATAAGAATATACATATATTTTTACTGGTAACACACTGTTCACATAGACTGCAATGTAAAGGCACTTATCAGTGCCATTTTTTTTTCTAACATCCCTCACCTTCCAACTTTAGCCCCAAAAAACTGCCTGCTGCAGTTATTTTATAAAAAAATAAAACTGCTACAATTTTTATTTTTTAATAAAACACACACCACTGTATTTTGGGGGCATTTGGGGCACGTTTATAAATTTTTTAGAAAATTGGACTGTACCTGCTGGGTAAGCAATTCAGTTCCAAAAAAAAGAAATGCTTTTATACACTGTTACTCAATTATATTGATTGGTTCTGTTGATTACTGGAACTTTGGAGCACAAAGATAGCAAAAATTAAAATATAACCTTTATTGATTAAATTAAAAAGACAGCATAAAGTATGTGTGTATGCTACCCTAGAAAATGTTAAAAACACTCTCTCTGTTGGTTATTCAATATTCAGCATTAACAATCTCATTACCCATCATTATGTTCAATGGAAATTGCTGAATATAACCACTTGCAGTATTTAAAAGTGCAGACAATCAAAATTTAATATTAGCACTTGTTTGGTTACACACCTGTAGGTTTAGACATCCAATTACTTAGAATGAGGTCTAACAAGACTGATTGATATGCTTATATAATATCAATGAATCAGCCCTGTGCTGAAAGTTACTAACAATCAAAAAATCTATAATACCTAGAGTGATATATACATACACTACCAGTATTATCTTACTGTGTTCAGTTTTTCAGTGTAGATATAAATGGAGAGAATCTATACTTACGCAACATATACTAAAATATAGAGCTGAGCCATATATTTTTGTCAAAGTGTCATTAAAATTATGAGCCACAACCCAAGTAAACTGACAATAATAGATCACAGAAGTATATTATTATAGGAAATAACGCACCAATATTTCCAAGTGGTAATCTAAGAGATTGGCCAGCCATAAGGCCACACGGACCCACAGTAGATTAATTGATATATATATATACCTATAATATAATCTGTGTCTTATTACTTTTTTACTTAGTGCTCTACATACTTAGTATTGTTAATGCTGAATATTGAATAACCAACAGAGAGAGTGTTTTTAACATTTTCTAGGGTAGCATACACACATACTTTATGCTGTCTTTTTAATTTAATCAATAAAGGTTATATTTTAATTTTTGCTATCTTTGTGCTCCAAAGTTCCAGTAATCAACAGAACCAATCAATATAATTGAGTAACAGTGTATAAAAGCATTTCTTTTTTTTTGGAACTGACTTGCTTACCCAGCAGGTACAGTCCAATTTTGTAAATATAGTCTCCTATATGCTTACGCACTGCTCCTTAAGTGTTCAGTTATTAACCTCAAATATAATTACTTAAAGAAAAAATTAATTATAAGAGACAAAACACTTAGGCAGACAATTTTTTAAGCCTTTTACAACAAAGGTTCAAAACTTCTCCTTAAACACGTTTATAAAATTAACCAGAAATCTGATCTCTGGTTAATTTTATAAGTGCTAATTGCTACCACCAGCTACTTGTAATGTCTGATTATTTATTGGCGTGTGATAAATTAGCGCTCCACTTGTAATCTAGCCCATTGTGTGCAATGTGATCATACCACCACAGAGGGCGCTGTGGCATTTGATTGCACTGTCTTGTCATTACCAGTCTCACAGCTCACCATAGAGAAAGCTTTCTGTGATTGTTATTGCAGACATTTTGTGCTGTTCTTTCTACTTGCAGTTTAAGTTTGTAGACATTTGACATCAGGTAAGAATAAGCCATTAGATAAAGGGTAAAAGATAAAAGACAAAGCAAGTTATAGAGCTGCTTGTGACATGTTAATTCTTTGTTTAGCACATGGGATAAAACATCAGTCTCACCATGTGCATTTTCATGCTGCAGTAAAACAGATTTACAGGGGAATGTCTTTACCTCATACTTTCCTACTTGTGAATATTTCAGTTGTGTCTACTTACATTGTTATCCATTACAACAGCTACAAAAGTGCTTAACCAAGCTTAAAGGAACAGTAAACCCAAAAAAAATATTTCATGATTCAAGTAGAGAATACAATTTTAAACACCATTCCAATGTACTTCTATTATCTAATTTGCTTCATGTTTTAGATATCTTTTGTTTAAGAAATAGCAATGCACATAGGAGAGCCAATCACACAACGCATCTATGTGCAGCTACCAATCAGCAGCTTCTGAGCCTATCTAGATATGCTTTTCAGCAAAGGGTATCAAGAGAATGAAGCAAAATAGATACTTGAAGTAAATTAGAAAAAAATTGGGTTTCATGTCCCTTTAAATGTTAAGGGTATAATCCAGCTAAAAGTAAAATCTGCATATTTACATTTCTGTTTGCAAACACATATTTTTATATAATATACACACATAAGCAAAAAAATACTTATAGAAACTCATCACTGTTTTATATGATATATTTTATTGTAAGTGCATATGTCACGTGATGCATTTGTAAGTACTCAGTAAAAAACCTCACTTGAAATAATGTCTGTGCAGAGAGCTGCTTACAGAGTGATTTTAATCTCATTTTCTTGCTGCAAGTGTTTTCAATTACTTTTTAAAAAAGTTTCCACTGTGATACAAATCAAACTGACAGATTACAAGTGGAGCGCAAACGTTTGCGCAAGTGATAAGGGTTTATCGCAGTGGTTTGCGCTATCATCGTGCTTACCGCTCGTATTACGAGTTGAAAGTAAGCTTGAGCGCAATCACAATTTACGTAAGCAATTACCTTGATTTCAGAACTCTGGTTAACTCTTGCAAAACTAAAAAGTTGCATAAAACACATGAAAACTGCATTACAAAGTACATTTACACTCATAATAACACTAATAAAAATA
Organism: Bombina bombina; assembly: GCF_027579735.1. Taxonomy (NCBI): domain Eukaryota; kingdom Metazoa; phylum Chordata; class Amphibia; order Anura; family Bombinatoridae; genus Bombina; species Bombina bombina. The sequence continues at coordinate 1,184,934,755 of NC_069501.1, read as the reverse complement.
AAAAATATTGCACACAAAAGTTATAAGGGTTTAAAGACAGGACTTTAAAAAAATAAAAAAAAGGCTGCAAAGGGCTTTATTGAGATAGATACATATACATGTCTAAAGATGTATGTATATATAGTTATATGTGTACATACTGTATGTATTAATATGTGTATATATGCATTTGCAGACATATATACACATAAAAACACAACTACATATGTACACAGTCATAGGAGGCAGGTGAGGCAGCGCCTCACCTATCCTATGAGTGTAATTACACTTTTATAAAATTATCACAAAAAAATAAAGTTTTTTTAATTTTTTAAATATTTTTTTTATTTATCCCAACTGACCCCCCCTAGCCCCCACCCACGCCGCTGCCACTGCCAACAGGCAATTAATAAATTTCAATTTTTAAATGAAGATCTACTTTGAGACTACTTTGAGTTTGTTCATCTCTATGGGCATCCATTATTGCCAAAGGAAGGAGAGGCTGTGAGCCATTCAGCTCCCCTCCCTTTGTGCAATATGAATGCATTGTCTTCAATCAAAGGTATGGGCCGCAGAGACTTCCACCCAGTGGCACTTACCGTCTTAGTCTCTCTTATTACGCGGCTCATACCGCTCCCAAAGATGCTGCTCTCTAGCAGCCTCGGAGCCCAGCAGCCAATCAGCAACCTGCACATGACGTCATCGAGGTCTGGGCGTCGGGCGGGAAGATAACTGCACTGAGGCACAGAGGGAGACACAAGTAGTCACTTGTGCCTGTAATGAGAGCTGGTGTGAGACTGTGAGCTGAGCTGTGAGGAGGACGCAACATCACCAGTAACTGTCACTGCTGACTTCAAGGAGTGGATCCGAATAATCCGATCAGTGAGCCTTATTTAAGCAGCAGCTGAGTTGACTCAACAGGAGGGAGCTGCTGCATGGACTAGAGGAGTCACGTGAGAGTCTGTCACACAGAGCGAGCCCCGAGGACGAGGAGTGTCCAGTGGACTGTCCGGCAACTGACTGTGATTGCTGAGAAGGAGGGAGCAATGAATTCTTCTGGGGGCAGCAGTAGGCAGGCAAAGGGATTCTCTGATGGGCAGTTTAATTGGACTATGGCCACTCACATCCTCATGGGACACCTCCTTATTTTGAGATAGTGTGATAGTGTAGTGATATGCACCTCCAAATGCATTTTTGCACACACTCAGCAGGTCAGGATTCTGCTCACCACACATAAATAGTGTAGATCTATAGCGCCAGCCGCTAGTATACTAACAGGGAATACAGAGATGCAGCCTGCCTACAGCTGCTAAACAGCAGAAGATAGTTAACCCTATGGCTACCAAAGTTATGTAGACTTTATAATATGACCTGTTATTTACACTCCTCTCCCCCAGGGAGAGCACAGGGCTGGGTTACAGACAGTCTGTCTGTAACCCAGACCTGTGATCTCCCTGGGGGAGAGTGTAAATAACAGTTCAGATTATAAAGTCTACATTAAAATACTTTGGTAGCCGTAGGGTTAACTATTTTCTGCTGTTTAGCAGCTGTAGGCAGGTTGCGTCCTGTTCTCCGTGCTGAAGACAGAGTTTCTCTTTAGACACCACCACCACCATGGAGGGTTGATTTACAGCTGTTGGGGGAGGCTGTGACTGTCTAGGGCTGCTCCATATTAGGCTGCTGAACGTGTCATCTACAACATTCCAGGACCGGTAATAAAGTTGTTGTTTTTTTGTCAGTGCACAGTCATTATGCTACAATGAGCTGCTCACTGTTAAAATACGTCTCAAGTTATTAGAGCTCTGTTTTTATAACATTACTAGACAGGATTGTCTGTATAAATAGATCTCTATTAATAATAATGATGAATGGTATATTAAATTAATAAGATCTTTTTAATAGAGATCTATTTATACAGACAATCCTGTATAGTTGTCAGCCGTATTTAGTCAGTTCAGGATTTAACCCAACTGCTAGCGTGGATATTAAAACACACGCTAGCACACTGAGAAATATCCAGGACGTGACCCACTCAGGAAACAAAATAAGCAGGGTATCAGAACTTCCCAAAAGAAAAGTAATCCAAAATATCTTCTTGAGGATAGAATTGATTTACAGGAGATAGCGTTCCTTTCTTAGGAAAATAGAAACAAACAAAGCTTATGTCCCTTTAAGCAGGTTGATAGTGGATTAATGAATATGCTTCTTTCTTGCAGGTTTGCAACAAACTAAGAATGACCCTTTAAGCAGGTTGTTAGCAAACAAAATAATAATGTCCTTTTAGCAGAAACAAAGAAAACAAAAAATAAAGTCCCTTTAAGCAGGTGTCCGCAAACAAATGTTAATGTCCTTTTAAGCAGGATTGTTAGCAATGAAATGATAATGTCCTTGTTAGCAGGATTAAAGCAAACAAAGATAAAGTCCCTTTAAGCAAGTGTCCGCAAACAAATGATAATGTCCTTTTAAGTAAGATTGTAAGCAAACAAATGATAATGTCCTTTCAAGCAAGATTGTAAGCAAACAAATGATAATGTCCTTATTAGCAGGATTAAAGCAAACAAAGATAATGTCCCTTTAAGCAGGTGTCAGCAAACAAATGATAATGTCCTTTCAAGCAAGATTGTAAGCAAGCAAATGATAATGTCCTTATTAGCAGGATTAAAGCAAACAAAGATAATGTCCCTTTAAGCAGGTGTCAGCAAACAAATGATAATGTCCTTTTAGGCAGGTTAGCAGGCAAACAAGATTTGGAAGCAAGAGGCATTGGCCAAACAATGTCAAGGAGGATAGGATCAGATTTCATAAGATTGTACTCACTCAGACAGGGACCGGCAGAAGAGAGAACAAACGGGCACCGAGTAAATCTCCCGCCGAGATTTAAAGGCAGAGAGAGGCCGCCACGTCATAGGGGTTGTCAGAGAATGCATCACGTTGCCTAGCAACGTGACGTAGGAACCCAGAAGAGATCCGGGAGCCGCGGCGACACGGCGATGAACGGTGAATTCATGACATCACCCCCCCCTCAAGGACCCCTCCGGGGGACAGGACCAGGCCTAGTAGGGTGGAACTTGTGAAAGGCCTTAATTAAGGCAGGGGCACGCACCTGCCGGGCAGGTTCCCAGGATCGTTCTGTAACAGGATAACCTTTCCAATGAATGAGATAATACAGTTTCTTACCACGAAGTTTGGAATCCAGGATGTGACTGACCTCAAATTCAGGTTGGCCATGAATCAAAAGAGGTGGAGGTTTGAGCAGAGGTTTAGAATACCTATTAGATAATACAGGTTTCAAAAGAGATACGTGAAATAACGGATGGGCTTTGAGGGTCTTGGGCAGAGCAATTCGGTAAGCAGTAGGACATACTTGACCCAGTATCTGGAAAGGACCCACATATCGTGGTCCCAATTTGGTGGAAGGCTGTTTGAGGCGAAGATGACGTGAAGAAACCCAAACCTTATCGCCAGGCCGATATTTGGGAGCCCTCCGTCGCCGAAGATCAGAATAGAACTTATAACGTTCAGAAGCCTTGGAAAGAAGAAGGCGTATCTTCTTCCAATGACGAGTTAACCTCCTGGCGGATAGATCAGAAGCAGGATTTTCAGTGGAAGAGGTGTGTAGAGGAAACGTTCTGGGTTGAAATCCATAGGCTGCATGAAAAGGAGAAGTCCGAAGAGAGGAGTTGAAACGTGTGTTATGAGCCAATTCTACTAGTGGAAGGTAACCAGTCCAATTAGAATGATGATGATCCACATAATGCCTCAAATAAGTTTCAAGGCACTGGTTAACCCTTTCGGTTTGGCCATTAGACTCCGGATGATGTGAAGTAGACAAAGAGATAGTTGTTCCAAAGTGTTTGCAGAGTGATCTCCAAAACCGAGAAACAAATTGTACTCCTCTATCCGAAACAATGTTCAGAGGGAAGCCATGTAATCTCACAATGTGTAAGAGAAAAAGTTCGGAAACTTTTTTGGCAGATGGTAAACCAGGTAAAGGAATGAAGTGAGCTGTCTTAGTGAACCTGTCAACAACCACCCAGATAGTGTTGTTTCCAGCTGAAAGAGGAAGATCGGTAATAAAATCCATGGATAAATGGGTCCAAGGCTGATGAGGAATGGGTAACGGTTGAAGCAAACCGGAGGGAAGTTGACGAGGAGTCTTATTGCTGGCCCACTGTGTACATACTGAGACATAATCTGTAACATCTTGAGACAGAGTAGGCCACCAGACATGTTGCTTGAGCCTTCGAGCGGTGTTACTGATGCCAGGATGTCCAGAGAGAGGACTGTCGTGAGCCCAATATAGAATCTTGGAACGAAGACGTTTAGGAACAAAGAGTAGGCCATCAGGAGGTTTGCAAGACAAAGGAAGATCCTTTTGAGCAGATTGTAAGTCATGTAACCACGAGGTTGATAACTGGGCTAAGACTTTATGAGGTTGAAGTATGGTACCAGATTCAGGAGTTGAAGTATCTGGAAATTGTCTGGAAAGGGCGTCAGCCTTGATGTTCTTAGAACCGGGAATATAAGACAGATTGTAATGAAAACGTGAGAAGAACAAAGACCAACGTGCTTGTCTGGAGTTCAGTCGTTTGGCCGTTTGAAGATAGAGAAGGTTTTTATGATCTGTGAGTATAGTAAACGGCAAAGAAGTGCCTTCCAACCAATGCCTCCATTCATCCAGTGCCATTTTAATAGCAAGTAACTCCTTATTACCTACATCATAATTTAATTCAGAAGGAGAAAATTTCTTGGAGAAGAATCCCACAGGGTGGATCTTTCCTGTGTCAGGTATACGTTGGGAAAGAACAGCCCCAGCAGCAACTGAAGAAGCATCCACTTCAAGAATAAATTGAAAATCCGGATTTGGGTGACGCAGGATAGGTGCAGAAGAGAAAGCTTTTTTGAGAGAATCAAAAGCTTCAACAGCTTCAGGAGGCCAATCTTTACAGTTTTGTCCTTTCCTGGTGAGAGACGAAAGAGGTGACGTTATAGTAGCAAAACCTTTGATGAATTTCCTGTAATAACTGGCAAATCCCAGGAAACGTTGCAGAGCTTTAAGAGAATCAGGTTTAGGCCACTCCAAAATGGCAGAGAGTTTAGTTGGATCCATTTCAAATCCTGATTCAGAGATTACATATCCCAAAAAGGGAATGGACCTTTGATGAAAAGAACATTTCTCCAGTTTGGCAAATAGATGGTTATCTCTTAAACGTTGAAGTACTTTCCTGACGTGATGTATATGATCTTGGTAGTTTTGAGAAAAAATTAATATATCGTCAAGGTAAATGATAACAAAAATATTCAATAAATCCCGAAAAATCTCATTCACGAAGTGTTGAAAAACAGCAGGGGCATTACACAGCCCAAACGGCATGACAAGATACTCATAATGCCCAAATCGAGTGTTAAAGGCTGTCTTCCACTCATCACCCTTGCGCATACGGATAAGATTGTATGCTCCACGGAGATCGAGCTTGGTAAAAATGGTGGAACCTTGAAGATATGTGAATAATTCAGGTATTAGGGGTAAAGGATAACTGTTCTTGATGGTAATTTGATTTAACCCTCTGTAATCGATACAAGGTCGCAGTCCGCCATCCTTCTTTCCCACAAAGAAGAACCCAGCCCCTACAGGAGAAGAGGAGGGTCGAATGAATCCTCTGGCCAAATTATCTTTGATATATTCTTCCAAGGCTACATTTTCAGGCCTAGAAAGTGGGTAAGTTTTGCCTCGAGGATAAGGAGCTCCAGGGAGAAGATCAATAGGGCAATCAAATGAACGATGAGGAGGAAGACGTTCTGCTTCTTTTTTAGAAAAGACATCGACAAAATCTTGATACTGCGTAGGTAGAGGACCAGAAGTGTCGGTAGTAAGAGCAATAGTGAGTGGTATTTTAGTAAGTGGTTGAAGACAGTTAGTATGGCAAGATAATCCCCAGGAGGTGAGTTCACCATGGGTCCAAGAAAAGGTAGGATTATGTAACTGAAGCCAAGGAAGACCCAGGATTATGGGAAATTGAGGAGTAGTAATCACATCAAAACATATCCTCTCACAATGAAGTACTCCGACAGAAAAAAGTATGGGTATAGTAGTAAACTGGATGAGTCCGGAACCCAAAGGATCTCCACTAACAGTAGAGACGGAAACTGAAAACTTCTTTCTTCGTAAGGGAATAGTGTGAGTAGACACAAAAGTGGAGTCAATGAACACTCCTCCAGCACCAGAATCAATAAGAGCTTGGGTATGAATCTTGTTATCACCCAATTGAAGGGTTACAGGAACAAAGAGTTTATTATAGAGGGAATGAACTTGTTTTTGGCTTAACTTAGTTCCCTGGACAGAAGTTAAGCCCTGGCTTTTACTGGCCTGGTAGGACAATCCCTTAATAAATGCCCTTTAAGGCCACAGTATAGACACAGGCCAAGAGAACGTCTTCTCAAACGCTCAGTTTCGGTTAATTTTATGGTTCCTACTTCCATAGGTTCAGCTTGATCAGGAGAAGGAGAGGCAGTTGTTACCGGGTTAGAAAAACGAGGAGCCAGACGAAAAGGAGTTCGAGTTGAGGACCTCTGATTTCTTTCCCTTTCTTGTTGGCGTTCACGATATCTAGAATCAAGACTGATGCAAAGATTTATTAAGGCTTCTAGGGAGTCTGGAAGTTCCCGATACACCAATTCATCTTTGAGACGTTCTGAAAGTCCTTTGCGAAAAGCTGCTCTAAGAGCTCCCTGATTCCAATTAGTTTCAGATGCAAGAGTGCGGAACTCAATGGCATATTGAGACACTGATTGACCACCCTGACGTAGGTCTAATAGAGAAGCTTCAGCATCGGAAGTCCTTCCAGGTTTGTCAAACACGTTAGAAAAAACAGAAAGAAAAGCATCCACATCCTGAAGTATAAGATCATCTTTTTCTAACAGAGGTGATACCCAGGCCAAAGCTCTTCCTTTCATTAAGGAAATAAGGAATGTTATCCGAGATGAGGGAGTAGCAAAAAGGGTAGGACTGTTACGAAAGTGAAGTCGACATTGATTCTAAAAAACCCCTACAATCTTCAGGATTCCCATCATATTTATCTGGAAGAGGAATCCTAGGACTCAAATGTCCTTGTGATTGGTTGTTGGGAATAGGAGGAGGAGATGCCTCAATGTTATGATTGGGAGGGATAGGAGCAACCAAGCTCTGTAATAATGTAGTGATTTGATCCAGCTTAGTATCCAAGGATTGCAAGTGGGTAGCATGAGATCCCAGTAACTGTCCCTGGTGAGTCACAGCCATGGATAATTCAGTGGGGTCCATTTATGGCCCGTTTGTAATGTCAGCCGTATTTAGTCAGTTCAGGATTTAACCCAACTGCTAGCGTGGATATTAAAACACACGCTAGCACACTGAGAAATATCCAGGACGTGACCCACTCAGGAAACAAAATAAGCAGGGTATCAGAACTTCCCAAAAGAAAAGTAATCCAAAATATCTTCTTGAGGATAGAATTGATTTACAGGAGATAGCGTTCCTTTCTTAGGAAAATAGAAACAAACAAAGCTTATGTCCCTTTAAGCAGGTTGATAGTGGATTAATGAATATGCTTCTTTCTTGCAGGTTTGCAACAAACTAAGAATGACCCTTTAAGCAGGTTGTTAGCAAACAAAATAATAATGTCCTTTTAGCAGAAACAAAGCAAACAAAAAATAAAGTCCCTTTAAGCAGGTGTCCGCAAACAAATGTTAATGTCCTTTTAAGCAGGATTGTTAGCAATGAAATGATAATGTCCTTGTTAGCAGGATTAAAGCAAACAAAGATAAAGTCCCTTTAAGCAAGTGTCCGCAAACAAATGATAATGTCCTTTTAAGTAAGATTGTAAGCAAACAAATGATAATGTCCTTTCAAGCAAGATTGTAAGCAAACAAATGATAATGTCCTTATTAGCAGGATTAAAGCAAACAAAGATAATGTCCCTTTAAGCAGGTGTCAGCAAACAAATGATAATGTCCTTTCAAGCAAGATTGTAAGCAAGCAAATGATAATGTCCTTATTAGCAGGATTAAAGCAAACAAAGATAATGTCCCTTTAAGCAGGTGTCAGCAAACAAATGATAATGTCCTTTTAGGCAGGTTAGCAGGCAAACAAGATTTGGAAGCAAGAGGCATTGGCCAAACAATGTCAAGGAGGATAGGATCAGATTTCATAAGATTGTACTCACTCAGACAGGGACCGGCAGAAGAGAGAACAAACGGGCACCGAGTAAATCTCCCGCCGAGATTTAAAGGCAGAGAGAGGCCGCCACGTCATAGGGGTTGTCAGAGAATGCGTCACGTTGCCTAGCAACGTGACGTAGGAACCCAGAAGAGATCCAGGAGCCGCGGCGACACGGCGATGAACGGTGAATTCATGACAATAGTAATGTTATAAAAACAGAGCTCTTACTGCACTAACAATGTAACTGGGCATAATTTGTGTAATATTGTTTACCTGACATGGCAACAGAAATAAGATGCTAATACCTATTTCTATACAGTCTTATTTCTTAATGTTTTTTGTTATAGAGCACAGGTATTTATTAAATGATGTTTTGCCACAACTGCCACTTAAGTATTAACATGTAGTTGGTGTATATATATATATATATATATATATATATATATATATATATAATCTTCTTAACTAATGGACATCGTCATATGTTTTAGGAGAATTATGCCCATTTGTAAGAGAATTAATCTTGATAGTCTCTTATCCACAAAGAGTGTCCCAACGTATTTGTCTTACAGAAAACTGTGTTCGCACACTGGTCTCTCTATAAGCAAAAATGGCAACAGCAGGATTGCAAATAGTCACCAACCAAAATTTTCCCACCAATATCCCTTTCTCTTTGTGCAGGGAGCTTTTGTCTGAGACAAAACTCCTCCCCATGTCTTAATCATTCGATAGATTTGGATATGCCCTCTTCTCTGATTAGCTACTGGGGAATGTAATTTTAACAGTCAAATGCCTTTTGGTTGTAATTCTGAATTTAGGCCATTGGGGGCAGCAGACAAGACAAACAGTTTCATTTTCAACACTGCTATACAGTTTAATATAGATTCATATATATTTTTACAATATATATTTAGTGTATTCACTATTTCTTGCCTCAGCAAACAATTATGTCCAATTTGTATAGGATCACTTAATGTTATTTAATCTGGGCATTTCATCAATATTAAACATTATACACTTCCCACAATACAAAGTATTTTTTATACATTTAAAATATATGGGTATTTAAAAGGATTTTAATACTTTTAGCATGGATCTAACTAATATCTCAGTAATCATCTTAATATCACATACATACCTTGAGATCAGCAATCAGATGTCATTTCACATAATTATGTTTATATTGGACTACTTTCCCATGTTAATATAAATATTGCATATCTGTATATCTCTTGCTATATTTTTCATTTAGCAGACATTCATATTTAATATTATACAAACAGACAATTTCATATCTATTTACATTTGCTATACAGTTAATTATTAAGTTCAGCAAAGACTTATTTAATATGTTAATGTTAAGCATTTTTCTCTTAGATCCACAAATACACAATTTTATACAATATTAAAAATTATACAAGTTGTACTTTAAAGTGAATTTAAAATTTACAATGCAACATGTGTTTCTGCTTAGCTCATCTTCATCTAGACGTAACGTCTAGAATTTGTGGATTCAACACAGCAGGGGTAATCAACTCTTGCATCCCCTTAAGCCTCTAAGGGATTTTTCCAACAGACAAACTATGTCTGTTTATTTGGGGCCATTACCTGATAACCTTTTATTACATAGAGGAAAGATCAGGAAAACCACATATGGACATACATATCTGAGGGTTTCATAATGCTAACATTTACTTTGAAGTGGCCCATGTTTATCTTCCCTGTGGAGCTGTGAGCAATACTTTGGTAGCCGTAGGGTTAACTATTTTCTGCTGTTTAGCAGGTGTAGGCAGGCTGCGTCCTGTTCTCCGTGCTGAAGACAGAGTTTCTCTTTAGACACCACCACCACCATGGAGGGTTGATTTACAGCTGGTGGGGGAGGCTGTGACTGTCTAGGGCTGCTCCATATTAGGCTGCTGAACGTGTCATCTACAACATTCCAGGACCGGTAATAAAGTTGTTGTTTTTTGTCAGTGCACAGTCATTATGCTACAATGAGCTGCTCACTGTTAAAATACGTCTCAAGTTATTAGAGCTCTGTTTTTATAACATTACTAGACAGGATTGTCTGTATAAATAGATCTCTATTAATGATAAGGATGATGAATGGTATATTAACTTAATAAGATCTTTTTAATAGAGATCTATTTATACAGACAATCCTGTATAGTAATGTTATAAAAACAGAGCTCTTACTGCACCAACAATGTAACTGGGCATAATTTGTGTAATATTGTTTACCTGACATGGCAACAGAAATAAGATGCTAATACCTATTTCTATAGAGTCTCAATTCTTAATGTTTTTTGTTATAGAGCACAGGTATTTATTAAATGATGTTTTGCCACAACTGCCAATTAAGTATTAACATGTAGTTGGTTTATATATATATATATGATATATAATCTTCTTAACTAATGGACATCGTCATATGTTTTAGGAGAATTATGCCCATTTGTAAGAGAATTAATCTTGATAGTCTCTTATCCACAAAGAGTGTCCCAACGTATTTGTCTTACAGAAAACTGTGTTCGCACACTGGTCTCTCTATAAGCAAAAATGTCAACAGCAGGATTGCAAACAGTCACCAACCAAAATTGTCCCACCAATATCCCTTTCTCTTTGTGCAGGGAGCTTTTGTCTGAGACAAAACTCCTCCCCATGTCTTAATCATTCGATAGATTTGGATATGCCTTCTTCTCTGATTAGCTACTTGGGAATGTAATTTTAACAGTCAAATGCCTTTTGGTTGTAATTCTGGATTTAGGCCATCGGGGGCAGCAGACAAGACAGTTTCATTTTCAACACTGCTATACAGTTTAATATAGATTCATATATATTTTTACAATATATATTTAGTGTATTCACTATTTCTTGCCTCAGCAAACAATTATGTCCAATTTGTATAGGATCACTTAATGTTATTTAATCTGGGCATTTCATCAATATTAAACATTATACACTTTTCACAAAATACAAAGTATTTTTTATACATTTAAAATATATGGGTATTTAAAAGGATTTTAATACTTTTAGCATGGATCTAACTAATATCTCAGTAATCATCTTAATATCACATACATACCTTGAGATCAGCAATCAGATGTCATTTCACATAATTATGTTTATATTGGACTACTTTCCCATATTAATATAAATATTGCATATCTGTATATCTCTTGCTATATTTTTCATTTAGCAGACATTCATATTTAATATTATACAAACAGACAATTTCATATCCATTTACATTTACTATACAGTTAATTATTAAGTTCAGCAAAGACTTATTTAATATGTTAATGTTAAGCATTTTTCTCTTAGATCCACAAATACACAATTTTATACAATATTAAAAATTATACAAGTTGTACTTTAAAATGAATTTAAAATTTACAATGCAACATGTGTTTCTGCTTAGCTCATCTTCATCTAGACGTAACGTCTAGAATTTGTGGATTCAACACAGCAGGGGTAATCAACTCTTGCATCCCCTTAAGCCTCTAAGGGATTTTTCCAACAGACAAACCATGTCTGTTTATTTGGGGCCATTACCTGATAACCTTTTATTACATAGAGGAAAGATCAGGAAAACCACATATGGACATACATATCTGAGGGTTTCATAATGCTAACATTTACTTTGAAGTGGCCCATGTTTATCTTCCCTGTGGAGCTGTGAGCTTCAAAGGCCAAATTAGTGAATGAACAATTGTATAATTTAGCATATTGAGTGGGGAGGGGAAGAAAGGTTTAAGTTGAATCCTGATATGTAATTAGCAAGGCATCTCATGTCTGAACCTCAGATTTGAAATACACAGAATGTATCCAGCAAATTGTATTAAGCATGCTCAAACTTAATATTTGATAGATTGCATACTTACTTTATCTTATTATATAGATATGTATTATCCACTGACATTTACAGATACCCTGACAAAATGTTTGGAGTATTCCTGTTCAATTTGCCTATGATGTTGTATGGTCTGTTTAATTATTTCACCTCTAATGAAGCATTTATAGGTTTCCCAGTTATTCACATGGTAAGTGTCATCGGGGTCGTTAACAGTGAAGAACAAGGAAGTTTTGTCTGTAATACATTTAAGTACAAGTGAGTCTGTGAAAATCGCATCATTAAGCCTCCAGGAATTTCTTATCCCTGGTTTTTGGGGCCATGCAAATTAACTAATAACCATTGCGTGATCAGACCAAGGGGTTTGGGATATTTTGGAATCTATAAGTAAATGTAAGGAGGACTAATCACATAAGACATAGTCCAGTCGGGTATATATTTTTTGAGGGTGGGAAAAAAAGGTGTAGTCTTTTGTCAAATTGTGGGTTAGTCTCCACGTATCAAAGGTGGGTATGATTTGTAGTGCAAGCCAATTGGCTTTGATATTTTTAGTAAGTATATATGATTTCCCTGAGGAGACATCTAATGACGGATCAAAGGGGAAATTTAAGTCACTTGCTATGAAGATGGGTCCCTTAGAGTGATATAACAATAGTGTCATCACTTTTCTAAAGAATGAAGGATTAGGCCTGTTTGGGGCATAGAGGTTTAATAAATTGATGGGTCTACCATAGCATAACCCTACCAAAAGAAGGAACCTGCCCTCTTCATCTTGGTTACGGTGTAATAAATCAAAAGGTAAACCTTTTTTAAAAAGAATACATACCCCATTTTTCTTTGTTGTGTTGGAGCTGGTGAAGTATTTGTCATAGTAGATAGTAGGGAGTTTGGGTTCATGTTTTTTCCTGAAATGCGTCTCTTGAAGGAACACTATATCAAGGTGCTTTTTATGAAAGTCATGTAGGGCTATAGAACGTTTTTTGGGCTGACAAGAAACCCTTTACGTTTTGGGTTGCAATATTGAGATTGTTAACAGTAACCTTGTGGGTCATAGTAAAAGGGTTGTAACTCTCTATGGTCTAGATGAGTAGTATGAGTGTCTTAAATAAAATTTCTTGAAATAAGGAATATATTCACCAAGGATGGAGGGAAGAGGAAATGTTTTTTTTTTAGGTAAGCAAAAATTAAAATGATATTCATAAATATCAATGCTTTAAAGGGTTGTTTTAGAGGGTCATGTAGTGGTCTGGTAAGGCGTTATCTAAATTGAATGGTCAAGGCAAGGCGGTGCCAAGGTTGATTTAAAAATAGATAGTAAACTCTATTTACACTAGATAACGTCTGAAGGATAGAGAGGAGTTTGTATCGGGGACATCTCGGTCTGATTGAGGAGGGATAATTGGAGAAGTCAAACTGAAAATAATTTATGTATATAATGATAAGGTTTTAGTAAAACATCAGGTGTAACTTTTCTATTTGTAAAACCATGTGTAGGGGTGTGAATACTGAGCAATGAGCAACAAACCCATATACATCTGTGTGTCAAGCTAACAAGTAAACAACTTTGTAGAAGTGTTAAACAAAAAAATTTAATGAGATGTAACCTTTTTGCAGCAAGTGTAATTATTTATATTGAAAGGTCTGGTCTAAGCATAATGAGACATACATCAACATCATGTACACCCAAGCGGGTCTCGGATACCTGAGTACATCAGTTCCTGCAAAAGCCTATTCAAAGGAGTTAGTCAAAGTATCATTATTGCAAATATAAAGGTCCATAAAACCTGAAAAACCAAAAGGGTCAGAACAAGAAAAAACAACAGATTAACAGGTAACAAAAGTATACCAGACGTGCCCCACTCATTGTCAGTGGAAATCTATAAACCTTGTAGGTATAATAATATGCAAGTCCATGGGTCTTATAATCATGAGACCCTCATCTTGGATCTGTCTGTAGCTCATCTCATATCACCTATGCTTGTAACAAACAAGTGAATTTAAACACCGCTGGGTCAGATATGTCCGAATGTTTGATTACAGTTTATCAATAAACTTTGTAAGTCACGTACAAATGTGCATGGTATCTTTTCAAATTGTGACTTGTGGTATATCCATAAAAAGGATACTGTAGGGTGGCCTAAAGTAAAACAGTTTCAGACGGACCCTCGTTGCAAGTCAAAGAGTAGTTATTCAGGTATTTTTAGATATTTTGAACAGGGCGGCCCATTTATAATAAATTTCTGGAACTCTTTGTTTCATCTCCTAAGAGGAGCTGATTTTAAGACACCGGAGTTGGTTATTAAAGATCTTAAGGTTGGTGCCTCTTATTGGGAGGGTTTTTAGCGATGTCACACCAGGTTTTGTGTTTTGAAGATTGAGGAGACAAACTTTTCGATCTAGAAGGTAGTGAAGTGTCCATTATAGTAGTCTTTGGCGGGGTAATATCGAGTCTGTTGCAGAAGGAGGTGATGTCTTCTGTTTGGGTGCAGTCGAATCTTCTTCTGTTTTTAACAACTTGGACTTGTACAGTAAACCCCCACCTATAGGGTATGTTTAAATTTCAGAGATGTGGAGTGAGAGCATTGAATTCTCTTCTCTTTTGCAATGCTTTTATTGAAAGATCTGCAAAAAACTTGACTTTTGCACCCTGGTATTAGACAGAAATTTGTTGATGGGCTTGCTGCAGAATTAGTTCCTTCTCCTGGAACTTCGTAAAACAAATTACTACATCTCTGGGCAGGTTGTTTTTTGAAGGCCTCGGTTTTAGAGAGCGATGTGCTCTTTCCATTTGTATAGAAGAGGAGTTTGGGTATTTATCCCCCAGTAATGATCGAAATAGGCCATCTAGGTAGTTACGTAGATGAGGGCCCAAAACAGCTTTGGGAATTCCTTTAATTCATATATTATTACGCCTCATCCTGTTCTCTGTCATCTAGTTTAGTTTCTAATTCCATTATTTGTTTTTGCTGAATGCACATTTTATTTGACATCGATAGTATTTCAGATATTATTTCTTCTCTATCCCCCTCAAGAGTTTCCACTCTCATACCTAGATTGTTTAATTCTTTTTTGAGGTCAGCACATTCCTCCTTTATATAGGATTTCACATGGTTTATAAGCGATTCCATCGCTTTGAGAGTGACGGGGCCTCCTTCATCTGGCTCTGTTTCTCTATCAGGGGATTGAAGCATTGAGCAATTAGTATCATGCGTAATGTCTGAGGTATGTTCAGAGATATCTTCATTGGGCTTTTGCTTGTCTAAAGCTTTAAAGAAAGTGTTTACGTTGCCCGGGTGAACTTTAAGTTGCTTGTCCTGTTTAGCTAACCTCCTTGAAGTCATGTTTGTAAATGGGATCTGCTGACTCAGTATAGTAATTCTAAAGTCTTTACGCATCTTTTAGTGTTGTTACCACAATGGTGGTATGTATACATATGAAATATGACGGTTTTCTTCTTGTGAAGAGGGTACCCTTTTTATTTGTTTCTGATTAGTAGGATTATTACATATAGTGAAATTTAAGGTCTCTGGTAGGTCTAAACATGCAGTGATGATGGATCGTAAGCTTGACCTGCATGTGTCTCCATTAGCCACGTGGGCCTCACATCCGCAGCGCCCACTGTTTTGCAAAGTATAATCTGGGTGCGATTATTAGCATGTATCTATAAGCATTGATGGTATCATGTGTGCTGCTTAGTCGCCTACCCAGTAAAGATCAGCGATCCGCCTCTCACCTGCTTCACCTTTCAAATTCAGGCACCTGCCATGTTACTGGTATCCGATTTATGTAGGCCGCAATCTCCGCTGCGGTTCTCAGTAGATGATAGAGCGGCTTAAATCTGCAGCAGCAATATCGCCCAATCAGACACCTTTTCCCACCTCTCCTGGGCCAATTCAGTAGCTGAGTATGCTGGATTTGGAGCCTTACAGCTTACCACTATCAGCAGCTTCAGTAAGGTGCAGCCATCTTAAACAGCGTGCTCCACCCCCAGTGTTAGGTTTTTTCAAGGTTTTTTTGGGTGGGTTTTATTTTTAGTTTAGGGTCTGGGCATGTAAAAGAACTAAATGCCATTTTAAGGGCAATGCCCATATAAATGCCCTTTTCAGGGCAATGGGGACCTTAGTTTTTTTTAGATAGTTATTTTATTTGGGGGGGTTGGTTGTGGGGGTAGTGGGTTTTACTGTTGGGGGGTGTTTCTAATTTTTTACAGGTAAAAGAACTGATTTCTTTGGGGCAGTGTCCCACAAAAGGCCCTTTTAAGGGCCATTGGTAGATTATTGTAGGCTAGGATTTTTTTTATTTGGGGGGGGGGGCTTTTTATTTTGATAGGGCTATTAGACTAGGTGTAATTCTTTTTTATTTTTGATAATTTGTTTCTTATTTTTTGTAATATAGTGTTTGTTTTTTATGTAATTTAGTTATTTTTATTTTTGTAATTTTAGTGTTTATTTTTTTTTTAATTTTAGGTTGCTTACCTGTGAAATAAAACCTAAGCTAGCTACAATATAACTAATAGTTACACTGTAGCTAGTTTAAGTTTGTATTTATTTTAACTAGGTAGTTAGTAAATAGTTAATACCTATTTACTAACTAGTCTACCTAGTTAAAATAAATACAAACTTACCTGTGAAATAAAAATAAATGCTAAAATATCTACAATGTAACTATTAGTTATATTGTAGCTAGCTTAGGTTTTATTTCACAGGTAAGTATGCATTTAGTTTTAAATAGGTATTATTTAGTTAATAATTGTAACTTTAGTTTAGCTCTATTTTAATTATGTTAAAGATAGGGGGGTTAGGGTTAGGTTTAGGGGTTAATATAGTTTAATTTAGCTTGTTGCGATATGGGTGGGCTGGCGGTTTAGGGGTTAATAGGTTTATTTAGTTAATAATTGTAAATTTAATTTAGCTATATTTTTATTATGTTAAAGTTAGTGGGTGTTAGGGTTAGGCTTAGGGTTACGTTAGGGTTACGTTAGTGTTAGGTTTAGGGGTTAATGGATTTATTTAGTGGTAGATTAGGGGTTAATAGTTTTATGTAGGTGGCGGCGATGTTGGGAGCGGCAGATTAGGGGTTAATAACATTATGTAGGTGGCGGCGATGTTGGGGGCGGCAGATTAGGGGTTCATAGCAGTATATAGATTAGGGGTATTTAGACTCAGGGTTTATGTTAGGGTGTTTAAACATTATTTTCTTTTTCCCCATTGACATCAATTGGGGCTGCGTTACGGAGCTTTTGTTTCCACAATCGCAGGTGTTAGGCTTTTTTTTTGCCGGCTCTCCCCATTGATGTCTATGGGGAAATCGTGCACAAGCACGTCAAAGCAGCGCTTGTTTTCAGTACGGTATGGAGCTCAACGCAACCATTTCGCCTGCACAAGCCTGCTTTTTTAAAACCTGTAATACCAGAGCTATAGGAAAGTTAAATAATGATGCTTTTGTGGCGGTCATTAAAATCCCTATAGTGCTCAAAACTTGTAATCTAGCTGTTAGTTAGGAAGACTTTGATACAAGATGTATTGAGAAATTATTGCTTGAAATTTAAAGGCAGCAGCGAACTAGTTCTGGTGCATAAACCCGTAAGGAAAGATTATCACCCTATGCCTCGTTTACAGAGGGCTGGGTGAATTCTATTTGAGTGTATGGCTTATAGGTGTCCCAGGG
Organism: Bombina bombina; assembly: GCF_027579735.1. NCBI lineage: Eukaryota > Metazoa > Chordata > Amphibia > Anura > Bombinatoridae > Bombina > Bombina bombina. Next base: position 1,184,917,059 of record NC_069501.1, on the reverse strand, counting down.
CTCAAAAGGCTATACATCTCAGAGTGATTGAGAGGATCTCCTGCGGACTCTTCTAGTTGAGATGCCTTTACCAACTGCATATCATCAGGTCTAATCTTGTCTCCAGGGCTCCGGTCCAGGTATCTATTGAGAGGATCCAGAGTCTATATCTTTGCCGCCCAAACCTTTAAAGACTATGTGGTCTGAGTAATCACACTGCTTTGTAGCTGTCATTGATCCGCTTGATGCCGATGTAATGCCTGGGGCAGCAGGAGCTGGGGCCCCAGAGCTCTGCCATCCCCACTCAGCATAGTGTGGACACGATCCTCAGCGGCTCTTGTTGGTTTGATAGTAGGAGAGGGTTTAAAGGCCTCACTTATCTCGGACAGGAGAACCTTTTGGCAATTTGCTATGATGCCTTCAAGCTCCATCAATAGCGCGGTAGTAAAATCCATGTTCTTGTTTTCTTCTGTTAAGTGTGATCAGTCCACGGGTCATCATTACTTCTGGGATATTACTCCTCCCCAACAGGAAGTGCAAGAGGATTCACCCAGCAGAGCTGCATATAGCTCCTCCCCTCTACGTCACTCCCAGTCATTCTCTTGCACCCAACGACTAGATAGGATGTGTGAGAGGACTATGGTGATTATACTTAGTTTTATATCTTCAATCAAAAGTTTGTTATTTTAAAATAGCACCGGAGTGTGTTATTATCTCTCTGGCAGAGTTTGAAGAAGAATCTACCAGAGTTTTTGTTATGATTTTAGCCGGAGTAGTTAAGATCATATTGCTGTTTCTCGGCCATCTGAGGAGAGGTAAACTTCAGATCAGGGGACAGCGGGCAGATGAATCTGCATAGAGGTATGTAGCAGCTTTTATTTTCTGACAATGGAATTGATGAGAAAATCCTGCCATACCGATATAATGTCATGTATGTATACTTTACACTTCAGTATTCTGGGGAATGGTACTTCACTAGAATTACACTGTAAGAAATACATAAAGCTGTTTAATAACTAGAAATTATGTTTAACGTTTTTGCTGGAATGTAAAATCGTTTTCATTTGCTGAGGTACTGAGTGAATAAATGTTTGGGCACTATTTTTCCACTTGGCAGTTGCTTAATCTTTTTTCTGACAGTTTCTGTTCTCTCTCACTACTGTGTGTGAGGGGGAGGGGCCGTTTTTTGGCGCTTTTGCTACGCATCAGATATTTCAGTCAGCAACTCATTGTATTTCCTGCATGATCCGGTTCATCTCTACAGAGCTCAGGGGTCTGCAAAACTTATTTTGAGGGAGGTAATTTCTCTCAGCAGAGCTGTGAGAATTATAGTTGACTGAGATAAAAAACGTTTATTCTGTAATTTGTTTCCTGCTTTCAGAATTTGTTATCTTTGCTAATGGGATTAAACCTTTGCTAAAGTTGTGTTGTTTACAAGGATTGAGGCTATAACTGTTTCAATTTATTAATTTTCAACTGTCATAGATCTTCTGTGCTTCTTAAAGGCACAGTACGTTTTAATATTATTCTAATTGAATTGTATTTCCAAGTTGCAAGTTTATTTGCTAGTGTGTTAAACATGTCTGATTCAGAGGATGATACCTGTGTCATTTGTTGCAATGCCAAAGTGGAGCCCAATAGAAATTTATGTACTAACTGTATTGATGCTACTTTAAATAAAAGTCAATCTGTACAAATTGAACAAATTTCACCAAACAACGAGGGGAGAGTTATGCCGACTAACTCGCCTCACGTGTCAGTACCTGCATCTCCCGCTCAGAGGGAGGTGCGTGATATTGTAGCGCCGAGTACATCTGGGCGGCCATTACAAATCACATTACAGGATATGGCTACTGTTATGACTGAGGTTTTGGCTAAATTACCAGAACTAAGAGGTAAGCGTGATCACTCTGGGGTGAGAACAGAGTGCGCTGATAATATTAGGGCCATGTCAGACACTGCGTCACAGGTGGCAGAACATGAGGACGGAGAACTTCATTCTGTGGGTGACGGTTCTGATCCAAACAGACTGGATTCAGATATTTCAAATTTTAAATTTAAACTGGAAAACCTCCGTGTATTACTAGGGGAGGTGTTAGCGGCTCTGAATGATTGTAACACAGTTGCAATACCAGAGAAAATGTGTAGGTTGGATAAATATTTTGCGGTACCGACGAGTACTGAGGTTTTTCCTATACCTAAGAGACTTACTGAAATTGTTACTAAGGAGTGGGATAGACCCGGTGTGCCGTTCTCACCCCCTCCGATATTTAGAAAAATGTTTCCAATAGACGCCACCACAAGGGACTTATGGCAAACGGTCCCTAAGGTGGAGGGAGCAGTTTCTACTTTAGCTAAGCGTACCACTATCCCGGTGGAGGATAGCTGTGCTTTTTCAGATCCAATGGATAAAAAGTTAGAGGGTTACCTTAAGAAAATGTTTGTTCAACAAGGTTTTATATTGCAACCCCTTGCATGCATTGCGCCGATCACGGCTGCAGCGGCATTCTGGATTGAGTCTCTGGAAGAGAACATTGGTTCAGCTACTCTGGACGACATTACGGACAGGCTTAGAGTCCTTAAACTAGCTAATTCATTCATTTCGGAGGCCGTAGTACATCTTACTAAACTTACGGCGAAGAATTCAGGATTCGCCATTCAGGCATGCAGGGCGCTGTGGCTAAAATCCTGGTCAGCTGATGTTACTTCTAAGTCTAAATTGCTTAATATACCTTTCAAAGGGCAGACCTTATTCGGGCCCGGGTTGAAAGAGATTATCGCTGACATTACAGGAGGTAAAGGCCATGCCCTGCCTCAGGACAAAGCCAAAGCTAAGGCTAGACAGTCTAATTTTCGTTCCTTTCGTAATTTCAAAGCAGGAGCAGCATCAACTTCCTCTGCACCAAAACAGGAAGGAGCTGTTGCTCGCTACAGGCAAGGCTGGAAACCTAACCAGTCCTGGAACAAGGGCAAGCAGACCAGGAAACCTGCTGCTGCCCCTAAAACAGCATGAATTGAGGGCCCCCGATCCGGGATCGGATCTAGTGGGGGGCAGACTTTCTCTCTTCGCCCAGGCTTGGGCAAGAGATGTTCAGGATCCCTGGGCGCTAGAGATAATATCTCAGGGATACCTTCTGGACTTCAAATACTCTCCTCCAAGAGAGAGATTTCATCTGTCAAGGTTGTCAACAATCCAGACAAAGAAAGAGGCGTTTCTACGCTGCGTACAAGAGCTCTTGTTAATGGGAGTAATCCATCCAGTTCCACGATCGGAACAGGGACAGGGGTTTTACTCAAATCTGTTTGTGGTTCCCAAAAAAGAGGGAACTTTCAGACCAATCCTGGACTTAAAGATCCTAAACAAATTCCTAAGAGTTCCATCGTTCAAGATGGAGACTATTCGGACAATTTTACCTATGATCCAAGAGGGTCAGTACATGACCACTGTAGATTTAAAAGATGCTTACCTTCACATACCGATTCACAAAGATCATTACCGGTACCTAAGGTTTGCCTTCCTAGACAGGCATTACCAGTTTGTGGCTCTTCCATTCGGATTGGCTACAGCTCCAAGAATCTTCACAAAGGTTCTGGGTGCTCTTCTGGCGGTACTAAGACCGCGGGGAATCTCGGTAGCTCCATACCTAGACGACATTCTGATACAAGCTTCAAGCTTTCAAACTGCCAAGTCTCATACAGAGTTAGTACTGGCATTTCTAAGGTCACATGGATGGAAGGTGAACGAAAAGAAAAGTTCACTCGTTCCACTCACAAGAGTTCCCTTCCTGGGGACTCTGATAGATTCTGTAGAAATGAAGATTTACCTGACAGAGGACAGGCTAACAAGACTTCAAAGTGCTTGCCGCACCCTTCATTCCATTCAACACCCGTCAGTGGCTCAATGCATGGAGGTAATCGGCTTAATGGTAGCGGCAATGGACATAGTACCCTTTGCACGCTTACACCTCAGACCATTGCAACTGTGCATGCTAAGTCAGTGGAATGGGGATTACTCAGACTTATCCCCTTCTCTGAATCTGGATCAAGAGACCAGAAATTCTCTTCTATGGTGGCTTTCTCGGCCACATCTGTCCAGGGGGATGCCATTCAGCAGACCAGACTGGACAATTGTAACAACAGACGCCAGCCTTCTAGGTTGGGGTGCCGTCTGGAATTCTCTGAAGGCTCAGGGACAATGGAGTCAGGAGGAGAGTCTCCTGCCAATAAACATTCTGGAATTGAGAGCAGTTCTCAATGCCCTCCTGGCTTGGCCCCAGTTGACAACTCGGGGGTTCATCAGGTTTCAGTCGGACAACATCACGACTGTAGCTTACATCAACCATCAGGGAGGGACAAGAAGCTCCCTAGCTATGATGGAAGTATCAAAGATAATTCGCTGGGCAGAGTCTCACTCTTGCCACCTGTCAGCAATCCACATCCCGGGAGTGGAGAACTGGGAAGCGGATTTCTTAAGTCGTCAGACTTTTCATCCGGGGGAGTGGGAACTCCATCCGGAGGTCTTTGCCCATATACTTCGACGTTGGGGCAAACCAGAGATAGATCTCATGGCGTCTCGACAGAACGCCAAGCTTCCTCGTTACGGGTCCAGATCCAGGGATCCAGGAGCAGTCCTGATAGATGCCCTGACAGCACCTTGGGACTTCAGGATGGCTTACGTGTTTCCACCCTTCCCGATGCTTCCTCGATTGATTGCCAGAATCAAACAAGAGAGAGCATCAGTGATTCTAATAGCACCTGCGTGGCCACGCAGGACTTGGTATGCAGACCTGGTGGACATGTCATCCTGTCCACCTTGGTCTCTACCTCTGAAACAGGACCTTCTGATACAGGGTCCCTTCAAGCATCAAAATCTAACTTCTCTGAAGCTGACTGCTTGGAAATTGAACGCTTGATTTTATCAAGACATGGGTTTTCTGAGTCAGTTATTGATACCTTAATACAGGCTAGGAAGCCTGTTACCAGAAAGATTTACCATAAGATATGGCGTAAATACCTATATTGGTGTGAATCCAAAGGTTACTCTTGGAGTAAGGTTAGGATTCCTAGGATATTGTCTTTTCTACAAGAAGGTTTAGAAAAGGGTTTATCTGCTAGTTCATTAAAGGGACAGATCTCAGCTCTGTCCATTCTGTTACACAAACGTCTGTCAGAAGTTCCTGACGTCCAGGCTTTTTGTCAGGCTTTGGCCAGGATTAAGCCTGTGTTTAAAACTGTTGCTCCACCATGGAGTTTAAACCTTGTTCTTAATGTTTTACAGGGCGTTCCGTTTGAACCCCTTCATTCCATTGATATAAAGTTGTTATCTTGGAAAGTTCTATTTTTAATGGCTATTTCCTCGGCTCGAAGAGTCTCTGAATTATCAGCCTTACATTGTGATTCTCCTTATTTGATTTTTCATTCGGATAAGGTAGTTCTGCGTACTAAACCTGGGTTCTTACCTAAGGTAGTGACTAACAGGAATATCAATCAAGAGATTGTTGTTCCTTCTTTGTGCCCAAATCCTTCTTCGAAGAAGGAACGTCTACTGCACAACCTGGATGTAGTCCGTGCTCTAAAATTTTACTTACAGGCAACTAAGGAATTTCGACAAACGTCTTCTCTGTTTGTCGTTTACTCTGGGCAGAGGAGAGGTCAAAAAGCTTCTGCTACCTCTCTTTCTTTTTGGCTTCGTAGCATAATTCGTTTAGCTTATGAGACTGCTGGACAGCAGCCTCCTGAAAGAATTACAGCTCATTCTACTAGAGCTGTGGCTTCCACTTGGGCCTTTAAGAATGAGGCCTCTGTTGAGCAGATTTGCAAGGCTGCAACTTGGTCTTCGCTTCATACTTTTTCCAAATTTTACAAATTTGACACTTTTGCTTCATCGGAGGCTATTTTTGGGAGAAAGGTTCTTCAGGCAGTGGTTCCTTCTGTATAAAGAGCCTGCCTATCCCTCCCGTCATCCGTGTACTTTTGCTTTGGTATTGGTATCCCAGAAGTAATGATGACCCGTGGACTGATCACACTTAACAGAAGAAAACATAATTTATGCTTACCTGATAAATTCCTTTCTTCTGTAGTGTGATCAGTCCACGGCCCGCCCTGTTTTTAAGGCAGGTAAATATTTTTTAATTTATACTCCAGTCACCACTTCACCCTTGGCTTTTCCTTTCTCGTTGGTCCTTGGTCGAATGACTGGGAGTGACGTAGAGGGGAGGAGCTATATGCAGCTCTGCTGGGTGAATCCTCTTGCACTTCCTGTTGGGGAGGAGTAATATCCCAGAAGTAATGATGACCCGTGGACTGATCACACTACAGAAGAAAGGAATTTATCAGGTAAGCATAAATTATGTTTTTTCACAACTGATTGCACCAATGTACAGTATGAAGTTTGTCTCTTTGTAGTTCTGTTAACTGAATTATAGATAGTCTGGACAACTTGTAAAGCTGTTGGTCCTGAACAGTCAGGAATTAGGGAGGGTAGATGAGGGACAAGGCCTCGTGGTAGGTCTCCGCTGCGAACCTCATCTAATCCAGTCTGCTTGGCTGAGGTTTTTGGTAGAAACTGTAAAATCCTGTTCCTTAGCTGTTAAACTACTAAATAGCTGATGAGTAGGGCATGATTTGCGATTCAAAGGAGCGATGCACAGCAAATTTATCAGCTACAGGGCTCAGCCGGATTCAAAGAGCACGCATTTTAGTCGGTGTATGGACCCATCCCCCCGAACCTCAACAATTTTATCTATGTTATCCCTGGAGCCCATTAAACAACTGGGTTTAGTAATATGATTAGATATCTCAGCTATGAAATCTATCTATGGCTAGGTACACAAAGCCACCACAAGCTTTATTGACTTTATTCTCATCCCGTTATTTGTCCCCCGTTACTTTTCCCAAATATACTGGTAATATGGAGGCTATTAAAGGGAAAGTAAATACCTCGAGATTTTAATACAAAAGGTTTAGCTCTTATGATATTATATTGTATTTATGTTTTTAAAGCTACCTAGTTGACTCACCAGGTTGATATTTAATATAAAATATTTATTTGTGCACAGAAAAAGAACTTTGTAATATATCTTTATTATGTAATTTGTAGAGCGCCATCAGATCTTGCAGTGCTAGAAACATAGGAATAATATACAAGGTAACAATTAAAAGAAAGAGCAAACGGAGTCATATGCTAACAAACAAAAGCATACTAACTGTTTAGTTTTCACAGTTTAATTTATACTTTCCATATAGGTCTATTCATGAATATTTGCAGCCCCTTAATGGATAAAAATAGCTCATACATTAGTCTGGTGGATCATCAACTTCGGGTCTACTAACTAGTATGCTTTATATTTGTTTAGAAACTGTATACAAATGTGTTTACATAGTTTAGAATAAAAAGTTAGATGCAGTCCTACTGCTATTTTACAAATATATCCTTTAGGATCTTGGAGTTAGGCAAAAACAAAGATAAGAATCTAGGTTACATGCTTCTTGAAAATGCTAATATCTGTGTGTCTGGCCACATTACCTGTTTGAGATTATGGAAGTATAAGTAAAAGAGGGGACCAGGAGGATTATATTCATGTCAAAAACCACTATATAAGCCTAAAGTTCAAACGTGTATATACAAAAACAATTTTACAGACAATAAGAACAAGGGGGTTAGCTGAACATATTTTTACAGGAAGATTAACAGTTAACCTAGGAAGATTAACAGTTAGTAAGAAGTGAATACAGCGCCAACAAGAGGCCAAGGGATAAATATACTCACAGAGAGATAAAAGAAGATTATTTAATGAACCATGTTAAAAAGCATCAGTAATAAAAGACTATATATAAAAAATGTAAAAAGCACATATAAATAAAATTACAAATACAGGAATATCTTACAGAAGCGGCTCAAAGGGCCAAAGCTGATAATTACAATAAAGGTAATAACAGGTGATCAGTGTGAGTGGTACACCAGAATAAGAGTGTATACTGATAAAACAGAATTAGCCTAAGTGCAACTGTAGCAAGTGCATCAAGCAAAAAACTAATAAACAATAATACAAACAATAGTGTTCAAAATTAGTGTTACAAAAATAGTGTTCCAAAAAATAGAAAAATGCACTGCAGTGCAAAAAAAGGGGGGTAGCAAAATAATTGTATAGATACAATCAAGTAGTGAGTGAGTGCAAATGGATATAAAAAGGCTAGCTACTTAATCCAGTGAGGTTAAGATATAATTAAATAAAATACACAATATGCAATAACATAAAAAATATAATACACAATATGCAATAACATAAAAAATAAAAAATAAAATATAAAATATAATCCAAAAAAGTGTTCAAAAAGTTGATCAACAAATGTTAGTGAAGAACAAAAATAAGTCAATCAAAACTAAAAAATGGAAAAAAAGGGTGATGAAAAGCAAGGTGAAAGTGAGGAAATTAATTCCTTCCAATGTTAGTTACTTTAACAGATCCAAATTCCTGAGTGTGGTTGCTGAAGTAGCTGATTGGATCCTAGCACCTGTCAGCTGCTCCTATGGTATCCTAAAAAGTGTCCCTGTAAAAAAAAAGAAATTCACAACATAGTGTATCCAATATGAGAATGAAGTAAAGATTAAAGTAATGCTTACCAATATGTCAACGCGTTTCTGCCCTCAAAAAAGGGCCTTTCTCAAGACTAGAATATTGGTAATGGCAGCTGGCCTTATATACAGTTTAGAAGTAGCCTATATGGTAGTTTAATTGATTAATTGTATTGTTTGGGCGCCAAATCCCTCCACTTCCTGTGTAACATCTAAAAGATTCCCCCATAAAGTGTAGCATCACTTCCTGTGTAACATCTAAAAGATTCCCCTCCACTTCCTGTGTAACATCTAAAAGATTCCCCCATAAAGTATAGCATCACTTCCTGTGTAACATCTAAAAGATTCCCCTCCACTTCCTGTGTAACATCTAAAAGATTCCCCCATAAAGTGTAGTATCACTTCCTGTGTAACATCTAAAAGATTCCCCCATAAAGTGTAGCATCACGTCCTGTGTAACATCTAAAAGATTCCCCCATAAAGTGTAGCATCACGTCCTGTGTAACATCTAAAAGATTCCCCCATATGGCAAACCGGAAGTATATACATTTTCCCGGATTAATTTTATACATATCTAAATATATAGGTAATTCAAAAGGCATGTATATGGCCTTAGATTTATCCAGTTTCTTTCGTGGTTTACATGGTTCATTAAATAATCTTCTTTTATCTCTCTGTGAGTATATTTATCCCTTGGCCTCTTGTTGGCGCTGTATTCACTTCTTACTACTTGTGCATATTTTTTGGAGGTTGGTTGGGATCTCTGTTTGGATACAGCTTGGGGATTACCTTAGCGCTTGTACACACACCCTTTTTCAAGATTAACAGTTAGAACAGTATTATATTACCGTGCCTCTCAGATTGAAACCAGGAGCTAAGGCTTCTGACCCTAGGATCGTCATTAAAAGATCATTAATTAGTGGTCACAAATTGTCTCAGTGACCTTCTTTGGGAGAATTTAAAAGTTAGAGATAAGTCCAATGTTGTCAAAAAATAACTTAGCTAGGAAGACTTTGATGCAAGATGTATTGAGAACTTATTGCTTGTAATTTAAAGGCAGCAGCAAACTTGTTCTGGTGTTGAAGACAGTTCATAAACCCGTAAGGAAAGATTATGACCCTATACCTCGTTTACAGAGGTCTGGGTGAATTCTATTTCCGAGTGTATCGCTTATAGGTGTCCCAGGGCTCAAAAGGCTATAAATCTCAGAGTGATTGAGAGGATCTCCTGCAGACTCTTCTAGTTGAGCTTACAAAAAAGCAGTACAGGACTGCAGAAAAATGTACACTTGAAAGCAATCAAATTCCCTTATAAATTACTTGCTTTCAAGTGTACTGAAGTCCTGTACTGCTTTTTTGTAAATTGTGCCTAGTACACAGCACCTAGTATGAAACAATACATAACAGACTGTTAGTGGTGCTATCACCACTCCATGTTGTTAATTGACTTTCACATCCTGTTCCCTTTTTACTTTAAGAGTAGTGCCATTGGGGTGCTTTTGTAAATCTTCTAGTTGAGCTGCCTTTACCAACTGCATATCGTCAGGTCTAATCTTGTCTCCAGGGCTCCGTACCGGGTTCAGCAGGTACATCAATTGAGAAGATCCAGAGTCTATGGGGGATATTTATCAAGCCATCAACCGCAAATACGCCAGAATTCCACAGCGTAATTGTTGCGAGCTTGAACCGACCTAGTTATCAAAGCCTACAGACTGGCAAAAGATGACATTTTTGGCGTAACATACGATCCGCCGTTCTCAATCCGACGCAGATCGATGCTTGCGTCATTACAGATGTTCTGAATACACATTTGGCTATATTTTACACTTTTTCCAAGTTCTCAAATAGTTAACAGGTATGCTCGCATCTATTCCGGCCCAGCGTCCATGGTTTTCAATCCGCCACCCTGGAGGCCGCAGATGCCAAAGAGATCAAAGGGAGTCTGAAAGCAGCGAAAGCTTATGTTCGATGCTGCCAGATATCCCATTGATTTATATGGTAGAAAACAAGTTACGTTTACACCTAACACCCTAACATAAACCCCGAGTCTAAACACCCCTAATCTGCCGCACCCGACATCGCTGCAACCTAAATAAAATGTATTAACCCCTATTCCACCACTCCCGACACCGGCGCAACCTAAATAAAAGTATTAACCCCTATCCCGCCGCTCCCGGACCACGCCGCCACTAAATAAACTTATTAACCCCTAAACCTCTGGCCTCCCACATCACTACCACTAACGAAACCTATTAACCCCTAAACCGCCAGCCCCCCACATCGCCATAAACTAAATGAAGCTATTAACCCCTAAACCTAACAACCCGCTAACTTTAAATTAAAATGAACTAATTTTAAACTATTAATTAACCTACCCTAACTATTATACTACAATTAAATTAAACTACCAATTAAATTAAATAAATTACATAATAAAAAACCTAACCCTACTCAAATTATTTAAAGATACTATTTAAACTTATTAAAAATTACTCAATTACAAAAAAATAAACGCTAAGTTACAAAAACAAACACTAAATTTTGTGAAAAAAACACATTATCAAAAATAATAAAGAATTACACCTAAAAAAAACCCTAGCCTACAATAAACTACCAATGGCCCTTAAAAGTGCCTTTTGTGGGGTATTGCCCAAAAGAAATCAGCTCTTTTACCTGTAAAAAAAAATACAAACACCCCCTCAACAGTAAAACCCACCACCCAACCAACCCACCCCTCAAATAAAAACCTATCTAAAATAACCTAAGCTCCTCATTGCCCTGAAAAGGGCATTTGTATGGGCATTGCCCTTAAAAGGGCATTTAACTCTTTTACCTGCCCACACCCTACTCTAAAAATAAAGCCCACCCAAAAAAACGTAAATAAACCTAACACTAACCCCCGATGATCCACTTACAGTTATTGAAGTCCCGCTTGAAGGATCCATCCAGCCGGCAAAGTCATTATCCAAGCGGCAAGAAGTCTTCATCCGGACGGCCTCTTCCATCTTCATCCAGCCGGCGAAATCCTTATCCAGACGGCAAGAAGTCTTCATCCATCCGGCGCGGAGCGGGTCCATCCTGAAGACATCCGGCACGGAGCTCCTCTTCAATACGGTCACCGCCGTAAACTGGAACTTCAATGCAAGTGACGTCATCCAAGATGGCATCCTTTGCATTCCTATTCGCTGAAAGGTTCCAATCAGCCAAAAGGATTTGAGCAGCTCTCATCCTATTGGCTGTTAACAATGGAATGCACCAATGTACGGTATGAAGTTTATCTCTTTGTAGCTCCGTTAACTGAATTATCGATAGTCTGAACAGCTTGCAAAGCTGTTGGTCTTTAACAGGCAGGAATTAGGGAGGGTAGATGAGAGACGAGGCTGCATGGTAGGCCTCCGCTGTGAACCTCATCTAATCTGGTCTGCTTGGCTGAGGTTTTTGATAGAAACGGTAATATCCTGTTCCTTAGCTGTTAAACTACTAAATAGCTGACGAGTAGGGCATGATTTGCGATTCAAAGGAGTGATGCACAGTGGATTTATCAGCTCCAGGGCTCAGCCAGAATTAAAGAGCAGCCATTTTGGTTGGTGTACGGAGCCGCCCCCCCAAACCTCAACAATTTTATCTACGTTATCCCTGGAGCCCATTAAACAACTGGGTTTAGCAATATGATCACATAGCTCAGCTATGAAATCTATTCATTGCTAGGTACATAAAGCAGCCACAAGCTTTATTGGCTTTATTGTCATCCCGTTATTTGTTCCCCGTTACTTTTTTTTCCAAATATACTGGTAATATGGAGGCTATTAAAGGGACAGTAAATACCTCGAGATTTTAATACGAAAGGTTTAGCTCTCATGATATTATATTGTATTTATGTTTTTAAAGCTACCTAGTTGACTCACCAGGTTGATATTTAATATAAAATATTTATTTGTGCACAGAAAAAGAACTTTGTAATATATCATTATTATGTAATTTGTAGAGTGCCAACAGATCCTGCAGTGCTAGAAACTTAGGAATGATATACAAGGTAACATTTATAGGGATCAAGTTGGTAGAGGGCCTGCAGAGGTTACACTGTTGTAGTCAGCTCTTATGAGTGTGGTCTGCAAACAACTGGGCTCATAGGCTTACATGCTAAGGGGGTTTATGGGGATAACAATGGAGAGGAGGAACTGGGGTTAGGAAAGGTTAGTGTAGGTTGTATGTATCCCAGTAGATTTGCATTATTTATGTTGCACCCTTTTCATGTAATTTAGCTCTGAAAATTGAGGATTTTCTCATTCTCAGAACTGAAAAAGAACCCTTCTACATATCATTCCCTAATTGGCTGTAAAAGATAATAAATGCAAATCAATGCCCTTAAAGGGACAGTATACTTCATTTTTTTTTATTGTTTAGAAAGATAGATAATCCCTTTATTACCCATTCCCCAGTTTTGCATAACTAAGATTGTTATGTTAAAGGGATATTTTCTCTTTCATGATTCAGATAGAGCATGCAACAACGTTCTAATTTACTCCTATTATAACATGTTCTTCATTCTCTTGGTATCTTTATTTGAAAAACAGGAATGTAAGCTTAGGTGGTGGACGGGTTAAGGAGCAGCGGTCTTATGACTGCTGCTTCTTAAATCCTGATTACGGGCGAGCCAGAAGGCTCGTCCGGAATGGGCAGCATACGCTCCTTAATAAATTGGCCCCCAGGGCTTAAAGGGACACTGAACCCAAATTTTTTCTTTCGTGATTCAGATAGAGCATGCAATTTTAAGCAACTTTCTAATTTACTCCTATTATGAATTGTTATTTATTCTCTTGGTATCTTTATTTGAAATGCAAGAATGTGAGTTTAGATGACGACCCATTTTTGGTGAACAACCTGGTTTGTTCTTGCTGATTGGTAGGTAAATTCATCCACCAATAATAAAGTGCTGTCCAGAGTACTCAACCAAAAAAAAAAAAGCTTAGATGCCTTCTTTTTCAAATAAAGATAGCAAGAGAATGAAGAAAAATTGATAATAGGAGTAAATTAGAAAGTTGCTTAAAATTGCATGCTCTATCTGAATTACAAAAGAAAATACTTGGGTTCAGTTTCCCTTTAACTGTCCCCTGAAAGAGACATAACAAAACAACAAACTAAAATAATGCACCAGAGATTTTTTTTTACTGTAGACATAAAGAAATAAAATGATGATGAATGGGTGACATTTGCTGAAGCACAGATAGTGCATAATTCATTTAAGTGTCTGACGGGAATCGGGAATTGTATTTTTTAAATGGAAAAGAGTGGACAGGTATACTGGTAGGAAACTATCTGTCCTGGTGATGCAGGGTTTTGGGTGTGAAGGAGAGACACCTATATTACAATATAATGATAAAAAATTAAAAAATATTTATCTCCATACAGTATTTAACTAGAAATGAGTAAAGAAGAGTGAAGATAATGAGTGATGCACGAGTGTCACTTGGGAATCTAAAGTGCTTAATTCAGAGCATAGTCTGAGGAATTCACAATTCTCATGTTTCTGCTAAATAATGGCAGTTGTAACTGGTTTCAAAATATTGTGAAAAAAGTATTTCAATACAGTACTAAATATTGATATATAATACACATAACTATGAAAGTTAAATTGATTGTTAACTTTTAATATACTTTTAAAGACCCCTTGATAACAAAGCAGGTTAAAGGAACAATCTACCGTGTTTTTTTTTAATCCTATAATGTCTTCCCAATTATATGTTTTTTCTGCAGGAGTATATTAAGGAGACATCAAACACATTTTATAAGCATAGTAGTGATATTATTCTCTGCCCCCCTCTAGTCATGGGAGCTGTAATGTGGAAATCTAGCTTTGATTGTAGTCCTGTGCTGATTTGTGTGTGCATATGCCCAGTAACCCTTCTTCAGATACTTGTAGTGAAACCTAGGTTTCAATATAGTGGCACCCATAATTAAAGAATGGTACAAGCATTGGGGCTGAATTATCAAGCTCCGTGATGCCCCTGTTTCTGCACCGGAAACAGCAGTTATAAAGCAGCGGTCTTAAGGCCGCTGCTCTATAACTGGTCTGCTGCCTCTGAGACTGCAATCTGCAATCGCCCGAACCTATACAATCCGGCTGATTGACACCCCCCTGCTAGCATGGTGAACTGCTTGTGCAATGTTAAATGCTGACAGCCTTATCCTGTCTGCATTTTGCGATGTCTGTCGGACATGATACGCTACAGCTACATATCATGTCGTATCATGTCGGACAGACATTGATAAATTGCCCCCATTGTATTTACTGTTTCATTTCCCTTTTTACATTTTTTACAAAAAGTTTCTTAACCTTTATTTAGATATTTAAAATGGCTGATTTTGCCATGTGCTATCTCCGCTCTATTGAAAATGTCAGTACATAAGTACTGGCTATTGGAAAGCTATGTAAACAAGAAAGTGCTGAAGGAACAAATGTTCTAATTCGCTAGAGCAAGTCATTTCGGCCCAACACTGTATGTTTAAGCCCGACAAAGTGGTTAAACACACAGCAGAAGTGTTGCTTGGGACTTGCAGAGCACTGCTGGTCCTGACTGGAAACTACGGCTGATCCAATTAGCAGCTCTAATTACACATCTGAGTTGGGGAATAGCTCTGCCAATTGCAACAGTGGCAAGTTCCACTCTGGACCAGCAGTCCTCCCAGGGTTCCTAATGGTACTTCTACTATGTGTTTAACCCATTTGGGAGGTTAAACACAAAGTAGTGTAGGACCAACTGTCCTAAAATTACTTGCTTTAACAAATGAGAGTGTGCCATTTTTCAACTATTATGGCCCTTTAAACTTCCATGATTCAGACATTGGGGCCTATTATTCAAGGGCCGAATGGCCCCTGATGCCCCTGTTTCCACGCAAGCCTTCAGGCTCGCCGGAAACAGCAGTTATGAAGCAGCGGTTTTAAGACTAGTCCGCTGCCTCTGAGGCTGCTGACATCAATCCGCCCAATCCTATACAATCATGCTGATTGACACCCCCTGCTAGCTATAGCGTATTATGTCGGACAGACATTGATAAATCGGCCCCATAAACAGCAGATTATTTAATTAGGAAATTCTTTGCAACAGACTTGAGTTGATTTGTCATTTACTAACTGCTAAAATGATTTACCTTTGTTATCAAATGTATCTTTTTCTCTGTGTATCCTTAGCTAAATGTAGCTCATTTGAAGTATGCACTTGACTTGAGCTCTCCATGTTTAACATTGTTACAAACAAAGCGTTACTGTTTAGGACATTGTTTGCCACAATGTTTTTTTTTTTTTAAATACTGTATCCAAAGGAGGGAAGAAAAGCTGTTTTTTTTTGTTTTTTTTTAAACTAAATCCTGCAAAAAGCTATTGTTCAGAATCTGTGTACATGAAAGAATATAGACACGATATGTATAAAAAACCATACAAAATGCGGGGTGTTCACTTTCAATCCATTTACAGAAAAATAACTAAACTAAGAAAAATACATTGTCAAGCTCTTCTGATAAACAATTTTCTAGGACATTAGTTCAACAGCGAAACAATCCTCTGAATGGCAACTCAAACAAAGAAAAGCATAAAACAATAATGGACATTTTAAGAGAATATAACATGATGATAAATGGACAGACTGGTAAATGGCGTATGATATAAAGCATCATTAATTAGAGCTGTTAGACAGAGAGAAATGAGCAGCTCTTAGCAAAATCAGAAAATGCCACAGGGGCAAAAAGAGCAGTTGCTTTGTCCTTGTCAGGGTTTTTTCCCTGTTTTGTTTGCCATGTGCTGCTGGCAGCCATTTTACTCACCTCTCTTGCTGACTATGGTGCATTGTGTGGGATGCTGCTCATTTCCTGCACTTCCTTTTATGGCCAGACTGGTGTGCATCATCTGTGTGAGACAGGATGCAGTCTCAGAATAGTGATGTCATCACTTATTATTTAAAGGGCCTCTGTTCAGTATGCTTTGCCTTTGCGTTGTCTCAGACTTGTTTGTGAGAGCTCCTGTGTATTACCTGGTTGTCTGACGTCCTTCCTGGTTCCTGATCCCTGGCTTGTTCCTGACTCTGCTGTTTTCCTTGTTCCTGATTCCGGCTCGTCTGACTATTCGCTTTGGCTCCTAACTTGGCTCATCTGACTACTAGCTCTGGTTTTGACTCCTGGCTTGTTATTTGACTTGTGGACTTTTTATTATTTTTTATTATTAATAAAGGTGTGATTATTTTTGCACTTCTTGTCTCAGTCTGATTCCTGGCACCATAACAGTCCTGAACATGCTACTGGAATGAACAAAGCTTATGTGACAAGATTTAAAGGGACATAAAACAAACAAGTTGGGATAGAGAAAACATAAAATATGTACTTTAATAACTTTACCTGCAAAGTTATACTGCTGTGCCTCGCCATTAACCCTTTCTTTTAAGTTTCCGAATTGTTCAGCTCTAACTCCCCCCCCCCCCCCCCCCACACACACACAATACCTTCTATGGCTGCATTTATATCTATCATTGCTTTGGTAGAATGCAGAAGTACACAGTGATTATCTGCTGGAGCATGCCTAGAAGCAAATAAGCTGCTGTGAAATGCAATGCCTTTGTTTCTGATGCTAAACACTGATAGGGGGTGGATCAGACTACTCCAGACAGCATATCTATAAGTAATTTTGCTTATTTTTTTTTTTATTTTTTAAATACTTGCCAGCAATTTTTAAACAATTTTTCATGCAAACTATTTTTACTTAATTAGCCCGTTTAGGATATGCACAGATCTCAACATGTTTTATGGCACTTTTATTAACAAGCACCATTCCAGATGTATTTTACAAACTGTATGTGCATAAACTGTATAGCAATTGATTATAGTATTAGAAAAGATCTGCATATTAAATAAGGGCTAGATTACAAGTGGAGAGCAACTAGCACAGGGTTTGTTATTTTTTACTCAATCTTATGCAAATAATTATGCAAATCTGGTATTACAAGCGTATGGTTAATCCCTTGCACCAATTGGATGAAGGTACTACATCACACAGTGCTTTTCCCAGTGTATTGTGTTGATGTACCTACGTCCATGCACATGCTGCAGTCCCTTGTGCCATCTTAGAAACTGCAGCTGGGAGCAGAAGACATCTGCCTTCATATGGCAAGAGTGCACTTATTGTTATCATTTAACATATGAAGCCAGATTGATGATCTTTACAGTGAGTGACAATGTCTGTGTCACTCTCTGTAATGATCCTCTGTTGGTGCAAGTGGGAGTGGTGGGAAGGAAAGAGGAATGCGTAATCTACACTACAGAAAAGTAGCGGATGGAGGAGGACCCTACACTACAGAAATTTTTTTATCTTTGCGGGGGTCAAGGGTTGATAATTCCTACACTAGAGGAAATATTATCCTTACAAGCTAATTTATCCCCTCACTGCAAGGAATTTAAGAAGTATGGTGCATAACTGCAATTAGCCTCCTTCTACCAAAGACCAATAGCAAAGTCATGTATGTCTGCTATTCCTGAACAAATAGGATCCAAAAGAAACCTTTACAACCATTTGTCTTATGTCTGCATTAGTTGTGTTTAACTGATTTAAATGAGAAACCCAAAGTTTGCAAAAAAGTTAACAATTTTTTAATATGATTTGTCGGCCAAATAGTGGCATCAAATATACCAAAATATGTATAGATCAATACCTTGGGTTGTCTTCTTTTTTTTTTTTTTTTTTTAAAAATCTATATATATATATCATATCATATCATAGATAAAAAAAAACAAACAAAAAAACAGGTTCTATTTCTGTTTAAACGAGTGGTAGCAAAAATGCTAGAAATCTCTGGTACTTTGGGCATGTTTTTCTCTGAAATTCCTGGTAGCAAAGGGGTTAAGTATTTTAACTTAACTAACTGAATGTGATGGCATTTTTTTAAAGCTTTCCCTATACTTTTAATGGCTAGCCAGCGACAAACACACAGAGAGACACTCACAGAAAAAACACAAAGACATATACACACAGACATCCACAGAAAACACACAAAGACATAAATACACGCCCTCCCAGAAACATCCACAGAAAATGCACAAAGACAGACATACAAACACTCACATTTTCCCCAACCAAGAGCACCACTTCAAATCTGGTGTACAAATGTTCCAATCTGTCAGCTGTACTTAAAGATTTTGAAAATGCTGTACTCTATATGGTCTTTGTGAAACCATAAAATGTGGCACTAGGTCTCATATCGTTAAATCTGGTTAAATGCAGGATTTAGGCTTGTTTGTATGTATTTCAAAATAAGTCAAGCTGTAGTGTAAACTGAACAGTGTTAAGTTAACCTGTGTCCTTTCAAACACTGAGCAATCTGAGAGTATTACATTTTATGCAGATGTAAAAATCTTAGATAAAATGCCTCCTGGCATCTGGAAAGTCCTTACATAAAGGGGCAGTAAACTGGAATGTAATTAATAAATTAATATATATATATATATATATATATATATAAATAAAAAAAATCATATCTGCAAAAGAGCACCTACCATTTGTGTATTGAGGAGGAAACATTTCTGCATGGTTTTAAATATAGAATTTATACAGCATTGTCAAATCATTATAAATACACTGCTGCATATTGCTAAAAAAAATGTGTTTTTATGGACCCCTGGCCCCACCACATAACTACCACAATAAAGTTACAATCTGAAATTACACAAATAAATAAAACACATTTACTAAGTAAGTCCTACCTATTCTGCAAATGAAAGTGATCTCCCGCCTGACTCTGGCACACACTGTACAAACTGAAGTGCCAAGTCTGTCTCACACTTTGCATAGTGGTTTAGTGCACACTCAGAAATCCTCTCAAATGCTAATGCTTTACTCCTAGCAATGACATTTCCCACGCTCAATAGCACTCTGCTGTAGCGCCCTCTGGTGGCTGCCAAAATGTAAAAAAAATAATATATATATATATATTTAACTAATAGTTGTGCTTGCCTCATGGGGCCCCTGGCCCACTGGGCCCCTGACAGGAGTAACCCTATTCACCCCCTGATGGTGGCCCTGCCTCTACTAAACCCAGTTACTTACCTAGTCATATTGCAATATTACTCAGCTTGGCACAATATTTTTATATCATGTAAGCTTCCTTCCTACCCAAGAGCAGCAACATTTTTCTGGAAAAATAATTTTTCACCTTTTGAAACTACCAAATAATTATTGATGTGCGGCACCGTTCAGAAGAAAATGGGAGGAAAAAACAAAGATTCATCAACATCATATGATTTAAAAGTATAAAATACGTTAATTTGATTCGATTCCATCAATAAAGGGCCAGATTAAAAGTGGTGCATTAATAATGAGGGTCGCAATGCCCTATATATGACCGTGCTTACATTAGCATACGCCTTCTTATTACAAGTCCATACTAATATGTGTGCTTACCAGAGAACGGTTATCGCATCCTATATTTTTAATTGTGAATGTGCTGACTTTCGCTATAAGTAGTCCAAATATCTGAATGTTTGTACATACTACATATACATGTCTATATATGTGTATACTTGTGTATGTACAGTATGTGTTTGTATGTGTAAATATGTGTGGACACACATACATACATATACAGGCATACTTCGTTTTATTGTGCTTTACTTTATTGCGCTTCGCGGATATTGCTCTTTTTACAAATAAAAGGTTTGTGCCAACCCAGTGTCGAGCAAGTCTATTGGCGCCATTTTTCCCACATAAACACATTAATACACATGAATACACACCTATATACACACCTATATATATACACACACCACCAGCAAAGAAATTATTACTCATG